>NW_026947693.1:0-349000 GCF_034190915.1 Cavia porcellus | reverse complement strand
GCATTGTATGGGTGTGTGTTACATTACATTCACTAGTAGGAGTGAGAAAAACATCACGGGGTGGTGCGCATTGTATGGGTGTGTGTTACTTTAGATTCACTAGTAGGAGTGAGAAAAACATCACGGGGTGGTGCGCATTGTATGGGTGTGTGTTACATTACATTCACTAGTAGGAGTGAGAAAAACATCATGGGGTGGTGCACATTGTATGGGTGTGTGTTACATTACATTCACTGGTAGGAGTGAGAAAAACATCACGGGTGGTGTGAATTGGAGGGTCTGAATTAGGATAGGCAGTGATTGGCAATGTAGGATGGAGAAAAGCACCGCGGGGTGGTCAGAATGGGGAGGTCAGGGAACATGCAGTGGCAATGTAGTATAGGTTTCTGAAAATCATCGCGGGGTGGTGCGCATTGTATGGGTGTGTGTTACATTAGATTCACTAGTAGGAGTGAGAAAAACATCACCTGGTGGTGCGCATTGTATGGGTGTGTGTTACATTACATTCACTAGTAGGAGTGAGAAAAACATCACGGTGTGGTGTGCATTGTATGGGTGTGTGTTACATTACATTTACTAGTAGGAGTGAGAAAAACATCACGGGGTGGTGCGCATTGTATGGGTGTGTGTTACATTAGATTCACTAGTAGGAGTTAGAAAAACATCACGGGGTGGTGCGCATTGTATGGGTGTGTGTTACATTACATTCACGAGTAGGAGTGAGAAAAACATCACGGGGTGGTGCGCATTGTATGGGTGTGTGTTACATTAGATTCACTAGGAGGAGTGAGAAAAACATAATGGGGTGGTGCGCATTGTATGGGTGTGTGTTACATTACATTCACTACAAGGAGTGAGAAAAACATCACGGGCTGGTGTGAATCGGAGGCTCTGAATTAGGATAGGCAGTGATTGGCAATGTAGGATGGAGAAAAGCACCGGCGGGTGGTCAGCATGGGGAGGTCAGGGAACATGCAGTGGCAATGTAGGATAGGTTTCTGAAAAACATCACGGGGTGGTGCGCATTGTATGGGTGTGTGTCACATTAGATTCACTAGTAGGAGTGAGAAAAACATCACGGGGTGGTGCGCATTTTATGGGTGTGTGTTACATTACATTCACTAGTAGGAGTGAGAAAAACATCACGGGGTGTTGCGCATTGTATATGTGTGTGTTACATTACATTCACTAGTAGGAGTGAGAAAAATATCACGGGGTGGTGCGCATTTTATGGGTGTGTGTTACATTACATTCACGAGTAGGAGTGAGAAAAACATCACGGGGTGGTGCGCATTGTATGGGTGTGTGTTACATTAGATTCACTAGGAGGAGTGAGAAAAACATAATGAGGTGGTGCGCATTGTATGGGTGTGTGTTACATTACATTCACTACAAGGAGTGAGAAAAACATCACGGGCTGGTGTGAATCGGAGGCTCTGAATTAGGATAGGCAGTGATTGGCAATGTAGGATGGAGAAAAGCACCGGCGGGTGGTCAGCATGGGGAGGTCAGGGAACATGCAGTGGCAATGTAGGATAGGTTTCTGAAAAACATCACGGGGTGGTGCGCATTGTATGGGTGTGTGTCACATTAGATTCACTAGTAGGAGTGAGAAAAACATCACGGGGTGGTGCGCATTTTATGGGTGTGTGTTACATTACATTCACTAGTAGGAGTGAGAAAAACATCACGGGGTGTTGCGCATTGTATATGTGTGTGTTACATTACATTCACTAGTAGGAGTGAGAAAAATATCACGGGGTGGTGCGCATTTTATGGGTGTGTGTTACATTACATTCACTAGTAGGAGTGAGAAAAACATCACGGTGTGGTGCGCATTGTATGGGTGTGTGTTACATTACATTCACTAGTAGGAGTGAGAAAAACATCACGGGGTGGTGCGCATTGTATGGGTGTGTGTTACATTAGATCCACTAGTATGAGTGAGAAAAACATCGCGGGGTGGTGCGCATTGTATGGGTGTGTGTTACATTACATTCACTAGTAGGAGTGAGAAATACATCATGGGGTGGTGCGCATTGTATGGGTGTGTGTTACATTAGATTCACTAGTAGGAGTGAGAAAAACATCACGGGGTGGTGCGCATTGTATGGGTGTGTGTTACATTACATTCACTAGTAGGAGTGAGAAAAACATCACGGGGTGGTGCGCAGTGTATGGGTGTGTGTTACATTAGATTCACTAGTAGGAGTGAGAAAAACATCACGGGGTGGTGCGCATTGTATGGGTGTGTGTTACATTAGATTCACTTGTAAGAGTGAGAAAAACATCACGGGGAGGTGAGCATTGTATGGGTGTGTGTTACATTACATTCACTGGTAGGAGTGAGAAAAACATCACGGGGTGGTGCGCATTGTATGGGTGTGTGTTACATTACATTCACTAGTAAGAGTGAGAAAAATATCACGGGGCGGTGCGCATTGTATGGGTGTGTGTTACATTACATTCACTAGTAGGAGTGAGAAAAACATCACGGGGTGGTTCGCATTGTATGGGTGTGTGTTACATTACATTCACTAGTAGTGAGAAAAACATCACGGGGTGGTGCGCATTGTATGGGTGTGTGTTACATTAGATTCACTAGTAGGAGTGAGAAAAACATCACAGGGTGGTGCGCATTGCATGGGGGTGTGTTACATTACATTCACTAGTAGGACTGAGAAAAACATCACGGGGTGGTGCGCATTGTATGGGTGTGTGTTACATTAGATTCACTACTAGGAGTGAGAAAAACATCATGGGGTGGTGCGCATTGTATGGGTGTGTGTTACATTACATTCACTAGTAGGAGTGAGAAAAACATCACGGGGTGGTGCGCATTGTATGGGTGTGTGTTACATTAGATCCACTAGTATGAGTGAGAAAAACATCGCGGGGTGGTGCGCATTGTATGGGTGTGTGTTACATTACATTCACTAGTAGGAGTGAGAAATACATCATGGGGTGGTGCGCATTGTATGGGTGTGTGTTACATTAGATTCACTAGTAGGAGTGAGAAAAACATCACGGGGTGGTGCGCATTGTATGGGTGTGTGTTACATTACATTCACTAGTAGGAGTGAGAAAAACATCACGGGGTGGTGCGCAGTGTATGGGTGTGTGTTACATTAGATTCACTAGTAGGAGTGAGAAAAACATCACGGGGTGGTGCGCATTGTATGGGTGTGTGTTACATTAGATTCACTTGTAAGAGTGAGAAAAACATCACGGGGAGGTGAGCATTGTATGGGTGTGTGTTACATTACATTCACTGGTAGGAGTGAGAAAAACATCACGGGGTGGTGCGCATTGTATGGGTGTGTGTTACATTACATTCACTAGTAAGAGTGAGAAAAATATCACGGGGCGGTGCGCATTGTATGGGTGTGTGTTACATTACATTCACTAGTAGGAGTGAGAAAAACATCACGGGGTGGTTCGCATTGTATGGGTGTGTGTTACATTACATTCACTAGTAGTGAGAAAAACATCACGGGGTGGTGCGCATTGTATGGGTGTGTGTTACATTAGATTCACTAGTAGGAGTGAGAAAAACATCACAGGGTGGTGCGCATTGCATGGGGGTGTGTTACATTACATTCACTAGTAGGACTGAGAAAAACATCACGGGGTGGTGCGCATTGTATGGGTGTGTGTTACATTAGATTCACTACTAGGAGTGAGAAAAACATCATGGGGTGGTGCGCATTGTATGGGTGTGTGTTACATTACATTCACTAGTAGGAGTGAGGAAAACATCACGGGGTGGTGTGAATTGGAGGGTCTGAATTAGGATAGGCAGTGAGTGGCAATGTAGCATGGAGAAAAGCACCGCGGGGTGGTCAGCCTGGGGAGGTCAGGGAACCTGCAGTGGCAATGTAGGATTGGTTTCTGAAAAACATCGCGGAGTGGTGCACATTGTATGGGTGTGTGTTACATTAGATTCACTAGTAGGAGTGAGAAAAACATCACGGGGTGGTGCGCATTGTATGGGTGTGTGTTACATTATATTCACTAATAGGAGTGAGAAAAACATCACGGGGTGGTGCGCATTGTATGGGTGTGTGTTACATTACATTCACTAGTAGGAGTGAGGAAAACATCACGGGGTGGTGTGAATTGGAGGGTCTGAATTAGGATAGGCAGTGAGTGGCAATGTAGCCTGGAGAAAAGCACCGCGGGGTGGTCAGCATGGGGAGGTCAGGGAACATGCAGTGGCAATGTAGGATTGGTTTCTGAAAAACATCGCGGAGTGGTGCGCATTGTATGGGTGTGTGTTACATTAGATTCACTAGTAGGAGTGAGAAAAACATCACGGGGTGGTGCGCATTGTATGGGTGTGTGTTACATTACATTCACTAGTAGGAGTGAGAAAAACATCACGGGGTGGTGCGCATTGTTTGGGTGTGTGTTACATTACATTCAGTAGTAGGAGTGAGAAAAACATCACGGGGTGGTGCGCATTGTATGGGTGTGTGTTACATTACATTCACTAGTAGGAGTGAGAAAAACATCACGGGGTGGTGCGCATTGTATGCGTCTGTGTTACATTACATTCACTAGTAGGAGTGAGAAAAACATCACGTGGTGGTGCGCATTGTATGGGTGTGTGTTACATTACATTCACTAGTAGGAGTGAGAAAAACATCACGGGGTGTTGCGCATTGTATGGATGTGTGTTACATTACATTCACTAGTAGGAGTGAGAAAAACATCACGGGGTGGTGCGCATTGTATGGGTGTGTGTTACATTACATTCACTAGTAGGAGTGAGAAAAACATCACGGGGTGGTGCGCATTGTATGGGTGTGTGTTACATTACATTCACTAGTACGAGTGAGAAAAACATCACGGGGTGGTGCGCATTGTATGGGTGTGTGTTACATTACATTTACTAGTAGGAGTGACAAAAACATCACGGGGTGGTGCGCATTGTATGGGTGTGTGTTACATTAGATTCACTAGTAGGAGTGAGAAAAACATCACGGGGTGGTGCGCATTGTATGGGTGTGTGTTACATTACATTCACTAGTAGGAGTGAGAAAACATCACTGGGTGGTGCGCATTGTATGGGTGTGTGTTACATTAGATTCACTAGTAGGAGTGAGAAAAACATCACTGGGTGGTGCGCATTGTATGGGTGTGTGTTACATTAGATTCACTAGTAGGAGTGAGAAAAACATCGCGGGGCGGTGCGCATTGTATGGGTGTGTGTTACATTACATTCACTAGTAGGAGTGAGAAAAACATCACGGGGCGGTGCGCATTGTATGGGTGTGTGTTACATTAGATTCACTAGTAGGAGAGAGAAAAACATGACGGGGTGGTGCGCATTGTATGGGTGTGTGTTACATTACATTCACTAGTAGGAGTGAGAAAAACATCACGGGGTGGTGCGCATTGTATGCGTGTGTGTTACATTAGATTCACTAGTAGGAGTGAGAAAAACATCACGGGGTGGTGCGCATTGTATGGTTGTGTGTTACATTAGATTCACTAGGAGGAGTGAGAAAAACATCACGGGGTGGTGCGCATTGTATGGGTGTGTGTTACATTACATTCACTAGTAGGAGTGAGGAAAACATCACGGGGTGGTGTGAATCGGAGGGTCTGAATTAGGATAGGCAGTGAGTGACAATGTAGCATGGAGAAAAGCACCGCGGGGTGGTCAGCATGGGGAGGTCAGGGAAGATTCAGTGGCAATGTAGGATAGGTTTCTGAAAAACAACGCGGGGTGGTGCGCATTGTATGGGTGTGTGTTACATTACATTCACTAGTAGGAGTGAGAAAAACATCACGGGGTGGTGCGCATTTTATGGGTGTGTGTTACATTACATTCACTAATAGGAGTGAGAAAAACATCACGGGGTGGTGCACATTGTATGGGTGTGTGTTACATTACATTCACTAGTAGGAGTGAGAAAAACATCACGGGGTGATGCGCATTGTATGGGTGTGTGTTACATTACATTCACTAGTAGGAGTGAGAAAAACATCACGGGGTGGTGCGCATTGTATGGGTGTGTGTTACATTATATTCACTAATAGGAGTGAGAAAAACATCACGGGGTGGTGCGCATTGTATGGGTGTGTGTTACATTACATTCACTAGTAGGAGTGAGGAAAACATCACGGGGTGGTGTGAATTGGAGGGTCTGAATTAGGATAGGCAGTGAGTGGCAATGTAGCCTGGAGAAAAGCACCGCGGGGTGGTCAGCATGGTGAGGTCAGGGAACATGCAGTGGCAATGTAGGATTGGTTTCTGAAAAACATCGCGGAGTGGTGCGCATTGTATGGGTGTGTGTTACATTAGATTCACTAGTAGGAGTGAGAAAAACATCACGGGGTGGTGCGCTTTGTATGGGTGTGTGTTACATTACATTCACTAGTAGGAGTGAGAAAAACATCACGGGGTGGTGCGCATTGTTTGGGTGTGTGTTACATTACATTCAGTAGTAGGAGTGAGAAAAACATCACGGGGTGGTGCGCATTGTATGGGTGTGTGTTACATTACATTCACTAGTAGGAGTGAGAAAAACATCACGGGGTGGTGCGCATTGTATGCGTCTGTGTTACATTACATTCACTAGTAGGAGTGAGAAAAACATCACGGGGTGGTGCGCATTGTATGGGTGTGTGTTACATTACATTCACTAGTAGGAGTGAGAAAAACATCACGGGGTGGTGCGCATTGTATGGGTGTGTGTTACATTACATTCACTAGTAGGAGTGAGAAAAACATCACGGGGTGGTGCGCATTGTATGGGTGTGTGTTACATTACATTCACTAGTAGGAGTGAGAAAAACATCACGGGGTGGTGCGCATTGTATGGTTGTGTGTTACATTACATTCACTAGTAGGAGTGAGAAAAACATCACGGGGTGGTGCGCATTGTATGGGTGTGTGTTACATTACATTCACTAGTAGGAGTGAGAAAAACATCACGGGGTGGTGCGCATTGTATGGGTGTGTGTTACATTAGATTCACTAGTAGGAGTGAGAAAAACATCACGGGGTGGTGCGCATTGTATGGGTGTGTGTTACATTACATTCACTAGTAGGAGTGAGAAAACATCACTGGGTGGTGCGCATTGTATGGGTGTGTGTTACATTAGATTCACTAGTAGGAGTGAGAAAAACATCACTGGGTGGTGCGCATTGTATGGGTGTGTGTTACATTAGATTCACTAGTAGGAGTGAGAAAAACATCGCGGGGCGGTGCGCATTGTATGGGTGTGTGTTACATTACATTCACTAGTAGGAGTGAGAAAAACATCACGGGGCGGTGCGCATTGTATGGGTGTGTGTTACATTAGATTCACTAGTAGGAGAGAGAAAAACATGACGGGGTGGTGCGCATTGTATGGGTGTGTGTTACATTACATTCACTAGTAGGAGTGAGAAAAACATCACGGGGTGGTGCGCATTGTATGCGTGTGTGTTACATTAGATTCACTAGTAGGAGTGAGAAAAACATCACGGGGTGGTGCGCATTGTATGGTTGTGTGTTACATTAGATTCACTAGGAGGAGTGAGAAAAACATCACGGGGTGGTGCGCATTGTATGGGTGTGTGTTACATTACATTCACTAGTAGGAGTGAGGAAAACATCACGGGGTGGTGTGAATCGGAGGGTCTGAATTAGGATAGGCAGTGAGTGACAATGTAGCATGGAGAAAAGCACCGCGGGGTGGTCAGCATGGGGAGGTCAGGGAAGATTCAGTGGCAATGTAGGATAGGTTTCTGAAAAACAACGCGGGGTGGTGCGCATTGTATGGGTGTGTGTTACATTACATTCACTAGTAGGAGCGAGAAAAACATCACGGGGTGGTGCGCATTTTATGGGTGTGTGTTACATTACATTCACTAATAGGAGTGAGAAAAACATCACGGGGTGGTGCACATTGTATGGGTGTGTGTTACATTACATTCACTAGTAGGAGTGAGAAAAACATCACGGGGTGATGCGCATTGTATGGGTGTGTGTTACATTACATTCACTAGTAGGAGTGAGAAAAACATCACGGGGTGGTGCGCATTGTATGGGTGTGTGTTACATTACATTCACTAGTAGGAGTGAGAAAAACATCACGGGGTGGTGCGCATTGTTTCTGTGTGTGTTACATTACATTCACTAGTAGGAGTGAGAAAAACATCACGGGGTGGTGCGCATTGTATGGGTGTGTGTTACTTTATATTCACTAGTAGGAGTGAGAAAAACATCACGGGGTGGTGCGCATTGTATGGGTGTGTGTTACATTACATTCACTAGTAGGAGTGAGAAAAACATCACGGGGTGGTGCGCATTGTATGGGTGTGTGTTACATTACATTCACTAGTAGGAGGGAGAAAAACATCACGGGGTGGTTCGCATTGTATGGGTGTGTGTTACATTACATTCACTAGTAGGAGTGAGAAAAACATCACGGGGTGGTGTGAATTGGAGGGTCTGAATTAGGATAGGCAGTGATTGGCAATGTAGGATGGAGAAAAGCACCGCGGGGTGGTCAGAATGGGGAGGTCAGGGAACATGCAGTGGCAATGTAGGATAGGTTTCTGAAAATCATCGCGGGGTGGTGCGCATTGTATGGGTGTGTGTTACATTACATTCACTAGTAGGAGTGAGAAAAACATCACCTGGTGGTGCGCATTATATGGGTGTGTGTTACATTACATTCACTAGTAGGAGTGAGAAAAACATCAAGGGGTGGTGTGCATTGTATGGGTGTGTGTTACATTACATTTACTAGTAGGAGTGAGAAAAACATCACGGGGTGGTGCGCATTGTATGGGTGTGTGTTACATTAGATTCACTAGTAGGAGTGAGAAAAACATCACGGGGTGGTGCGCATTGTATGGGTGTGTGTTACATTACATTCACTACTGGGAGTGAGAAAAACATCACGGGGTGGTGCGCATTGTATGGGTGTGTGTTACATTACATTCACTAGTAGGAGTGAGAAAAACATCACGGGGTGGTGCGCATTGTATGGGTGTGTGTTACATTATATTCACTAATAGGAGTGAGAAAAACATCACGGGGTGGTGCGCATTGTATGGGTGTGTGTTACATTACATTCACTAGTAGGAGTGAGGAAAACATCACGGGGTGGTGTGAATTGGAGGGTCTGAATTAGGATAGGCAGTGAGTGGCAATGTAGCCTGGAGAAAAGCACCGCGGGGTGGTCAGCATGGTGAGGTCAGGGAACATGCAGTGGCAATGTAGGATTGGTTTCTGAAAAACATCGCGGAGTGGTGCGCATTGTATGGGTGTGTGTTACATTAGATTCACTAGTAGGAGTGAGAAAAACATCACGGGGTGGTGCGCTTTGTATGGGTGTGTGTTACATTACATTCACTAGTAGGAGTGAGAAAAACATCACGGGGTGGTGCGCATTGTTTGGGTGTGTGTTACATTACATTCAGTAGTAGGAGTGAGAAAAACATCACGGGGTGGTGCGCATTGTATGGGTGTGTGTTACATTACATTCACTAGTAGGAGTGAGAAAAACATCACGGGGTGGTGCGCATTGTATGCGTCTGTGTTACATTACATTCACTAGTAGGAGTGAGAAAAACATCACGGGGTGGTGCGCATTGTATGGGTGTGTGTTACATTACATTCACTAGTAGGAGTGAGAAAAACATCACGGGGTGGTGCGCATTGTATGGGTGTGTGTTACATTACATTCACTAGTAGGAGTGAGAAAAACATCACGGGGTGGTGCGCATTGTATGGGTGTGTGTTACATTACATTCACTAGTAGGAGTGAGAAAAACATCACGGGGTGGTGCGCATTGTATGGTTGTGTGTTACATTACATTCACTAGTAGGAGTGAGAAAAACATCACGGGGTGGTGCGCATTGTATGGGTGTGTGTTACATTACATTCACTAGTAGGAGTGAGAAAAACATCACGGGGTGGTGCGCATTGTATGGGTGTGTGTTACATTAGATTCACTAGTAGGAGTGAGAAAAACATCACGGGGTGGTGCGCATTGTATGGGTGTGTGTTACATTACATTCACTAGTAGGAGTGAGAAAACATCACTGGGTGGTGCGCATTGTATGGGTGTGTGTTACATTAGATTCACTAGTAGGAGTGAGAAAAACATCACTGGGTGGTGCGCATTGTATGGGTGTGTGTTACATTAGATTCACTAGTAGGAGTGAGAAAAACATCGCGGGGCGGTGCGCATTGTATGGGTGTGTGTTACATTACATTCACTAGTAGGAGTGAGAAAAACATCACGGGGCGGTGCGCATTGTATGGGTGTGTGTTACATTAGATTCACTAGTAGGAGAGAGAAAAACATGACGGGGTGGTGCGCATTGTATGGGTGTGTGTTACATTACATTCACTAGTAGGAGTGAGAAAAACATCACGGGGTGGTGCGCATTGTATGCGTGTGTGTTACATTAGATTCACTAGTAGGAGTGAGAAAAACATCACGGGGTGGTGCGCATTGTATGGTTGTGTGTTACATTAGATTCACTAGGAGGAGTGAGAAAAACATCACGGGGTGGTGCGCATTGTATGGGTGTGTGTTACATTACATTCACTAGTAGGAGTGAGGAAAACATCACGGGGTGGTGTGAATCGGAGGGTCTGAATTAGGATAGGCAGTGAGTGACAATGTAGCATGGAGAAAAGCACCGCGGGGTGGTCAGCATGGGGAGGTCAGGGAAGATTCAGTGGCAATGTAGGATAGGTTTCTGAAAAACAACGCGGGGTGGTGCGCATTGTATGGGTGTGTGTTACATTACATTCACTAGTAGGAGCGAGAAAAACATCACGGGGTGGTGCGCATTTTATGGGTGTGTGTTACATTACATTCACTAATAGGAGTGAGAAAAACATCACGGGGTGGTGCACATTGTATGGGTGTGTGTTACATTACATTCACTAGTAGGAGTGAGAAAAACATCACGGGGTGATGCGCATTGTATGGGTGTGTGTTACATTACATTCACTAGTAGGAGTGAGAAAAACATCACGGGGTGGTGCGCATTGTATGGGTGTGTGTTACATTACATTCACTAGTAGGAGTGAGAAAAACATCACGGGGTGGTGCGCATTGTTTCTGTGTGTGTTACATTACATTCACTAGTAGGAGTGAGAAAAACATCACGGGGTGGTGCGCATTGTATGGGTGTGTGTTACTTTATATTCACTAGTAGGAGTGAGAAAAACATCACGGGGTGGTGCGCATTGTATGCGTGTGTGTTACATTAGATTCACTAGTAGGAGTGAGAAAAACATCACGGGGTGGTGCGCATTGTATGGTTGTGTGTTACATTAGATTCACTAGGAGGAGTGAGAAAAACATCACGGGGTGGTGCGCATTGTATGGGTGTGTGTTACATTACATTCACTAGTAGGAGTGAGGAAAACATCACGGGGTGGTGTGAATCGGAGGGTCTGAATTAGGATAGGCAGTGAGTGACAATGTAGCATGGAGAAAAGCACCGCGGGGTGGTCAGCATGGGGAGGTCAGGGAAGATTCAGTGGCAATGTAGGATAGGTTTCTGAAAAACAACGCGGGGTGGTGCGCATTGTATGGGTGTGTGTTACATTACATTCACTAGTAGGAGCGAGAAAAACATCACGGGGTGGTGCGCATTTTATGGGTGTGTGTTACATTACATTCACTAATAGGAGTGAGAAAAACATCACGGGGTGGTGCACATTGTATGGGTGTGTGTTACATTACATTCACTAGTAGGAGTGAGAAAAACATCACGGGGTGATGCGCATTGTATGGGTGTGTGTTACATTACATTCACTAGTAGGAGTGAGAAAAACATCACGGGGTGGTGCGCATTGTATGGGTGTGTGTTACATTACATTCACTAGTAGGAGTGAGAAAAACATCACGGGGTGGTGCGCATTGTTTCTGTGTGTGTTACATTACATTCACTAGTAGGAGTGAGAAAAACATCACGGGGTGGTGCGCATTGTATGGGTGTGTGTTACTTTATATTCACTAGTAGGAGTGAGAAAAACATCACGGGGTGGTGCGCATTGTATGGGTGTGTGTTACATTACATTCACTAGTAGGAGTGAGAAAAACATCACGGGGTGGTGCGCATTGTATGGGTGTGTGTTACATTACATTCACTAGTAGGAGGGAGAAAAACATCACGGGGTGGTTCGCATTGTATGGGTGTGTGTTACATTACATTCACTAGTAGGAGTGAGAAAAACATCACGGGGTGGTGTGAATTGGAGGGTCTGAATTAGGATAGGCAGTGATTGGCAATGTAGGATGGAGAAAAGCACCGCGGGGTGGTCAGAATGGGGAGGTCAGGGAACATGCAGTGGCAATGTAGGATAGGTTTCTGAAAATCATCGCGGGGTGGTGCGCATTGTATGGGTGTGTGTTACATTACATTCACTAGTAGGAGTGAGAAAAACATCACCTGGTGGTGCGCATTATATGGGTGTGTGTTACATTACATTCACTAGTAGGAGTGAGAAAAACATCAAGGGGTGGTGTGCATTGTATGGGTGTGTGTTACATTACATTTACTAGTAGGAGTGAGAAAAACATCACGGGGTGGTGCGCATTGTATGGGTGTGTGTTACATTAGATTCACTAGTAGGAGTGAGAAAAACATCACGGGGTGGTGCGCATTGTATGGGTGTGTGTTACATTACATTCACTACTGGGAGTGAGAAAAACATCACGGGGTGGTGCGCATTGTATGGGTGTGTGTTACATTACATTCACTAGTAGGAGTGAGAAAAACATAATGGGGTGGTGCGCATTGTATGGGTGTGTGTTACATTACATTCACTACAAGGAGTGAGAAAAACATCACGGGCTGGTGTGAATCGGAGGCTCTGAATTAGGATAGGCAGTGATTGGCAATGTAGGATGGAGAAAAGCACCGGCGGGTGGTCAGCATGGGGAGGTCAGGGAACATGCAGTGGCAATGTAGGATAGGTTTCTGAAAAACATCACGGGGTGGTGCGCATTGTATATGTGTGTGTTACATTACATTCACTAGTAGGAGTGAGAAAAATATCACGGGGTGGTGCGCATTGTATGGGTGTGTGTTACATTACATTCACTACAAGGAGTGAGAAAAACATCACGGTGTGGTGCGCATTGTATGGGTGTGTGTTACATTACATTCACTAGTAGGAGTGAGAAAAACATCACGGGGTGGTGCGCATTGTATGGGTGTGTGGAACATTAGATCCACTAGTAAGAGTGAGAAAAACATCACGGGGTGGTGCGCATTGTATGGGTGTGTGTTACATTACATTCACTAGTAGGAGTGAGAAAAGCATCACGGGGTGGTGCGCATTGTATGGGTGTGTGTTACATTACATTCACTAGTAGGAGTGAGAAAAACATCACGGGGTGGTGCGCATTGTATGGGTGTGTGTTACATTACATTCACTATTAGGAGTGAGAAAAACATCACGGGGTGGTGCGCATTGTATGGGTGTGTGTTACATTACATTCACTAGTAGGAGTGAGAAAAACATCACGGGGTGGTGCGCATTGTATAGGTGTGTGTTACATTACATTCCCTAGTAGGAGTGAGAAAAACATCACGGGGTGGTTCGCATTGTATGGGTGTGTGTTACATTACATTCACTAGTAGTGAGAAAAACATCACGGGGTGGTGCGCATTGTATGGGTGTGTGTTACATTAGATTCACAAGTAGGAGTGAGAAAAACATCACGGGGTGGTGCGCATTGCATGGGGGTGTGTTACATTACATTCACTAGTAAGACTGAGAAAAACATCACGGGGTGGTGCGCATTGTATGGGTGTGTGTTACATTAGATTCACTACTAGGAGTGAGAAAAACATCACGGGGTGGTGCGCATTGTATGGGTGTGTGTTACATTACATTCACTAGTAGGAGTGAGGAAAACATCACGGGGTGGTGTGAATTGGAGGGTCTGAATTAGGATAGGCAGTGAATGGCAATGTAGCATGGAGAAAAGCACCGCGGGGTGGTCAGCATGGGGAGGTCAGGGAACATGCAGTGGCAATGTAGGATTGGTTTCTGAAAAACATCGCGGGGTGGTGCGCATTGTATGGGTGTGTGTTACATTAGATTCACTAGTAGGAGTGAGAAAAACATCACGGGGTGGTGCGCATTGTATGGGTGTGTGTTACATTACATTCACTAGTAGCAGTGAGGAAAATATCACGGGGAGGTGCGCATTGTATGGGTGTGTGTTACATTGCATTCACTAGTAGGAGTGAGAAAAACATCACGGTGTGGTGCGCATTGTTTCTGTGTGTGTTACATTACATTCACTAGTAAGAGTGAGAAAAACATGACGGGGTGGTGCGCATTGTATGGGTGTGTGTTACATTAAATTCACTAGTAGGAGTGAGAAAAACATCACAGGGTGGTGCGCATTGTATGGGTGTGTGTTACATTAGATTCACTAGTAGGAGTGAGAAAAACATCACGGGGTGGTGCGCATTGTATGGGTGTGTGTTACATTACATTCACTAGTAGGAGTGAGAAAAATATCACGGGGTGGTGCGCATTGTATGGGTGTGTGTTACATTACATTCACTAGTAGGAGTGAGAAAAACATCACGGGGTGGTGCACATTGTATGGGTGTGTGTTACATTACATTCACTAGTAGGAGTGAGAAAAACATCACGGGGTGGTGCGCATTGTATTGGTGTGTGTTACATTACATTCACTAGTAGGAGTGAGAAAAACATCACGGGGTGGTGCGCATTGTATGGGTGTGTGTTACATTAGATTCACTAGTAGGAGTGAGAAAAACATCACGGGGCGGTGCGCATTGTATGGGTGTGTGTTACATTACATTCACTAGTAGGAGTGAGAAAAACATCACGGGATGGTGCGCAATGTATGGGTGTGTTTTACATTAGATTCACTAGTAGGAGTGAGAAAAACATCACGGGGCGGTGCGCATTGTATGGGTGTGTGTTACATTACATTCACTAGTAGGAGTGAGAAAAACATCACGGGGCGGTGCGCATTGTATGGGTGTGTGTTACATTACATTCACTAGTAGGAGTGAGAAAAACATCACGGGGTGGTGCGCATTGTATGGGTGTGTGTTACATTACATTCACTAGTAGGAGTGAGAAAAACATCACGGGGTGGTGCGCATTGTATGGGTGTGTGTTACATTAGATTCACTAGTAAGAGTGAGAAAAACATCACTGGGTGGTGCGCATTGTATGGGTGTGTGTTACATTACATTCACTAGTAGGAGTGAGAAAAACATCACTGGGTGGTGCGCATTGTATGGGTGTGTGTTACATTACATTCACTAGTAGGAGTGAGAAAAACATCACTGGGTGGTGCGCATTGTATGGGTGTGTGTTACTTTAGATTCACTAGTAGGAGTGAGAAAAACATCACGGGGTGGTGCGCATTGTATGGGTGTGTGTTACATTACATTCACTAGTAGGAGTGAGAAAAACATCATGGTGTGGTGCACATTGTATGGGTGTGTGTTACATTACATTCACTGGTAGGAGTGAGATAAACATCACGGGGTGGTGTGAATTGGAGGGACTGAATTAGGATAGGCAGTGATTGGCAATGTAGGATGGAGAAAAGCACCGCGGGGTGGTCAGAATGGGGAGGTCAGGGAACATGCAGTGGCAATGTAGGATAGGTTTCTGAAAATCATCGCGGGGTGGTGCGCATTGTATGGGTGTGTGTTACATTAGATTCACTAGTAGGAGTGAGAAAAACATGACGTGGTGGTGCGCATTGTATGGGTGTGTGTTACATTACATTCACTAGTAGGAGTGAGAAAAACATCACGGTGTGGTGTGCATTGTATGGGTGTGTGTTACATTACATTTACTAGTAGGAGTGAGAAAAACATCACGGGGTGGTGCGCATTGTATGGGTGTGTGTTACATTAGATTCACTAGTAGGAGTTAGAAAAACATCACGGGGTGGTGCGCATTGTATGGGTGTGTGTTACATTACATTCACGAGTAGGAGTGAGAAAAACATCACGGGGTGGTGCGCATTGTATGGGTGTGTGTTACATTACATTCACTAGTAGGAGTGAGAAAAACATAATGGGGTGGTGCGCATTGTATGGGTGTGTGTTACATTACATTCACTACAAGGAGGGAGAAAAACATCACGGGCTGGTGTGAATCGGAGGCTCTGAATTAGGATAGGCAGTGATTGGCAATGTAGGATGGAGAAAAGCACCGGCGGGTGGTCAGCATGGGGAGGTCAGGGAACATGCAGTGACAATGTAGGATAGGTTTCTGAAAAACATCACGGGGTGGTGCGCATTGTATGGGTGTGTGTCACATTAGATTCACTACTAGGAGTGAGAAAAACATCACGGGGTGGTGCGCATTGTATGGGTGTGTGTTACATTACATTCACTAGTAGGAGTGAGAAAAACATCACGGGGTGTTGCGCATTGTATATGTGTGTGTTACATTACATTCACTAGTAGGAGTGAGAAAAATATCACGGGGTGGTGCGCATTGTATGGGTGTGTGTTACATTACATTCACTAGTAGGAGTGAGAAAAACATCACGGTGTGGTGCGCATTGTATGGGTGTGTGTTACATTACATTCACTAGTAGGACTGAGAAAAACATCACGGGGTGGTGCGCATTGTATGGGTGTGTGTTACATTAGATCCACTAGTAAGAGTGAGAAAACATCGCGGGGTGGTGCGCATTGTATGGGTGTGTGTTACATTACATTCACTAGTAGGAGTGAGAAAAACATCACGGGGTGGTGCGCATTGTATGGGTGTGTGTTACATTAGATTCACTAGTAGGAGTGAGAAAAACATCACGGGGTGGTGCGCATTGTATGGGTGTGTGTTACATTACATTCACTAGTAGGAGTGAGAAAAACATCACGGGGTGGTGCGCAGTGTATGGGTGGGTGTTACATTAGATTCACTAGTAGGAGTGAGAAAAACATCACGGGGTGCTGAGCATTGTATGGGTGTGTGTTACATTAGATTCACTTGTAAGAGTGAGAAAAACATCACGGGGTGGTGAGCATTGTATGGGTGTGTGTTACATTACATTCACTGGTAGGAGTGAGAAAAACATCACGGGGTGGTGCGCATTGTATGGGTGTGTGTTACATTACATTCACTAGTAAGAGTGAGAAAAACATCACGGGGCGGTGCGCATTGTATGGGTGTGTGTTACATTACATTCACTAGTAGGAGTGAGAAAAACATCACGGGGTGGTTCGCATTGTATGGGTGTGTGTTACATTACATTCACTAGTAGTGAGAAAAACATCACGGGGTGGTGCGCATTGTATGGGTGTGTGTTACATTAGATTCACTAGTAGGAGTGAGAAAAACATCACAGGGTGGTGCGCATTGCATGGGGGTGTGTTACATTACGTTCACTAGTAGGACTGAGAAAAACATCACGGGGTGGTGCGCATTGTATGGGTGTGTGTTACATTACATTCACTACTAGGAGTGAGAAAAACATCATGGGGTGGTGCGCATTGTATGGGTGTGTGTTACATTACATTCACTAGTAGGAGTGAGGAAAACATCACGTGGTGGTGTGAATTGGAGGGTCTGAATTAGGATAGGCAATGAGTGGCAATGTAGCATGGAGAAAAGCACCGCGGGGTGGTCAGCCTGGGGAGGTCAGGGAACATGCAGTGGCAATGTAGGATTGGTTTCTGAAAAACATCGCGGAGTGGTGCGCATTGTATGGGTGTGTGTTACATTAGATTCACTAGTAGGAGTGAGAAAAACATCACGGGGTGGTGCGCATTGTATGGGTGTGTGTTACATTATATTCACTAATAGGAGTGAGAAAAACATCACGGGGTGGTGCGCATTGTATGGGTGTGTGTTACATTACATTCACTAGTAGGAGTGAGGAAAACATCACGGGGTGGTGTGAATTGGAGGGTCTGAATTAGGAAGGCAGTGAGTGGCAATGTAGCATGGAGAAAAGCACCGCGGGGTGGTCAGCATGGGGAGGTCAGGGAACATGCAGTGGCAATGTAGGATTGGTTTCTGAAAAACATCGCGGAGTGGTGCGCATTGTATGGGTGTGTGTTACATTAGATTCACTAGTAGGAGTGAGAAAAACATCACGGGGTGGTGCGCATTGTTTGGGTGTGTGTTACATTACATTCAGTAGTAGGAGTGAGAAAAACATCACGGGGTGGTGCGCATTGTATGGGTGTGTGTTACATTACATTCACTAGTAGGAGTGAGAAAAACATCACGGGGTGGTGCGCATTTTATGCGTCTGTGTTACATTACATTCACTAGTAGGAGTGAGAAAAACATCACGGGGTGGTGCGCATTGTATGGGTGTGTGTTACATTACATTCACTAGTAGGAGTGAGAAAAACATCACGGGGTGGTGCGCATTGTATGGGTGTGTGTTACATTACATTCACTAGTAGGAGTGAGAAAAACATCACGGGGTGGTGCGCATTGTATGGGTGTGTGTTACATTACGTTCACTAGTAAGAGTGAGAAAAACATCACGGGGTGGTGCGCATTGTATGGGTGTGTGTTACATTACATTCACTAGTAGGAGTGAGAAAAACATCACGGGGTGGTGCGCATTGTATGGGTGTGTGTTACATTACATTCACTAGTAGGAGTGAGTAAAACATCACGGGGTGGTGCGCATTGTATGGGTGTGTGTTACATTAGATTCACTAGTAGGAGTGAGAAAAACATCACGGGGTGGTGCGCATTGTATGGGTGTGTGTTACATTACATTCACTAGTAGGAGTGAGAAAAACATCACTGGGTGGTGCGCATTGTATGGGTGTGTGTTACATTAGATTCACTAGTAGGAGTGAGAAAAACATCACTGGGTGGTGCGCATTGTATGGGTGTGTGTTACATTAGATTCACTAGTAGGAGTGAGAAAAACATCGCGGGGCGGTGCGCATTGTATGGGTGTGTGTTACATTACATTCACTAGTAGGAGTGAGAAAAACATCACGGGGCGGTGGGCATTGTATGGGTGTGTGTTACATTAGATTCACTAGTAGGAGTGAGAAAAACATGACGGGGTGGTGCGCATTGTATGGGTGTGTGTTACATTAGATTCACTAGTAGGAGTGAGAAAAACATCACGGGGTGGTGCGCATTGTATGCGTGTGTGTTACATTAGATTCACTAGTAGGAGTGAGAAAAACATCACGGGGTGGTGCGCATTGTATGGTTGTGTGTTACATTAGATTCACTAGGAGGAGTGAGAAAAACATCACGGGGTGGTGCGCATTGTATGGGTGTGTGTTACATTACATTCACTAGTAGGAGTGAGGAAAACATCACGGGGTGGTGTGAATTGGAGGGTCTGAATTAGGATAGGCAGTGAGTGACAATGTAGCATGGAGAAAAGCACCGCGGCGTGGTCAGCATGGGGAGGTCAGGGAAGATTCAGTGACAATGTAGGATAGGTTTCTGAAAAACAACGCGGGGTGGTGCGCATTGTATGGGTGTGTGTTACATTACATTCACTAGAAGGAGTGAGAAAAACATCACGGGGTGGTGCGCATTGTATGGGTGTGTGTTACATTACATTCACTAATAGGAGTGAGAAAAAAATCACGGAGTGGTGCACATTGTATGGGTGTGTGTTACATTACATTCACTAGTAGGAGTGAGAAAAACATCACGGGGTGATGCGCATTGTATGGGTGTGTGTTACATTACATTCACTAGTAGGAGTGAGAAAAACATCACGGGGTGGTGCGCATTGTATGGGTGTGTGTTACATTACATTCACTAGTAGGAGTGAGAAAAACATCACGGGGTGGTGCGCATTGTATGGGTGTGTGTTACATTACATTCACTAGTAGGAGTGAGAAAAACATCACGGGGTGGTGTGAATTGGAGGGTCTGAATTAGGATAGGCAGTGATTGGCAATGTAGGATGGAGAAAAGCACCGCGGGGTGGTCAGAATGGGGAGGTCAGGGAACATGCAGTGGCAATGTAGGATAGGTTTCTGAAAATCATCGCGGGGTGGTGCGCATTTTATGGGTGTGTGTTACATTACATTCACTAGTAGGAGTGAGAAAAACATCACCTGGTGGTGCGCATTGTATGGGTGTGTGTTACATTACATTCACTAGTAGGAGTGAGAAAAACATCACGGGGTGGTGTGCATTATATGGGTGTGTGTTACATTAGATTCACTAGTAGGAGTGAGAAAAACATCACGGGGTGGTGCGCATTGTATGGGTGTGTGTTACATTACATTCACTAGTGGGAGTGAGAAAAACATCACGTGGTGGTGCGCATTGTATGGGTGTGTGTTACATTACATTCACTAGTAGGAGTGAGAAAAACATAATGGGGTGGTGCGCATTGTATGGGTGTGGGTTACATTACATTCACTACAAGGAGTGAGAAAAACATCACGGGCTGGTGTGAATCAGAGGCTCTGAATTAGGATAGGCAGTGATTGGCAATGTAGGATGGAGAAAAGCACCGGCGGGTGGTCAGCATGGGGAGGTCAGGGAACATGCAGTGGCAATGTAGGATAGGTTTCTGAAAAACATCACGGGGTGGTGCGCATTGTATGGGTGTGTGTTACATTAGATTCACTAGTAGGAGTGAGAAAAACATCACGGGGTGGTGCGCATTGTATGGGTGTGTGTTACATTACATTCACTAGTAGGAGTGAGAAAAACATCACGGGGTGTTGCGCATTGTATATGTGTGTGTTACATTACATTCACTAGTAGGAGTGAGAAAAATATCACGGGGTGGTGCGCATTGTATGGGTGTGTGTTACATTACATTCACTAGTAGGAGTGAGAAAAACATCACGGTGTGGTGCGCATTGTATGGGTGTGTGTTACATTACATTCACTAGTAGGAGTGAGAAAAACATCACGGGGTGGTGCGCATTGTATGGGTGTGTGTTACATTAGATCCACTAGTAAGAGTGAGAAAAACATCACGGGGTGGTGCGCATTGTATGGGTGTGTGTTACATTACATTCACTAGTAGGAGTGAGAAAAGCATCACGGGGTGGTGCGCATTGTATGGGTGTGTGTTACATTACATTCACTAGTAAGACTGAGAAAAACATCACGGGGTGGTGCGCATTGTATGGGTGTGTGTTACAATAGATTCACTACTAGGAGTGAGAAAAACATCACGGGGTGGTGCGCATTGTATGGGTGTGTGTTACATTACATTCACTAGTAGGAGTGAGGAAAACATCACGGGGTGGTGTGAATTGGAGGGTCTGAATTAGGATAGGCAGTGAGTGGCAATGTAGCATGGAGAAAAGCACCGCGGGGTGGTCAGCATGGGGAGGTCAGGGAACATGCAGTGGCAATGTAGGATTGGTTTCTGAAAAACATCGCGGGGTGGTGCGCATTGTATGGGTGTGTGTTACATTAGATTCACTATTAGGAGTGAGAAAAACATCACGGGGTGGTGCGCATTGTATGGGTGTGTGTTACATTACATTCACTAATAGGAGTGAGAAAAACATCACGGGGTGGCGCGCATTCTATGGGTGTGTGTTACATTACATTCACTAGTAGGAGTGAGAAAAATATCACGGGGTGGTGCGCATTGTATGGGTGTGTGTTACATTACATTCACTAGTAGCAGTGAGAAAAACATCACGGGGAGGTGCGCATTGTATGGGTGTGTGTTACATTACATTCACTAGTAGGAGTGAGAAAAACATCACGGTGTGGTGCGCATTGTTTCTGTGTGTGTTACATTACATTCACTAGTAAGAGTGAGAAAAACATCACGGGGTGGTGCGCATTGTATGGGTGTGTGTTACATTAAATTCACTAGTAGGAGTGAGAAAAACATCACAGGGTGGTGCGCATTGTATGGGTGTGTGTTACATTAGATTCACTAGTAGGAGTGAGAAAAACATCACGGGGTGGTGCGCATTGTATGGGTGTGTGTTACATTACATTCACTAGTAGGAGTGAGAAAAATATCACGGGGTGGTGCGCATTGTATGGGTGTGTGTTACATTACATTCACTAGTAGGAGTGAGAAAAACATCACGGGGTAGTGCACATTGTATGGGTGTGTGTTACATTACATTCACTAGTAGGAGTGAGAAAAACATCACGGGGTGGTGCGCATTGTATTGGTGTGTGTTACATTACATTCACTAGTAGGAGTGAGAAAAACATCACGGGGTGGTGCGCATTGTATGGGTGTGTGTTACATTAGATTCACTAGTAGGAGTGAGAAAAACATCACGGGGCGTTGCGCATTGTATGGGTGTGTGTTACATTACATTCACTAGTAGGAGTGAGAAAAACATCACGGGATGGTGCGCATTATATGGGTGTGTGTTACATTAGATTCACTAGTAGGAGTGAGACAAACATCACGGGGCGGTGCGCATTGTATGGGTGTGTGTTACATTACATTCACTAGTAGGAGTGAGAAAAACATCACGGGGCGGTGCGCATTGTATGGGTGTGTGTTACATTACATTCACTAGTAGGAGTGAGAAAAACATCACGGGGTGGTGCGCATTGTATGGGTGTGTGTTACATTACATTCACTAGTAGGAGTGAGAAAAACATCACGGGGCGGTGCGCATTGTATGGGTGTGTGTTACATTACATGCACTAGTAAGAGTGAGAAAAACATCACGGGGCGCTCCGCATTGTATGGGTGTGTGTTACATTACATTCACTAGTAGGAGTGAGAAAAACATCACGGGGTGGTGCGCATTGTATGGGTGTGTGTTACATTACATTCACTAGTAGGAGTGAGAAAAACATCACGGGGTGGTGCGCATTGTATGGGTGTGGATTACATTACATTCACTAGTAGGAGTGAGAAAAACATCACGGGGTGGTGCGCATTGTATGGGTGTGTGTTACATTACATTCACTAGTAGGAGTGAGAAAAACATCACGGGGTGGTGCGCATTGTATGGGTGTGTGTTACATTACATTCACTACTAGGAGTGAGAAAAATATCACGGGGTGGTGCGCATTGAATGGGGTGTGTTACATTACATTCACTAGTAGGAGTGAGAAAAACATCACGGGGTGGTGCGCATTGTATGGGTGTGTGTTACATTACATACACTAGTAGGAGTGAGAAAAACATCACGGGGTGGTGCGCATTGTATGGGTGTGTGTTACGTTAGATTCACTAATAGGAATGAGAAAAACATCACGGGGTGGTGCGCATTGTATGGGTGTGTGTTACATTAGATTCACTAGTAGGAGTGAGAAAAACATCACGGGGTGGTGCGCATTGTATGGGTGTCTGTTGCATTACATTCACTAGTAGGAGTGAGAAAAACATCACGGGGTGGTGCGCATTGTATGGGTGTGTGTTACATTACATTCACTAGTAGGAGTGAGAAAAACATCACGGGGTGGTGCGCATTGTATTGGTGTGTGTTACATTACATTAACTAGTAGGAGTGAGAAAAACATCACGGGGTGGTGCGCATTGTATGGGTGTGTGTTACATTAGATTCACTAGTAGGAATGAGAAAAACATCACGGGGTGGTGCGCATTGTATGGGTGTGTGTTACATTAGATTCACTAGTAGGAGTGAGAAAAACATCACGGGGTGGTGCGCATTGTATGGGTGTGTGTTACATTACATTCACTAGTAAGAGGGAGGAAACATCACGGGGTGGTGTGAATCGGAGGGTCTGAATTAGGATAGGCAGTGAGTGGCAATGTAGCATGGAGAAAAGCACCGCGGGGTGGTCAGCATGGGGAGGTCAGGGAACATGCAGTTGCAATGTAGGATAGGTTTCTGAAAAACATCGCGGGGTGGTGCGCATTGTATGGGTGTGTGTTACATTAGATTCACTAGTAGGAGTGAGAGAAACATCACGGGGTGGTGCGCATTGTATGGGTGTGTGTTACATTACATTCACTAATAGGAGTGAGAAAAACATTACAGGGTGGTGCGCATTGTATGGGTGTGTGTTACATTACATTCACTAGTAGGAGTGAGAAAAACATCACGGGGCGGTGCGCATTGTATGGGTGTGTGTTACATTACATTCACTAGTAGGAGTGAGAAAAACATCACGGGGTGGTGCGCATTGTATGGGTGTGTGTTACATTACATTCACTAGTAGGAGTGAGAAAAACATCACGGGGTGGTGCGCATTGTATGGGTGTGTGTTACATTACATTCACTAGTAAGAGTGAGAAAAACATCACGGGGCGCTCCGCATTGTATGGGTGTGTGTTACATTACATTCACTAGTAGGAGTGAGAAAAACATCACGGGGTGGTGCGCATTGTATGGGTGTGTGTTACATTACATTCACTAGTAGGAGTGAGAAAAACATCACGGGGTGGTGCGCATTGTATGGGTGTGGGTTACATTACATTCACTAGTAGGAGTGAGAAAAACATCACGGGGTGGTGCGCATTGTATGGGTGTGTGTTACATTACATTCACTAGTAGGAGTGAGAAAAACATCACGGGGTGGTGCGCATTGTATGGGTGTGTGTTACATTACATTCACTACTAGGTGTGAGAAAAACATCACGGGGCGGTGCGCATTGTATGGGTGTGTGTTACATTACATTCACTAGTAGGAGTGAGAAAAATATCACGGGGTGGTGCGCATTGAATGGGTGTGTGTTACATTACATTCACTAGTAGGAGTGAGAAAAACATCACGGGGTGGTGCGCATTGTATGGGTGTGTGTTACATTACATACACTAGTAGGAGTGAGAAAAACATCACGGGGTGGTGCGCATTGTATGGGTGTGTGTTACGTTAGATTCACTAATAGGAATGAGAAAAACATCACGGGGTGGTGCGCATTGTATGGGTGTGTGTTACATTAGATTCACTAGTAGGAGTGAGAAAAACATCACGGGGTGGTGCGCATTGTATGGGTGTCTGTTGCATTACATTCACTACTAGGAGTGAGAAAAACATCACGGGGTGGTGCGCATTGTATGGGTGTGTGTTACATTACATTCACTAGTAGGAGTGAGAAAAACATCACGGGGTGGTGCGCATTGTATTGGTGTGTGTTACATTACATTCACTAGTAGGAGTGAGAAAAACATCACGGGGTGGTGCGCATTGTATGGGTGTGTGTTACATTAGATTCACTAGTAGGAATGAGAAAAACATCACGGGGTGGTGCGCATTGTATGGGTGTGTGTTACATTAGATTCACTAGTAGGAGTGAGAAAAACATCACGGGCTGGTGCGCATTGTATGGGTGTCTGTTGCATTACATTCACTACTAGGAGTGAGAAAAACATCACGGGGTGGTGCGCATTGTATGGGTGTGTGTTACATTACATTCACAAATAGGAGAGAGAAAAACATCACGGGGTGGTGCGCATTGTATGGGTGTGTGTTACATTACATTCACTAGTAGGAGTGAGAAAAACATCACGGGGTGGTGCGCATTGTATGGGTGTGTGTTACATTACATTCACTAGTAGGAGTGAGAAAAACATCACGGGGTGGTGCGCATTGTATGGGTTTGTGTTACATTACATTCACTAGTAGGAGTGAGAAAAACATCACGGGGTGGTGCGCATTGTATGGGTGTGTGTTACATTACATTCACTAGTAGGAGTGAGAAAAACATCACGGGGTGGTGCGCATTGTATGGGTGTGTGTTACATTACATTCACTAGTAGGAGTGAGAAAAACATCACGGGGTGGTGCGCATTGTATGGGTGTGTGTTACATTACATTCACTAGTAGGAGTGAGAAAAACATCACGGGGTGGTGCGCATTGTATGGGTGTGTGTTACATTACATTCACTAGTAAGAGGGAGGAAACATCACGGGGTGGTGTGAATCGGAGGGTCTGAATTAGGATAGGCAGTGAGTGGCAATGTAGCATGGAGAAAAGCACCGCGGGGTGGTCAGCATGGGGAGGTCAGGGAACATGCAGTTGCAATGTAGGATAGGTTTCTGAAAAACATCGCGGGGTGGTGCGCATTGTATGGGTGTGTGTTACATTAGATTCACTAGTAGGAGTGAGAGAAACATCACGGGGTGGTGCGCATTGTATGGGTGTGTGTTACATTACATTCACTAATAGGAGTGAGAAAAACATTACAGGGTGGTGCGCATTGTATGGGTGTGTGTTACATTACATTCACTAGTAGGAGTGAGAAAAACATCACGGGGCGGTGCGCATTGTATGGGTGTGTGTTACATTACATTCACTAGTAGGAGTGAGAAAAACATCACGGGGTGGTGCGCATTGTATGGGTGTGTGTTACATTACATTCACTAGTAGGAGTGAGAAAAACATCACGGGGTGGTGCGCATTGTATGGGTGTGTGTTACATTACATTCACTAGTAAGAGTGAGAAAAACATCACGGGGCGCTCCGCATTGTATGGGTGTGTGTTACATTACATTCACTAGTAGGAGTGAGAAAAACATCACGGGGTGGTGCGCATTGTATGGGTGTGTGTTACATTACATTCACTAGTAGGAGTGAGAAAAACATCACGGGGTGGTGCGCATTGTATGGGTGTGGGTTACATTACATTCACTAGTAGGAGTGAGAAAAACATCACGGGGTGGTGCGCATTGTATGGGTGTGTGTTACATTACATTCACTAGTAGGAGTGAGAAAAACATCACGGGGTGGTGCGCATTGTATGGGTGTGTGTTACATTACATTCACTACTAGGTGTGAGAAAAACATCACGGGGCGGTGCGCATTGTATGGGTGTGTGTTACATTACATTCACTAGTAGGAGTGAGAAAAATATCACGGGGTGGTGCGCATTGAATGGGTGTGTGTTACATTACATTCACTAGTAGGAGTGAGAAAAACATCACGGGGTGGTGCGCATTGTATGGGTGTGTGTTACATTACATACACTAGTAGGAGTGAGAAAAACATCACGGGGTGGTGCGCATTGTATGGGTGTGTGTTACGTTAGATTCACTAATAGGAATGAGAAAAACATCACGGGGTGGTGCGCATTGTATGGGTGTGTGTTACATTAGATTCACTAGTAGGAGTGAGAAAAACATCACGGGGTGGTGCGCATTGTATGGGTGTCTGTTGCATTACATTCACTACTAGGAGTGAGAAAAACATCACGGGGTGGTGCGCATTGTATGGGTGTGTGTTACATTACATTCACTAGTAGGAGTGAGAAAAACATCACGGGGTGGTGCGCATTGTATTGGTGTGTGTTACATTACATTCACTAGTAGGAGTGAGAAAAACATCACGGGGTGGTGCGCATTGTATGGGTGTGTGTTACATTAGATTCACTAGTAGGAATGAGAAAAACATCACGGGGTGGTGCGCATTGTATGGGTGTGTGTTACATTAGATTCACTAGTAGGAGTGAGAAAAACATCACGGGCTGGTGCTCATTGTATGGGTGTCTGTTGCATTACATTCACTACTAGGAGTGAGAAAAACATCACGGGGTGGTGCGCATTGTATGGGTGTGTGTTACATTACATTCACTAGTAGGAGTGAGAAAAACATCACGGGGTGGTGCGCATTGTATGGGTGTGTGTTACATTACATTCACTAGTAGGAGTGAGAAAAACATCACGGGGCGGTGCGCATTGTATGGGTGTGTGTTTCATTACATTCACTAGTAGGAGTGAGAAAAACATCACGGGGTGGTGCGCATTGTATGGGTGTGTGTTACATTACATTCACTAGTAGGAGTGAGAAAAACATCACGGGGTGGTGCGCATTGTATGGGTGTGTGTTAAAATACATTCACTAGTAGGAGTGAGGAATACATCACGGGGTGGTGTGAATCGGAGGGTCTGAATTAGGATAGGTAGTGAGTGGCAATGTAGCATGGAGAAAAGCACCGCGGGGTGGTCAGCATGGGGATGTCAGGGAACATGCAGTGGCAATGTAGGATAGGTTTCTGAAAAACATCGCGGGGTGGTGCGCATTGTATGGGTGTGTGTTACATTAAATTCACTAGTAGGAGTGAGAAAAACATCACGGGGGGGTGCGCATTGTATGGGTGTGTGTTACATTACATTCACAAATAGGAGAGAGAAAAACATCACGGGGTGGTGCGCATTGTATGGGTGTGTGTTACATTACATTCACTAGTAGGAGTGAGAAAAACATCACGGGGTGGTGCGCATTGTATGGGTGTGTGTTACATTACATTCACTAGTAGGAGTGAGAAAAACATCACGGGGTGGTGTGCATTGTATGGGTTTGTGTTACATTACATTCACTAGTAGGAGTGAGAAAAACATCACGGTGTGGTGCGCATTGTATGGGTGTGTGTTACATTACATTCACTAGTAGGAGTGAGAAAAACATCACGGGGTGGTGCGCATTGTATGGGTGTGTGTTACATTACATTCACTAGTAGGAGTGAGAAAAACATCACGGGGTGGTGCGCATTGTATGGGTGTGTGTTACATTACATTCACTAGTAGGAGTGAGAAAAACATCACGGGGTGGTGCGCATTGTATGGGTGTGTGTTACATTACATTCACTAGTAGGAGGGAGGAAACATCACGGGGTGGTGTGAATCGGAGGGTCTGAATTAGGATAGGCAGTGAGTGGCAATGTAGCATGGAGAAAAGCACCGCGGGGTGGTCAGCATGGGGAGGTCAGGGAACATGCAGTTGCAATGTAGGATAGGTTTCTGAAAAACATCGCGGGGTGGTGCGCATTGTATGGGTGTGTGTTACATTAGATTCACTAGTAGGAGTGAGAGAAACATCACGGGGTGGTGCGCATTGTATGGGTGTGTGTTACATTACATTCACTAATAGGAGTGAGTAAAACATCATGGGGTGGTGTGAATCGGAGGCTCTGAATTAGGATAGGCAGTGAGTGGCAATGTAGGATGGAGAAAAGCACCACGGGGTGGTCAGCATGGGGAGGTCAGGGAACATGCAGTGGCAATGTAGGATAGGTTTCTGAAAAACATCACGGGGTGGTGTGCATTGTATGGGTGTGTGTTACGTTAGATTCACTAGTAGGAGTGAGAAAAACATCACGGGGTGGTGCGCATTGTATGGGTGTGTGTTACTTTATATTCACTAGTAGGAGTGAGAAAAACATCACGGGGTGGTGCGCATTGTATGGGTGTGTGTTACATTACATTCACTAGTAGGAGTGAGAAAAACATCACGGGGTGGTGCGCATTGTATGGGTGTGTGTTACATTACATTCACTAGTAGGAGTGAGAAAAACATCACGGGGTGGTGCGCATTGTATGGGTGTGTGTTACATTACATTCACTAGTAGGAGTGAGAAAAACATCACGGGGTGGTGTGAATTGGAGGGTCTGAATTAGGATAGGCAGTGATTGGCAATGTAGGATGGAGAAAAGCACCGCGGGGTGGTCAGAATGGGGAGGTCAGGGAACATGCAGTGGCAATGTAGGATAGGTTTCTGAAAATCATCGCGGGGTGGTGCGCATTGTATGGGTGTGTGTTACATTACATTCACTAGTAGGAGTGAGAAAAACATCACCTGGTGGTGCGCATTGTATGGGTGTGTGTTACATTACATTCACTAGTAGGAGTGAGAAAAACATCACGGGGTGGTGCGCATTGTATGGGTGTGTGTTACATTACATTCACTAGTAAGAGGGAGGAAACATCACGGGGTGGTGTGAATCAGAGGGTCTGAATTAGGATAGGCAGTGAGTGGCAATGTAGCATGGAGAAAAGCACCGCGGGGTGGTCAGCATGGGGAGGTCAGGGAACATGCAGTTGCAATGTAGGATAGGTTTCTGAAAAACATCGCGGGGTGGTGCGCATTGTATGGGTGTGTGTTACATTAGATTCACTAGTAGGAGTGAGAGAAACATCACGGGGTGGTGCGCATTGTATGGGTGTGTGTTACATTACATTCACTAATAGGAGTGAGAAAAACATTACGGGGTGGTGCGCATTGTATGGGTGTGTGTTACATTACATTCACTAGTAGGAGTGAGAAAAACATCACGGGGCGGTGCGCATTGTATGGGTGTGTGTTACATTACATTCACTAGTAGGAGTGAGAAAAACATCACGTGGTGGTGCGCATTGTATGGGTGTGTGTTACATTACATTCACTAGTAGGAGTGAGAAAAACAACACGGGGTGGTGCGCATTGTATGGGTGTGTGTTACATTACATTCACTAGTAAGAGTGAGAAAAACATCACGGGGCGCTCCGCATTGTATGGGTGTGTGTTACATTACATTCACTAGTAGGAGTGAGAAAAACATCATGGGGTGGTGCGCATTGTATGGGTGTGTGTTACATTACATTCACTAGTAGGAGTGAGAAAAACATCACGGGGTGGTGCGCATTGTATGGGTGGGGGTTACATTACATTCACTAGTAGGAGTGAGAAAAACATCACGGGGTGGTGCGCATTGTATGGGTGTGTGTTACATTACATTCACTAGTAGGAGTGAGAAAAACATCACGGGGTGGTGCGCATTGTATGGGTGTGTGTTACATTACATTCACTACTAGGTGTGAGAAAAACATCACGGGGCGGTGCGCATTGTATGGGTGTGTGTTACATTACATTCACTAGTAGGAGTGAGAAAAATATCACGGGGTGGTGCGCATTGAATGGGTGTGTGTTACATTACATTCACTAGTAGGAGTGAGAAAAACATCACGGGGTGGTGCGCATTGTATGGGTGTGTGTTACATTACATTCACTAGTAGGAGTGAGAAAAACATCACGGGGTGGTGCGCATTGTATGGGTGTGTGTTACATTAGATTCACTAGTAGGAGTGAGAAAAACATCACGGGGTGGTGCGCATTGTATGGGTGTCTGTTGCATTACATTCACTACTAGGAGTGAGAAAAACATCACGGGGTGGTGCGCATTGTATGGGTGTGTGTTACATTACATTCACTAGTAGGAGTGAGAAAAACATCACGGGGTGGTGCGCATTGTATTGGTGTGTGTTACATTACATTCACTAGTAGGAGTGAGAAAAACATCACGGGGTGGTGCGCATTGTATGGGTGTGTGTTACATTAGACTCACTAGTAGGAATGAGAAAAACATCACGGGGTGGTGCGCATTGTATGGGTGTGTGTTACATTAGATTCACTAGTAGGAGTGAGAAAAACATCACGGGGCGGTGCGCATTGTATGGGTGTGTGTTGCATTACATTCACTAGTAGGAGTGAGAAAAACATCACGGGGTGGTGCGCATTGTATGGGTGTGTGTTACATTACATTCACTAGTAGGAGTGAGAAAAACATCACGGGGTGGTGCGCATTGTATGGGTGTGTGTTACATTAGATTCACTAGTAGGAGTGAGAAAAACATCACGGCGTGGTGCGCATTGTATGGGTGTGTGTTACATTAGATTCACTAGTAGGAGTGAGAAAAACATCACGGGGTGGTGCGCATTGTATGGGTGTGTGTTAAAATACATTCACTAGTAGGAGTGAGGAATACATCACGGGGTGGTGTGAATCGGAGGGTCTGAATTAGGATAGGCAGTGAGTGGCAATGTAGCATGGAGAAAAGCACCGCGGGGTGGTCAGCATGGGGAGGTCAGGGAACATGCAGTTGCAATGTAGGATAGGTTTCTGAAAAACATCGCGGGGTGGTGCGCATTGTATGGGTGTGTGTTACATTAGATTCACTAGTAGGAGTGAGAGAAACATCACGGGGTGGTGCGCATTGTATGGGTGTGTGTTACATTACATTCACTAATAGGAGTGAGAAAAACATTACGGGGTGGTGCGCATTGTATGGGTGTGTGTTACATTACATTCACTAGTAGGAGTGAGAAAAACATCACGGGGCGGTGCGCATTGTATGGGTGTGTGTTACATTACATTCACTAGTAGGAGTGAGAAAAACATCACGTGGTGGTGCGCATTGTATGGGTGTGTGTTACATTACATTCACTAGTAGGAGTGAGAAAAACAACACGGGGTGGTGCGCATTGTATGGGTGTGTGTTACATTACATTCACTAGTAAGAGTGAGAAAAACATCACGGGGCGCTCCGCATTGTATGGGTGTGTGTTACATTACATTCACTAGTAGGAGTGAGAAAAACATCACGGGGTGGTGCGCATTGTATGGGTGTGTGTTACATTACATTCACTAGTAGGAGTGAGAAAAACATCACGGGGTGGTGCGCATTGTATGGGTGGGGGTTACATTACATTCACTAGTAGGAGTGAGAAAAACATCACGGGGTGGTGCGCATTGTATGGGTGTGTGTTACATTACATTCACTAGTAGGAGTGAGAAAAACATCACGGGGTGGTGCGCATTGTATGGGTGTGTGTTACATTACATTCACTACTAGGTGTGAGAAAAACATCACGGGGCGGTGCGCATTGTATGGGTGTGTGTTACATTACATTCACTAGTAGGAGTGAGAAAAATATCACGGGGTGGTGCGCATTGAATGGGTGTGTGTTACATTACATTCACTAGTAGGAGTGAGAAAAACATCACGGGGTGGTGCGCATTGTATGGGTGTGTGTTACATTACATTCACTAGTAGGAGTGAGAAAAACATCACGGGGTGGTGCGCATTGTATGGGTGTGTGTTACATTAGATTCACTAGTAGGAGTGAGAAAAACATCACGGGGTGGTGCGCATTGTATGGGTGTCTGTTGCATTACATTCACTACTAGGAGTGAGAAAAACATCACGGGGTGGTGCGCATTGTATGGGTGTGTGTTACATTACATTCACTAGTAGGAGTGAGAAAAACATCACGGGGTGGTGCGCATTGTATTGGTGTGTGTTACATTACATTCACTAGTAGGAGTGAGAAAAACATCACGGGGTGGTGCGCATTGTATGGGTGTGTGTTACATTAGACTCACTAGTAGGAATGAGAAAAACATCACGGGGTGGTGCGCATTGTATGGGTGTGTGTTACATTAGATTCACTAGTAGGAGTGAGAAAAACATCACGGGGCGGTGCGCATTGTATGGGTGTGTGTTGCATTACATTCACTAGTAGGAGTGAGAAAAACATCACGGGGTGGTGCGCATTGTATGGGTGTGTGTTACATTACATTCACTAGTAGGAGTGAGAAAAACATCACGGGGTGGTGCGCATTGTATGGGTGTGTGTTACATTAGATTCACTAGTAGGAGTGAGAAAAACATCACGGCGTGGTGCGCATTGTATGGGTGTGTGTTACATTAGATTCACTAGTAGGAGTGAGAAAAACATCACGGGGTGGTGCGCATTGTATGGGTGTGTGTTAAAATACATTCACTAGTAGGAGTGAGGAATACATCACGGGGTGGTGTGAATCGGAGGGTCTGAATTAGGATAGGTAGTGAGTGGCAATGTAGCATGGAGAAAAGCACCGCGGGGTGGTCTGCATGGGGAGGTCAGGGAACATGCAGTGGCAATGTAGGATAGGTTTCTGAAAAACATCGCGGGGTGGTGCGCATTGTATGGGTGTGTGTTACATTAGATTCACTAGTAGGAGTGAGAAAAACATCACGGGGGGGTGCGCATTGTATGGGTGTGTGTTACATTACATTCACAAATAGGAGAGAGAAAAACATCACGGGGTGGTGCGCATTGTATGGTTGTGTGTTACATTACATTCACTAGTAGGAGTGAGAAAAACATCACGGGGTGGTGCGCATTGTATGGGTGTGTGTTACATTACATTCACTAGTAGGAGTGAGAAAAACATCACGGGGTGGTGCGCATTGTATGGGTTTGTGTTACATTACATTCACTAGTAGGAGTGAGAAAAACATCACGGGGTGGTGCGCATTGTATGGGTGTGTGTTACATTACATTCACTAGTAGGAGTGAGAAAAAGATCACGGGGTGGTGCGCATTGTATGGGTGTGTGTTACATTACATTCACTAGTAGGAGTGAGAAAAACATCACGGGGTGGTGCGCATTGTATGGGTGTGTGTTACATTACAATCACTAGTAGGAGTGAGAAAAACATCACGGGGTGGTGCGCATTGTATGGGTGTGTGTTACATTACATTCACTAGTAGGAGGGAGGAAACATCACGGGGTGGTGTGAATCGGAGGGTCTGAATTAGGATAGGCAGTGAGTGGCAATGTAGCATGGAGAAAAGCACCGCGGGGTGGTCAGCATGGGGAGGTCAGGGAACATGCAGTTGCAATGTAGGATAGGTTTCTGAAAAACATCGCGGGGTGGTGCGCATTGTATGGGTGTGTGTTACATTAGATTCACTAGTAGGAGTGAGAGAAACATCACGGGGTGGTGCGCATTGTATGGGTGTGTGTTACATTACATTCACTAATAGGAGTGAGAAAAACATTACGGGGTGGTGCGCATTGCATGGGTGTGTGTTACATTACATTCACTAGTAGGAGTGAGAAAAACATCACGGGGTGGTGCGCATTGTATGGGTGTGTGTTACATTACATTCACTAGTAGGAGTGAGAAAAACATCACGGGGTGGTGCGCATTGTTTCTGTGTGTGTTACATTACATTCACTAGTAGGAGTGAGAAAAACATCACGGGGTGGTGCGCATTGTATGGGTGTGTGTTACATTACATTCACTAGTAGGAGTGAGAAAAACATCACGGGGTGGTGCGCATTGTTTCTGTGTGTGTTACATTACATTCACTAGTAGGAGTGAGAAAAACATCACGGGGTGGTGCGCATTGTATGGGTGTGTGTTACATTAGATTCACTAGTAGGAGTGAGAAAAACATCACGGGGTGGTGCGCATTGTATGGGTGTGTGTTACATTACATTCACTAGTAGGAGTGAGAAAAACATCACGGGTGGTGTGCATTGTATGGTTGTGTGTTACATTACATTCACAAGTAGGAGTGAGAAAAACATCACGGGGTGGTGTGCATTGTATGGGTGTGAGTTACATTACATTCACTAGTAGGAGTGAGAAAAACATCACGAGGTGGTGCGCATTGTATGGGTGTGTGTTACATTACATTCACTAGTAGGAGTGAGAAAAACATCACGGGGTGGTGCGCATTGTATGGGTGTGTGTTACATTACATTCACTACAAGGAGTGAGTAAAACATCATGGGGTGGTGTGAATCGGAGGCTCTGAATTAGGATAGGCAGTGAGTGGCAATGTAGGATGGAGAAAAGCACCGGGGCGTGGTCAGCATGGGGAGGTCAGGGAACATGCAGTGGCAATGTAGGATAGGTTTCTGAAAAACATCACGGGGTGGTGTGCATTGTATGGGTGTGTGTTACGTTAGATTCACTAGTAGGAGTGAGAAAAACATCACGGGGTGGTGCGCATTGTATGGGTGTGTGTTACTTTATATTCACTAGTAGGAGTGAGAAAAACATCACGGGGTGGTGCGCATTGTATGGGTGTGTGTTACATTACATTCACTAGTAGGAGTGAGAAAAACATCACGGGGTGGTGCGCATTGTATGGGTGTGTGGTACATTACATTCACTAGTAGGAGTGAGAAAAACATCACGGGGTGGTGCGCATTGTATGGGTGTGTGTTACATTACATTCACTAGTAGGAGTGAGAAAAACATCACGGGGTGGTGTGAATTGGAGGGTCTGAATTAGGATAGGCAGTGCTTGGCAATGTAGGATGGAGAAAAGCACCGCGGGGTGGTCAGAATGGGGAGGTCAGGGAACATGCAGTGGCAATGTAGGATAGGTTTCTGAAAATCATCGCGGGGTGGTGCGCATTGTATGGGTGTGTGTTACATTACATTCACTAGTAGGAGTGAGAAAAACATCACCTGGTGGTGCGCATTGTATGGGTGTGTGTTACCTTACATTCACTAGTAGGAGTGAGAAAAACATCACGGGGTGGTGTGCATTGTATGGGTGTGTGTTACATTAGATTCACTAGTAGGAGTGAGAAAAACATCACGGGGTGGTGCGCATTGTATGGGTGTGTGTTACATTACATTCACTAGTGGGAGTGAGAAAAACATCACGTGGTGGTGCGCATTGTATGGGTGTGTGTTACATTACATTCACTAGTAGGAGTGAGAAAAACATAATGGGGTGGTGCGCATTGTATGGGTGTGTGTTACATTACATTCACTACAAGGAGTGAGAAAAACATCACATGCTGGTGTGAATCGGAGGCTCTGAATTAGGATAGGCAGTGATTGGCAATGTAGGATGGAGAAAAGCACCGGCGGGTGGTCAGCATGGGGAGGTCAGGGAACATGCAGTGGCAATGTAGGATAGGTTTCTGAAAAACATCACGGGGTGGTGCGCATTGTATGGGTGTGTGTTACATTAGATTCACTAGTAGGAGTGAGAAAAACATCACGGGGTGGTGCGCATTGTATGGGTGTGTGTTACATTACATTCACTAGTAGGAGTGAGAAAAACATCAAGGGGTGGTGCGCATTGTATGGGTGTGTGTTACATTACATTCACTATTAGGAGTGAGAAATACATCACGGGGTGGTGCGCATTGTATGGGTGTGTGTTACATTACATTCACTAGTAGGAGTGAGAAAAACATCACGGGGCGGTGCGCATTGTATGGGTGTGTGTTACATTACATTCACTAGTAGGAGTGAGAAAAACATCACGGGGTGGTGCGCATTGTATGGGTGTGTGTTACATTACATTCACTAGTAAGAGTGAGAAAAACATCACGGGGCGCTCCGCATTGTATGGGTGTGTGTTACATTACATTCACTAGTAGGAGTGAGAAAAACATCACGGGGTGGTGCGCATTGTATGGGTGTGTGTTACATTACATTCACTAGTAGGAGTGAGAAAAACATCACGGGGTGGTGCGCATTGTATGGGTGTGGGTTACATTACATTCACTAGTAGGAGTGAGAAAAACATCACGGGGTGGTGCGCATTGTATGGGTGTGTGTTACATTACATTCACTACTAGGAGTGAGAAAAACATCACGGGGTGGTGCGCATTGTATGGGTGTGGGTTACATTACATTCACTAGTAGGAGTGAGAAAAACATCACGGGGTGGTGCGCATTGTATGGGTGTGTGTTACATTACATTCACTAGTAGGAGTGAGAAAAACATCACGGGGTGGTGCGCATTGTATGGGTGTGTGTTACATTACATTCACTAGTAGGAGTGAGAAAAACATCACGGGGTGGTGCGCATTGTATGGGTGTGTGTTACATTACATTCACTAGTAGGAGGGAGGAAACATCACGGGGTGGTGTGAATCGGAGGGTCTGAATTAGGATAGGCAGTGAGTGGCAATGTAGCATGGAGAAAAGCACCGCGGGGTGGTCAGCATGGGGAGGTCAGGGAACATGCAGTTGCAATGTAGGATAGGTTTCTGAAAAACATCGCGGGGTGGTGCGCATTGTATGGGTGTGTGTTACATTAGATTCACTAGTAGGAGTGAGAGAAACATCACGGGGTGGTGCGCATTGTATGGGTGTGTGTTACATTACATTCACTAATAGGAGTGAGAAAAACATTACGGGGTGGTGCGCATTGCATGGGTGTGTGTTACATTACATTCACTAGTAGGAGTGAGAAAAACATCACGGTGTGGTGCGCATTGTATGGGTGTGTGTTACATTACATTCACTAGTAGGAGTGAGAAAAACATCACGGGGTGGTGCGCATTGTATGGGTGTGTGTTACATTACATTCACTAGTAGGAGTGAGAAAAACATCACGGGGTGGTGCGCATTGTATGGGTGTGTGTTACATTACATTCACTAGTAGGAGTGAGAAAAACATCACGGGGTGGTGCGCATTGTATGGGTGTGTGTTACATTAGATTCACTAGTAGGAGTGAGAAAAACATCACGGGGTGGTGCGCATTGTATGGGTGTGTGTTACATTACATTCACTAGTAGGAGTGAGAAAAACATCACGGGTGGTGTGCATTGTATGGTTGTGTGTTACATTACATTCACTAGTAGGAGTGAGAAAAACATCACGGGGTGGTGTGCATTGTATGGGTGTGAGTTACATTACATTCACTAGTAGGAGTGAGAAAAACATCACGAGGTGGTGCGCATTGTATGGGTGTGTGTTACATTACATTCACTAGTAGGAGTGAGAAAAACATCACGGGGTGGTGCGCATTGTATGGGTGTGTGTTACATTACATTCACTACAAGGAGTGAGTAAAACATCATGGGGTGGTGTGAATCGGAGGCTCTGAATTAGGATAGGCAGTGAGTGGCAATGTAGGATGGAGAAAAGCACCGGGGCGTGGTCAGCATGGGGAGGTCAGGGAACATGCAGTGGCAATGTAGGATAGGTTTCTGAAAAACATCACGGGGTGGTGTGCATTGTATGGGTGTGTGTTACGTTAGATTCACTAGTAGGAGTGAGAAAAACATCACGGGGTGGTGCGCATTGTATGGGTGTGTGTTACTTTATATTCACTAGTAGGAGTGAGAAAAACATCACGGGGCTGTGCGCATTGTATGGGTGTGTGTTACATTACATTCACTAGTAGGAGTGAGAAAAACATCACGGGGTGGTGCGCATTGTATGGGTGTGTGGTACATTACATTCACTAGTAGGAGTGAGAAAAACATCACGGGGTGGTGCGCATTGTATGGGTGTGTGTTACATTACATTCACTAGTAGGAGTGAGAAAAACATCACGGGGTGGTGTGAATTGGAGGGTCTGAATTAGGATAGGCAGTGCTTGGCAATGTAGGATGGAGAAAAGCACCGCGGGGTGGTCAGAATGGGGAGGTCAGGGAACATGCAGTGGCAATGTAGGATAGGTTTCTGAAAATCATCGCGGGGTGGTGCGCATTGTATGGGTGTGTGTTACATTACATTCACTAGTAGGAGTGAGAAAAACATCACCTGGTGGTGCGCATTGTATGGGTGTGTGTTACCTTACATTCACTAGTAGGAGTGAGAAAAACATCACGGGGTGGTGTGCATTGTATGGGTGTGTGTTACATTAGATTCACTAGTAGGAGTGAGAAAAACATCACGGGGTGGTGCGCATTGTATGGGTGTGTGTTACATTACATTCACTAGTGGGAGTGAGAAAAACATCACGTGGTGGTGCGCATTGTATGGGTGTGTGTTACATTACATTCACTAGTAGGAGTGAGAAAAACATAATGGGGTGGTGCGCATTGTATGGGTGTGTGTTACATTACATTCACTACAAGGAGTGAGAAAAACATCACATGCTGGTGTGAATCGGAGGCTCTGAATTAGGATAGGCAGTGATTGGCAATGTAGGATGGAGAAAAGCACCGGCGGGTGGTCAGCATGGGGAGGTCAGGGAACATGCAGTGGCAATGTAGGATAGGTTTCTGAAAAACATCACGGGGTGGTGCGCATTGTATGGGTGTGTGTTACATTAGATTCACTAGTAGGAGTGAGAAAAACATCACGGGGTGGTGCGCATTGTATGGGTGTGTGTTACATTACATTCACTAGTAGGAGTGAGAAAAACATCAAGGGGTGGTGCGCATTGTATGGGTGTGTGTTACATTACATTCACTATTAGGAGTGAGAAATACATCACGGGGTGGTGCGCATTGTATGGGTGTGTGTTACATTACATTCACTAGTAGGAGTGAGAAAAACATCACGGGGCGGTGCGCATTGTATGGGTGTGTGTTACATTACATTCACTAGTAGGAGTGAGAAAAACATCACGGGGTGGTGCGCATTGTATCGGTGTGTGTTACATTACATTCACTAGTAAGAGTGAGAAAAACATCACGGGGCGCTCCGCATTGTATGGGTGTGTGTTACATTACATTCACTAGTAGGAGTGAGAAAAACATCACGGGGTGGTGCGCATTGTATGGGTGTGTGTTACATTACATTCACTAGTAGGAGTGAGAAAAACATCACGGGGTGGTGCGCATTGTATGGGTGTGGGTTACATTACATTCACTAGTAGGAGTGAGAAAAACATCACGGGGTGGTGCGCATTGTATGGGTGTGTGTTACATTACATTCACTACTAGGAGTGAGAAAAACATCACGGGGCGGTGCGCATTGTATGGGTGTGTGTTACATTACATTCACTAGTAGGAGTGAGAAAAATATCACGGGGTGGTGCGCATTGAATGGGTGTGTGTTACATTACATTCACTAGTAGGAGTGAGAAAAACATCACGGGGTGGTGCGCATTGTATGGGTGTGTGTTACATTACATACACTAGTAGGAGTGAGAAAAACATCACGGGGTGGTGCGCATTGTATGGGTGTGTGTTACGTTAGATTCACTAATAGGAATGAGAAAAACATCACGGGGTGGTGCGCATTGTATGGGTGTGTGTTACATTAGATTCACTAGTAGGAGTGAGAAAAACATCACGGGGTGGTGCGCATTGTATGGGTGTCTGTTGCATTACATTCACTACTAGGAGTGAGAAAAACATCACGGGGTGGTGCGCATTGTATGGGTGTGTGTTACATTACATTCACTAGTAGGAGTGAGAAAAACATCACGGGGTGGTGCGCATTGTATTGGTGTGTGTTACATTACATTCACTAGTAGGAGTGAGAAAAACATCACGAGGTGGTGCGCATTGTATGGGTGTGTGTTACATTAGATTCACTAGTAGGAATGAGAAAAACATCACGGGGTGGTGCGCATTGTATGGGTGTGTGTTACATTAGATTCACTAGTAGGAGTGAGAAAAACATCACGGGCTGGTGCGCATTGTATGGGTGTCTGTTGCATTACATTCACTACTAGGAGTGAGAAAAACATCACGGGGTGGTGCGCATTGTATGGGTGTGTGTTACATTACATTCACTAGTAGGAGTGAGAAAAACATCACGGGGTGGTGCGCATTGTATGGGTGTGTGTTACATTACATTCACTAGTAGGAGTGAGAAAAACATCACGGGGCGGTGCGCATTGTATGGGTGTGTGTTACATTACATTCACTAGTAGGAGTGAGAAAAACATTACGGGGTGGTGCGCATTGTATGGGTGTGTGTTACATTACATTCACTAGTAGGAGTGAGAAAAACATCACGGGGTGGTGCGCATTGTATGGGTGTGTGTTACATTAGATTCACTAGTAGGAGTGAGAAAAACATCACGGCGTGGTGCGCATTGTATGGGTGTGTGTTACATTACATTCACTAGTAGGAGTGAGAAAAACATCACGGGGTGGTGCGCATTGTATGGGTGTGTGTTAAAATACATTCACTAGTAGGAGTGAGAAATACATCACGGGGTGGTGTGAATCGGAGGGTCTGAATTAGGATAGGCAGTGAGTGGCAATGTAGCATGGAGAAAAGCACCGCGGGGTGGTCAGCATGGGGAGGTCAGGGAACATGCAGTGGCAATGTAGGATAGGTTTCTGAAAAACATCGCGGGGTGGTGCGCATTGTATGGGTGTGTGTTACATTAGATTCACTAGTAGGAGTGAGAAAAACATCACGGGGTGGTGTGCATTGTATGGGTGTGTGTTACATTACATTCACAAATAGGAGAGAGAAAAACATCACGGGGTGGTGCGCATTGTATGGGTGTGTGTTACATTACATTCACTAGTAGGAGTGAGAAAAACATCACGGGGTGGTGCGCATTGTATGGGTGTGTGTTACATTACATTCACTAGTAGGAGTGAGAAAAACATCACGGGGTGGTGCGCATTGTATGGGTTTGTGTTACATTACATTCACTAGTAGGAGTGAGAAAAACATCACGGGGTGGTGCGCATTGTATGGGTGTGTGTTACATTACATTCACTAGTAGGAGTGAGAAAAACATCACGGGGTGGTGCGCATTGTATGGGTGTGTGTTACATTACATTCACTAGTAGGAGTGAGAAAAACATCACGGGGTGGTGCGCATTGTATGGGTGTGTGTTACATTACATTCACTAGTAGGAGTGAGAAAAACATCACGGGGTGGTGCGCATTGTATGGGCGTGTGTTACATTACATTCACTAGTAGGAGGGAGGAAACATCACGGGGTGGTGTGAATCGGAGTGTCTGAATTAGGATAGGCAGTGAGTGGCAATGTAGCATGGAGAAAAGCACCGCGGGGTGGTCAGCATGGGGAGGTCAGGGAACATGCAGTTGCAATGTAGGATAGGTTTCTGAAAAACATCGCGGGGTGGTGCGCATTGTATGGGTGTGTGTTACATTAGATTCACTAGTAGGAGTGAGAGAAACATCACGGGGTGGTGCGCATTGTATGGGTGTGTGTTACATTACATTCACTAATAGGAGTGAGAAAAACATTACGGGGTGGTGCGCATTGCATGGGTGTGTGTTACATTACATTCACTAGTAGGAGTGAGAAAAACATCACGGTGTGGTGCGCATTGTATGGGTGTGTGTTACATTACATTCACTAGTAGGAGTGAGAAAAACATCACGGGGTGGTGCGCATTGTATGGGTGTGTGTTACATTACATTCACTAGTAGGAGTGAGAAAAACATCACGGGGTGGTGCGCATTGTTTCTGTGTGTGTTACATTACATTCACTAGTAGGAGTGAGAAAAACATCACGGGGTGGTGCGCATTGTATGGGTGTGTGTTACATTAGATTCACTAGTAGGAGTGAGAAAAATATCACGGGGTGGTGCGCATTGTATGGGTGTGTGTTACATTACATTCACTAGTAGGAGTGAGAGAAACATCACGGGGTGGTGCGCATTGTATGGGTGTGTGTTACATTACATTCACTAGTAGGAGTGAGAAAAACATCACGAGGTGGTGCGCATTGTATGGGTGTGTGTTACATTACATTCACTAGTAGGAGTGAGAAAAACATCACGGGGTGGTGCGCATTGTATGGGTGTGTGTTACATTACATTCACTACAAGGAGTGAGTAAAACATCATGGGGTGGTGTGAATCGGAGGCTCTGAATTAGGATAGGCAGTGAGTGGCAATGTAGGATGGAGAAAAGCACCGGGGCGTGGTCAGCATGGGGAGGTCAGGGAACATGCAGTGGCAATGTAGGATAGGTTTCTGAAAAACATCACGGGGTGGTGTGCATTGTATGGGTGTGTGTTACGTTAGATTCACTAGTAGGAGTGAGAAAAACATCACGGGGTGGTGCGCATTGTATGGGTGTGTGTTACTTTATATTCACTAGTAGGAGTGAGAAAAACATCACGGGGTGGTGCGCATTGTATGGGTGTGTGTTAAATTACATTCACTAGTAGGAGTGAGAAAAACATCACGGGGTGGTGCGCATTGTATGGGTGTGTGTTACATTACATTCACTAGTAGGAGTGAGAAAAACATCACGGGGTGGTGCGCATTGTATGGGTGTGTGTTACATTACATTCACTAGTAGGAGTGAGAAAAACATCACGGGGTGGTGTGAATTGGAGGGTCTGAATTAGGATAGGCAGTGATTGGCAATGTAGGATGGAGAAAAGCACCGCGGGGTGGTCAGAATGGGGAGGTCAGGGAACATGCAGTGGCAATGTAGGATAGGTTTCTGAAAATCATCGCGGGGTGGTGCGCATTGTATGGGTGTGTGTTACATTACATTCACTAGTAGGAGTGAGAAAAACATCACCTGGTGGTGCGCATTGTATGGGTGTGTGTTACATTACATTCACTATTAGGAGTGAGAAAAACATCACGGGGTGGTGTGCATTGTATGGGTGTTTGTTACATTAGATTCACTAGTAGGAGTGAGAAAAACATCACGGGGTGGTGCGCATTGTATGGGTGTGTGTTACATTACATTCACTAGTGGGAGTGAGAAAAACATCACGTGGTGGTGCGCATTGTATGGGTGTGTGTTACATTACATTCACTAGTAGGAGTGAGAAAAACATAATGGGGTGGTGCGCATTGTATGGGTGTGTGTTACATTACATTCACTACAAGGAGTGAGAAAAACATCACGGGCTGGTGTGAATCGGAGGCTCTGAATTAGGATAGGCAGTGATTGGCAATGTAGGATGGAGAAAAGGACCGGCGGGTGGTCAGCATGGGGAGGTCAGGGAACATGCAGTGGCAATGTAGGATAGGTTTCTGAAATACATCACGGGGTGGTGCGCATTGTATGGGTGTGTGTTACATTAGATTCACTAGTAGGAGTGAGAAAAACATCACGGGGTGGTGCGCATTGTATGGGTGTGTGTTACATTACATTCACTAGTAGGAGTGAGAAAAACATCACGGGGTGTTGCGCATTGTATATGTGTGTGTTACATTACATTCACTAGTAGGAGTGAGAAAAATATCACGGGGTGGTGCGCATTGTATGGGTGTGTGTTACATTACATTCACTAGTAGGAGTGAGAAAAACATCACGGTGTGGTGCGCATTTTATGGATGTGTGTTACATTACATTCACTAGTAGGAGTGAGAAAAACATCACGGGGTGGTGCGCATTGTATGGGTGTGTGTTACATTAGATCCACTAGTAAGAGTGAGAAAAACATCACGGGGTAGTGCGCATTGTATGGGTGTGTGTTACATTACATTCACTAGTAGGAGTGAGAAAAGCATCACGGGGTGGTGCGCATTGTATGGGGGTGTGTTACATTACATTCACTAGTAGGAGTGAGAAAAACATCACGGGGTGGTGCGCATTGTATGGGTGTGTGTTACATTACATTCACTATTAGGAGTGACAAAAACATCACGGGGTGGTGCGCATTGTATGGGTGTGTGTTACATTACATTCACTAGTAGGAGTGAGAAAAACATCACGGGGCGGTGCGCATTGTATGGGTGTGTGTTACATTACATTCACTAGTAGGAGTGAGAAAAACATCACGGGGTGGTTCGCATTGTATGGGTGTGTGTTACATTACATTCACTAGTAGTGAGAAAAACATCACGGGGTGGTGCGCATTGTATGGGTGTGTGTTACATTAGATTCACTAGTAGGAGTGAGAAAAACATCACGGGGTGGTGCACATTGTATGGGTGTGTGTTACATTACATTCACTAGTAGGAGTGAGAAAAACATCACAGGGTGGTGCGCATTTTATGGGTGTGTGTTACATTAGATTCACTAGTAGGAGTGAGAAAAACATCACGGGGTGGTGCGCATTGTATGGGTGTGTGTTACATTACATTCACTAGTAGGAGTGAGAAAAATATCACGGGGTGGTGCGCATTGTATGGGTGTGTGTTACATTACATTCACTAGTAGGAGTGAGAAAAACATCACGGGGTGGTGCACATTGTATGGGTGTGTGTTACATTACATTCACTAATAGGAGTGAGAAAAACATCACGGGGTGGTGCGCATTGCATGGGGGTGTGTTACATTACATTCACTAGTAAGACTGAGAAAAACATCACGGGGTGGTGCGCATTGTATGGGTGTGTGTTACATTAGATTCACTACTAGGAGTGAGAAAAACATCACGGGGTGGTGCGCATTGTATGGGTGTGTGTTACATTACATTCACTAGTAGGAGTGAGGAAAACATCACGGGGTGGTGTGAATTGGAGGGTCTGAATTAGGATAGGCAGTGAGTGGCAATGTAGCATGGAGAAAAGCACCGCGGGGTGGGCAGCATGGGGAGGTCAGGGAACATGCAGTGGCAATGTAGGATTGGTTTCTGAAAAACATCGCGGGGTGGTGCGCATTGTATGGGTGTGTGTTACATTAGATTCACTAGTAGGAGTGAGAAAAACATCACGGGGTGGTGCGCATTGTATGGGTGTGTGTTACATTACATTCACTAATAGGAGTGAGAAAAACATCACGGGGTGGTGCGCATTGTATGGGTGTGTGTTACATTACATTCAGTAGTAGGAGTGAGAAAAATATCACGGGGTGGTGCGCATTGTATGGGTGTGTGTTACATTACATTCACTAGTAGCAGTGAGAAAAACATCACGGGGAGGTGCGCATTGTATGGGTGTGTGTTACATTACATTCACTAGTAGGAGTGAGAAAAACATCACGGTGTGGTGCGCATTGTTTCTGTGTGTGTTACATTACATTCACTAGTAAGAGTGAGAAAAACATCACGGGGTGGTGCGCATTGTATGGGTGTGTGTTACATTAAATTCACTAGTAGGAGTGAGAAAAACATCACAGGGTGGTGCGCATTGTATGGGTGTGTGTTACATTAGATTCACTAGTAGGAGTGAGAAAAACATCACGGGGTGGTGCGCATTGTATGGGTGTGTGTTACATTACATTCACTAGTAGGAGTGAGAAAAATATCACGGGGTGGTGCGCATTGTATGGGTGTGTGTTACATTACATTCACTAGTAGGAGTGAGAAAAACATCACGGGGTGGTGCGCATTGTATGGGTGTGTGTTACATTACATTCACTAGTAGGAGTGAGAAAAACATCACGGGGTGGTGCGCATTGTATTGGTGTGTGTTACATTACATTCACTAGTAGGAGTGAGAAAAACATCACGGGGTGGTGCGCATTGTATGGGTGTGTGTTACATTAGATTCACTAGTAGGAGTGAGAAAAACATCACGGGGTGGTGCGCATTGTATGGGTGTGTGTTACATTACATTCACTAGTAGGAGTGAGAAAAACATCACGGGGCGGTGCGCATTGTATGGGTGTGTGATACATTACATTCACTAGTAGGAGTGAGAAAAACATCACGGGGTGGTTCGCATTGTATGGGTGTGTGTTACATTACATTCACTAGTAGTGAGAAAAACATCACGGGGTGGTGCGCATTGTATGGGTGTGTGTTACATTAGATTCACTAGTAGGAGTGAGAAAAACATCACGGGGTGGTGCGCATTGCATGGGGGTGTGTTACATTACATTCACTAGTAAGACTGAGAAAAACATCACGGGGTGGTGCGCATTGTATGGGTGTGTGTTACATTAGATTCACTACTAGGAGTGAGAAAAACATCACGGGGTGGTGCGCATTGTATGGGTGTGTGTTACATTACATTCACTAGTAGGAGTGAGGAAAACATCACGGGGTGGTGTGAATTGGAGGGTCTGAATTAGGATAGGCAGTGAGTGGCAATGTAGCATTTAGAAAAGCACCGCGGGGTGGTCAGCATGGGGAGGTCAGGGAACATGCAGTGGCAATGTAGGATTGGTTTCTGAAAAACATCGCGGGGTGGTGCGCATTGTATGGGTGTGTGTTACATTAGATTCACTAGTAGGAGTGAGAAAAACATCACGGGGTGGTGCGCATTGTATGGGTGTGTGTTACATTACATTCACTAATAGGAGTGAGAAAAACATCACGGGGTGGTGCGCATTGTATGGGTGTGTGTTACATTACATTCAGTAGTAGGAGTGAGAAAAATATCACGGGGTGGTGCGCATTGTATGGGTGTGTGTTACATTACATTCACTAGTAGCAGTGAGAAAAACATCACGGGGAGGTGCGCATTGTATGGGTGTGTGTTACATTACATTCACTAGTAGGAGTGAGAAAAACATCACGGTGCGGTGCGCATTGTTTCTGTGTGTGTTACATTACATTCACCAATAAGAGTGAGAAAAACATCACGGGGTGGTGCGCATTGTATGGGTGTGTGTTACATTAAATTCACTAGTAGGAGTGAGAAAAACATCACAGGGTGGTGCGCATTGTATGGGTGTGTGTTACATTAGATTCACTAGTAGGAGTGAGAAAAACATCACGGGGTGGTGCGCATTGTATGGGTGTGTGTTACATTACATTCACTAGTAGGAGTGAGAAAAATATCACGGGGTGGTGCGCATTGTATGGGTGTGTGTTACATTACATTCACTAGTAGGAGTGAGAAAAGCATCACGGGGTGGTGCACATTGTATGGGTGTGTGTTACATTACATTCACTAGTAGGAGTGAGAAAAACATCACGGGGTGGTGCGCATTGTATTGGTGTGTGTTACATTACATTCACTAGTAGGAGTGAGAAAAACATCACGGGGTGGTGCGCATTGTATGGGTGTGTGTTACATTAGATTCACTAGTAGGAGTGAGAAAAACATCACGGGGCGTTGCGCATTGTATGGGTGTGTGTTACATTACATTCACTAGTAGGAGTGAGAAAAACATCACGGGATGGTGCGCATTATATGGGTGTGTGTTACATTAGATTCACTAGTAGGAGTGAGAAAAACATCACGGGGCGGTGCGCATTGTATGGGTGTGTGTTACATTACATTCACTAGTAGGAGTGAGAAAAACATCACGGGGCGGTGCGCATTGTATGGGTGTGTGTTACATTACATTCACTAGTAGGAGTGAGAAAAACATCACGGGGTGGTGCGCATTGTATGGGTGTGTGTTACATTACATTCACTAGTAGGAGTGAGAAAAACATCACGGGGTGGTGCGCATTGTATGGGTGTGTGTTACATTACATTCACTAGTAGGAGTGAGAAAAGCATCACGGGGAGGTGCGCATTGTATGGGTGTGTGTTACATTACATTCACTAGTAGGAGTGAGAAAAACATCACGGGGTGGTGCGCATTGTATGGGTGTGTGTTACATTACATTCACTATTAGGAGTGAGAAAAACATCACGGGGTGGTGCGCATTGTATGGGTGTGTGTTACATTACATTCACTAGTAGGAGTGAGAAAAACATCACGGGGCGGTGCGCATTGTATGGGTCTGTGTTACATTACATTCACTAGTAGGAGTGAGAAAAACATCACGGGGTGGTTCGCATTGTATGGGTGTGTGTTACATTACATTCACTAGTAGTGAGAAAAACATCACGGGGTGGTGCGCATTGTATGGGTGTGTGTTACATTAGATTCACTAGTAGGAGTGAGAAAAACATCACGGGGTGGTGCGCATTGCATGGGGGTGTGTTACATTACATTCACTAGTAAGACTGAGAAAAACATCACGGGGTGGTGCGCATTGTATGGGTGTGTGTTACATTAGATTCACTACTAGGAGTGAGAAAAACATCACGGGGTGGTGCGCATTGTATGGGTGTGTGTTACATTACATTCACTAGTAGGAGTGAGGAAAACATCATGGGGTGGTGTGAATTGGAGGGTCTGAATTAGGATAGGCAGTGAGTGGCAATGTAGCATTTAGAAAAGCACCGCGGGGTGGTCAGCATGGGGAGGTCAGGGAACATGCAGTGGCAATGTAGGATTGGTTTCTGAAAAACATCGCGGGGTGGTGCGCATTGTATGGGTGTGTGTTACATTAGATTCACTAGTAGGAGTGAGAAAAACATCACGGGGTGGTGCGCATTGTATGGGTGTGTGTTACATTACATTCACTAATAGGAGTGAGAAAAACATCACGGGGTGGTGCGCATTGTATGGGTGTGTGTTACATTACATTCACTAGTAGTGAGAAAAACATCACGGGGTGGTGCGCATTGTATGGGTGTGTGTTACATTAGATTCACTAGTAGGAGTGAGAAAAACATCACGGGGTGGTGCGCATTGCATGGGGGTGTGTTACATTACATTCACTAGTAAGACTGAGAAAAACATCACGGGGTGGTGCGCATTGTATGGGTGTGTGTTACATTAGATTCACTACTAGGAGTGAGAAAAACATCACGGGGTGGTGCGCATTGTATGGGTGTGTGTTACATTACATTCACTAGTAGGAGTGAGGAAAACATCACGGGGTGGTGTGAATTGGAGGGTCTGAATTAGGATAGGCAGTGAGTGGCAATGTAGCATTTAGAAAAGCACCGCGGGGTGGTCAGCATGGGGAGGTCAGGGAACATGCAGTGGCAATGTAGGATTGGTTTCTGAAAAACATCGCGGGGTGGTGCGCATTGTATGGGTGTGTGTTACATTAGATTCACTAGTAGGAGTGAGAAAAACATCACGGGGTGGTGCGCATTGTATGGGTGTGTGTTACATTACATTCACTAATAGGAGTGAGAAAAACATCACGGGGTGGTGCGCATTGTATGGGTGTGTGTTACATTACATTCAGTAGTAGGAGTGAGAAAAATATCACGGGGTGGTGCGCATTGTATGGGTGTGTGTTACATTACATTCACTAGTAGCAGTGAGAAAAACATCACGGGGAGGTGCGCATTGTATGGGTGTGTGTTACATTACATTCACTAGTAGGAGTGAGAAAAACATCACGGTGTGGTGCGCATTGTTTCTGTGTGTGTTACATTACATTCACTAGTAAGAGTGAGAAAAACATCACGGGGTGGTGCGCATTGTATGGGTGTGTGTTACATTAAATTCACTAGTAGGAGTGAGAAAAACATCACAGGGTGGTGCGCATTGCATGGGTGTGTGTTACATTAGATTCACTAGTAGGAGTGAGAAAAACATCACAGGGTGGTGCGCATTGTATGGGTGTGTGTTACATTAGATTCACAAGTAGGAGTGAGAAAAACATCACCTGGTGGTGCGCATTGTATGGGTGTGTGTTACATTACATTCACTAGTAGGAGTGAGAAAAACATCACGGGGTGGTGTGCATTGTATGGGTGTGTGTTACATTAGATTCACTAGTAGGAGTGAGAAAAACATCACGGGGTGGTGCGCATTGTATGGGTGTGTGTTACATTACATTCACTAGTGGGAGTGAGAAAAACATCACGTGGTGGTGCGCATTGTATGGGTGTGTGTTACATTACATTCACTAGTAGGAGTGAGAAAAACATAATGGGGTGGTGCGCATTGTATGGGTGTGTGTTACATTACATTCACTACAAGGAGTGAGAAAAACATCACGGGCTGGTGTGAATCGGAGGCTCTGAATTAGGATAGGCAGTGATTGGCAATGTAGGATGGAGAAAAGGACCGGCGGGTGGTCAGCATGGGGAGGTCAGGGAACATGCAGTGGCAATGTAGGATAGGTTTCTGAAAAACATCACGGGGTGGTGCGCATTGTATGGGTGTGTGTTACATTAGATTCACTAGTAGGAGTGAGAAAAACATCACGGGGTGGTGCGCATTGTATGGGTGTGTGTTACATTACATTCACTAGTAGGAGTGAGAAAAACATCACGGGGTGTTGCGCATTGTATATGTGTGTGTTACATTACATTCACTAGTAGGAGTGAGAAAAATATCACGGGGTGGTGCGCATTGTATGGGTGTGTGTTACATTACATTCACTAGTAGGAGTGAGAAAAACATCACGGTGTGGTGCGCATTGTATGGGTGTGTGTTACATTACATTCACTAGTAGGAGTGAGAAAAACATCACGGGGTGGTGCGCATTGTATGGGTGTGTGTTACATTAGATCCACTAGTAAGAGTGAGAAAAACATCACGGGGTGGTGCGCATTGTATGGGTGTGTGTTACATTACATTCACTAGTAGGAGTGAGAAAAGCATCACGGGGTGGTGCGCATTGTATGGGGGTGTGTTACATTACATTCACTAGTAGGAGTGAGAAAAACATCACGGGGTGGTGCGCATTGTATGGGTGTGTGTTACATTACATTCACTATTAGGAGTGAGAAAAACATCACGGGGTGGTGCGCATTGTATGGGTGTGTGTTACATTACATTCACTAGTAGGAGTGAGAAAAACATCACGGGGCGGTGCGCATTGTATGGGTGTGTGTTACATTACATTCACTAGTAGGAGTGAGAAAAACATCACAGGGTGGTTCACATTGTATGGGTGTGTGTTACATTACATTCACTAGTAGTGAGAAAAACATCACGGGGTGGTGCGCATTGTATGGGTGTGTGTTACATTAGATTCACTAGTAGGAGTGAGAAAAACATCACGGGGTGGTGCACATTGTATGGGTGTGTGTTACATTACATTCACTAGTAGGAGTGAGAAAAACATCACAGGGTGGTGCGCATTGTATGGGTGTGTGTTACATTAGATTCACTAGTAGGAGTGAGAAAAACATCACGGGGTGGTGCGCATTGTATGGGTGTGTGTTACATTAGATTCACTAGTAGGAGTGAGAAAAATATCACGGGGTGGTGCGCATTGTATGGGTGTGTGTTACATTACATTCACTAGTAGGAGTGAGAAAAACATCACGGGGTGGTTCACATTGTATGGGTGTGTGTTACATTACATTCACTAATAGGAGTGAGAAAAACATCACGGGGTGGTGCGCATTGCATGGGGGTGTGTTACATTACATTCACTAGTAAGACTGAGAAAAACATCACGGGGTGGTGCGCATTGTATGGGTGTGTGTTACATTAGATTCACTACTAGGAGTGAGAAAAACATCACGGGGTGGTGCGCATTGTATGGGTGTGTGTTACATTACATTCACTAGTAGGAGTGAGGAAAACATCACGGGGTGGTGTGAATTGGAGGGTCTGAATTAGGATAGGCAGTGAGTGGCAATGTAGCATGGAGAAAAGCACCGCGGGGTGGTCAGCATGGGGAGGTCAGGGAACATGCAGTGGCAATGTAGGATTGGTTTCTGAAAAACATCGCGGGGTGGTGCGCATTGTATGGGTGTGTGTTACATTAGATTCACTAGTAGGAGTGAGAAAAACATCACGGGGTGGTGCGCATTGTATGGGTGTGTGTTACATTACATTCACTAATAGGAGTGAGAAAAACATCACGGGGTGGTGCCCATTATATGGGTGTGTGTTACATTACATTCAGTAGTAGGTGTGAGAAAAATATCACGGGGTGGTGCGCATTGTATGGGTGTGTGTTACATTACATTCACTAGTAGCAGTGAGAAAAACATCACGGTGTGGTGCGCATTGTTTCTGTGTGTGTTACATTACATTCACTAGTAAGAGTGAGAAAAACATCACGGGGTGGTGCGCATTGTATGGGTGTGTGTTACATTAAATTCACTAGTAGGAGTGAGAAAAACATCACAGGGGGGTGCGCATTGTATGGGTGTGTGTTACATTAGATTCACTAGTAGGAGTGAGAAAAACATCACGGGGTGGTGCGCATTGTATGGGTGTGTGTTACATTACATTCACTAGTAGGAGTGAGAAAAATATCACGGGGTGGTGCGCATTGTATGGGTGTGTGTTACATTACATTCACTAGTAGGAGTGAGAAAAACATCACGGGGTGGTGCGCATTGTATGGGTGTGTGTTACATTACATTCACTAGTAGGAGTGAGAAAAACATCACGGGGTGGTGCGCATTGTATTGGTGTGTGTTACATTACATTCACTAGTAGGAGTGAGAAAGACATCACGGGGTGGTGCGCATTGTATGGGTGTGTGTTACATTAGATTCACTAGTAGGAGTGAGAAAAACATCACGGGGCGTTGCGCATTGTATGGGTGTGTGTTACATTACATTCACTAGTAGGAGTGAGAAAAACATCACGGGATGGTGCGCATTATATGGGTGTGTGTTACATTAGATTCACTAGTAGGAGTGAGAAAAACATCACGGGGCGGTGCGCATTGTATGGGTGTGTGTTACATTACATTCACTAGTAGGAGTGAGAAAAACATCACGGGGCGGTGCGCATTGTATGGGTGTGTGTTACATTACATTCACTAGTAGGAGTGAGAAAAACATCACGGGGTGGTGCGCATTGTATGGGTGTGTGTTACATTACATTCACTAGTAGGAGTGAGAAAAACATCACGGGGTGGTGCGCATTGTATGGGTGTGTGTTACATTACATTCACTAGTAGGAGTGAGAAAAGCATCACGGGGTGGTGCGCATTGTATGGGTGTGTGTTACATTACATTCACTAGTAGGAGTGAGAAAAACATCACGGGGTGGTGCGCATTGTATGGGTGTGTGTTACATTACATTCACTATTAGGAGTGAGAAAAACATCACGGGGTGGTGCGCATTGTATGGGTGTGTGTTACATTACATTCACTAGTAGGAGTGAGAAAAACATCACGGGGCGGTGCGCATTGTATGGGTGTGTGATACATTACATTCACTAGTAGGAGTGAGAAAAACATCACGGGGTGGTTCGCATTGTATGGGTGTGTGTTACATTACATTCACTAGTAGTGAGAAAAACATCACGGGGTGGTGCGCATTGTATGGGTGTGTGTTACATTAGATTCACTAGTAGGAGTGAGAAAAACATCACGGGGTGGTGCGCATTGCATGGGGGTGTGTTACATTACATTCACTAGTAAGACTGAGAAAAACATCACGGGGTGGTGCGCATTGTATGGGTGTGTGTTACATTAGATTCACTACTAGGAGTGAGAAAAACATCACGGGGTGGTGCGCATTGTATGGGTGTGTGTTACATTACATTCACTAGTAGGAGTGAGGAAAACATCACGGGGTGGTGTGAATTGGAGGGTCTGAATTAGGATAGGCAGTGAGTGGCAATGTAGCATTTAGAAAAGCACCGCGGGGTGGTCAGCATGGGGAGGTCAGGGAACATGCAGTGGCAATGTAGGATTGGTTTCTGAAAAACATCGCGGGGTGGTGCGCATTGTATGGGTGTGTGTTACATTAGATTCACTAGTAGGAGTGAGAAAAACATCACGGGGTGGTGCGCATTGTATGGGTGTGTGTTACATTACATTCACTAATAGGAGTGAGAAAAACATCACGGGGTGGTGCGCATTGTATGGGTGTGTGTTACATTACATTCAGTAGTAGGAGTGAGAAAAATATCACGGGGTGGTGCGCATTGTATGGGTGTGTGTTACATTACATTCACTAGTAGCAGTGAGAAAAACATCACGGGGAGGTGCGCATTGTATGGGTGTGTGTTACATTACATTCACTAGTAGGAGTGAGAAAAACATCACGGTGTGGTGCGCATTGTTTCTGTGTGTGTTACATTACATTCACTAGTAAGAGTGAGAAAAACATCACGGGGTGGTGCGCATTGTATGGGTGTGTGTTACATTAAATTCACTAGTAGGAGTGAGAAAAACATCACAGGGTGGTGCGCATTGTATGGGTGTGTGTTACATTAGATTCACTAGTAGGAGTGAGAAAAACATCACGGGGTGGTGCGCATTGTATGGGTGTGTGTTACATTACATTCACTAGTAGGAGTGAGAAAAATATCACGGGGTGGTGCGCATTGTATGGGTGTGTGTTACATTACATTCACTAGTAGGAGTGAGAAAAGCATCACGGGGTGGTGCACATTGTATGGGTGTGTGTTACATTACATTCACTAGTAGGAGTGAGAAAAACATCACGGGGTGGTGCGCATTGTATTGGTGTGTGTTACATTACATTCACTAGTAGGAGTGAGAAAAACATCACAGGGTGGTGCGCATTGTATGGGTGTGTGTTACATTAGATTCACTAGTAGGAGTGAGAAAAACATCACGGGGCGTTGCGCATTGTATGGGTGTGTGTTACATTACATTCACTAGCAGGAGTGAGAAAAACATCACGGGATGGTGCGCATTATATGGGTGTGTGTTACATTAGATTCACTAGTAGGAGTGAGAAAAACATCACGGGGCGGTGCGCATTGTATGGGTGTGTGTTACATTACATTCACTAGTAGGAGTGAGAAAAACATCACGGGGCGGTGCGCATTGTATGGGTGTGTGTTACATTACATTCACTAGTAGGAGTGAGAAAAACATCACGGGGTGGTGCGCATTGTATGGGTGTGTGTTACATTACATTCACTAGTAGGAGTGAGAAAAACATCACGGGGTGGTGCGCATTGTATCGGTGTGAGTTACATTACATTCACTAGTAGGAGTGAGAAAAACATCACGAGGTGGTGCGCATTGTATGGGTGTGTGTTACATTACATTCACTAGTAGGAGTGAGAAAAACATCACGGGGTGGTGCGCATTGTATGGGTGTGTGTTACATTATATTCACTACAAGGAGTGAGTAAAACATCATGGGGTGGTGTTATTCGGAGGCTCTGAATTAGGATAGGCAGTGAGTGGCAATGTAGGATGGAGAAAAGTACCGGGGCGTGGTCAGCATGGGGAGGTCAGGGAACATGCAGTGGCAATGTAGTATAGGTTTCTGAAAAACATCACGGGTGGTGTGCATTGTATGGGTGTGTGTTACAGTAGATTCACTAGTAGGAGTGAGAAAAACATCACGGGGTGGTGCGCATTGTATTGGTGTGTGTTACATTACATTCACTAGTAGGAGTGAGAAAAACATCACAGGGTGGTGCGCATTGTATGGGTGTGTGTTACATTAGATTCACTAGTAGGAGTGAGAAAAACATCACGGGGCGTTGCGCATTGTATGGGTGTGTGTTACATTACATTCACTAGTAGGAGTGAGAAAAACATCACGGGATGGTGCGCATTATATGGGTGTGTGTTACATTAGATTCACTAGTAGGAGTGAGAAAAACATCACGGGGCGGTGCGCATTGTATGGGTGTGTGTTACATTACATTCACTAGTAGGAGTGAGAAAAACATCACGGGGCGGTGCGCATTGTATGGGTGTGTGTTACATTACATTCACTAGTAGGAGTGAGAAAAACATCACGGGGTGGTGCGCATTGTATGGGTGTGTGTTACATTACATTCACTAGTAGGAGTGAGAAAAACATCACGGGGTGGTGCGCATTGTATGGGTGTGTGTTACATTACATTCACTAGTAGGAGTGAGAAAAGCATCACGGGGAGGTGCGCATTGTATGGGTGTGTGTTACATTACATTCACTAGTAGGAGTGAGAAAAACATCACGGGGTGGTGCGCATTGTATGGGTGTGTGTTACATTACATTCACTATTAGGAGTGAGAAAAACATCACGGGGTGGTGCGCATTGTATGGGTGTGTGTTACATTACATTCACTAGTAGGAGTGAGAAAAACATCACGGGGCGGTGCGCATTGTATGGGTCTGTGTTACATTACATTCACTAGTAGGAGTGAGAAAAACATCACGGGGTGGTTCGCATTGTATGGGTGTGTGTTACATTACATTCACTAGTAGTGAGAAAAACATCACGGGGTGGTGCGCATTGTATGGGTGTGTGTTACATTAGATTCACTAGTAGGAGTGAGAAAAACATCACGGGGTGGTGCGCATTGCATGGGGGTGTGTTACATTACATTCACTAGTAAGACTGAGAAAAACATCACGGGGTGGTGCGCATTGTATGGGTGTGTGTTACATTAGATTCACTACTAGGAGTGAGAAAAACATCACGGGGTGGTGCGCATTGTATGGGTGTGTGTTACATTACATTCACTAGTAGGAGTGAGGAAAACATCATGGGGTGGTGTGAATTGGAGGGTCTGAATTAGGATAGGCAGTGAGTGGCAATGTAGCATTTAGAAAAGCACCGCGGGGTGGTCAGCATGGGGAGGTCAGGGAACATGCAGTGGCAATGTAGGATTGGTTTCTGAAAAACATCGCGGGGTGGTGCGCATTGTATGGGTGTGTGTTACATTAGATTCACTAGTAGGAGTGAGAAAAACATCACGGGGTGGTGCGCATTGTATGGATGTGTGTTACATTACATTCACTAATAGGAGTGAGAAAAACATCACGGGGTGGTGCGCATTGTATGGGTGTGTGTTACATTACATTCACTAGTAGTGAGAAAAACATCACGGGGTGGTGCGCATTGTATGGGTGTGTGTTACATTAGATTCACTAGTAGGAGTGAGAAAAACATCACGGGGTGGTGCGCATTGCATGGGGGTGTGTTACATTACATTCACTAGTAAGACTGAGAAAAACATCACGGGGTGGTGCGCATTGTATGGGTGTGTGTTACATTAGATTCACTACTAGGAGTGAGAAAAACATCACGGGGTGGTGCGCATTGTATGGGTGTGTGTTACATTACATTCACTAGTAGGAGTGAGGAAAACATCACGGGGTGGTGTGAATTGGAGGGTCTGAATTAGGATAGGCAGTGAGTGGCAATGTAGCATTTAGAAAAGCACCGCGGGGTGGTCAGCATGGGGAGGTCAGGGAACATGCAGTGGCAATGTAGGATTGGTTTCTGAAAAACATCGCGGGGTGGTGCGCATTGTATGGGTGTGTGTTACATTAGATTCACTAGTAGGAGTGAGAAAAACATCACGGGGTGGTGCGCATTGTATGGGTGTGTGTTACATTACATTCACTAATAGGAGTGAGAAAAACATCACGGGGTGGTGCGCATTGTATGGGTGTGTGTTACATTACATTCAGTAGTAGGAGTGAGAAAAATATCACGGGGTGGTGCGCATTGTATGGGTGTGTGTTACATTACATTCACTAGTAGCAGTGAGAAAAACATCACGGGGAGGTGCGCATTGTATGGGTGTGTGTTACATTACATTCACTAGTAGGAGTGAGAAAAACATCACGGTGTGGTGCGCATTGTTTCTGTGTGTGTTACATTACATTCACTAGTAAGAGTGAGAAAAACATCACGGGGTGGTGCGCATTGTATGGGTGTGTGTTACATTAAATTCACTAGTAGGAGTGAGAAAAACATCACAGGGTGGTGCGCATTGTATGGGTGTGTGTTACATTAGATTCACTAGTAGGAGTGAGAAAAACATCACGGGGTGGTGCGCATTGTATGGGTGTGTGTTACATTACATTCACTAGTAGGAGTGAGAAAAATATCACGGGGTGGTGCGCATTGTATGGGTGTGTGTTACATTACATTCACTAGTAGGAGTGAGAAAAGCATCACGGGGTGGTGCACATTGTATGGGTGTGTGTTACATTACATTCACTAGTAGGAGTGAGAAAAACATCACGGGGTGGTGCGCATTGTATTGGTGTGTGTTACATTACATTCACTAGTAGGAGTGAGAAAAACATCACGGGGTGGTGCGCATTGTATGGGTGTGTGTTACATTAGATTCACTAGTAGGAGTGAGAAAAACATCACGGGGCGTTGCGCATTGTATGGGTGTGTGTTACATTACATTCACTAGTAGGAGTGAGAAAAACATCACGGGATGGTGCGCATTATATGGGTGTGTGTTACATTAGATTCACTAGTAGGAGTGAGAAAAACATCACGGGGCGGTGCGCATTGTATGGGTGTGTGTTACATTACATTCACTAGTAGGAGTGAGAAAAACATCACGGGGCGGTGCGCATTGTATGGGTGTGTGTTACATTACATTCACTAGTAGGAGTGAGAAAAACATCACGGGGTGGTGCGCATTGTATGGGTGTGTGTTACATTACATTCACTAGTAGGAGTGAGAAAAACATCACGGGGTGTTGCGCATTGTATGGGTGTGTGTTACATTACATTCACTAGTAGAAGTGAGACAAGCATCACGGGGAGGTGCGCATTGTATGGGTGTGTGTTACATTACATTCACTAGTAGGAGTGAGAAAAACATCACGGGGTGGTGCGCATTGTATGGGTGTGTGTTACATTACATTCACTATTAGGAGTGAGAAAAACATCACGGGGTGGTGCGCATTGTATGGGTGTGTGTTACATTACATTCACTAGTAGGAGTGAGAAAAACATCACGGGGCGGTGCGCATTGTATGGGTCTGTGTTACATTACATTCACTAGTAGGAGTGAGAAAAACATCACGGGGTGGTTCGCATTGTATGGGTGTGTGTTACATTACATTCACTAGTAGTGAGAAAAACATCACGGGGTGGTGCGCATTGTATGGGTGTGTGTTACATTAGATTCACTAGTAGGAGTGAGAAAAACATCACGGGGTGGTGCGCATTGCATGGGGGTGTGTTACATTACATTCACTAGTAAGACTGAGAAAAACATCACGGGGTGGTGCGCATTGTATGGGTGTGTGTTACATTAGATTCACTACTAGGAGTGAGAAAAACATCACGGGGTGGTGCGCATTGTATGGGTGTGTGTTACATTACATTCACTAGTAGGAGTGAGGAAAACATCACGGGGTGGTGTGAATTGGAGGGTCTGAATTAGGATAGGCAGTGAGTGGCAATGTAGCATTTAGAAAAGCACCGCGGGGTGGTCAGCATGGGGAGGTCAGGGAACATGCAGTGGCAATGTAGGATTGGTTTCTGAAAAACATCGCGGGGTGGTGCGCATTGTATGGGTGTGTGTTACATTAGATTCACTAGTAGGAGTGAGAAAAACATCACGGGGTGGTGCGCATTGTATGGGTGTGTGTTACATTACATTCACTAATAGGAGTGAGAAAAACATCACGGGGTGGTGCCCATTATATGGGTGTGTGTTACATTACATTCAGTAGTAGGTGTGAGAAAAATATCACGGGGTGGTGCGCATTGTATGGGTGTGTGTTACATTACATTCACTAGTAGCAGTGAGAAAAACATCACGGTGTGGTGCGCATTGTTTCTGTGTGTGTTACATTACATTCACTAGTAAGAGTGAGAAAAACATCACGGGGTGGTGCGCATTGTATGGGTGTGTGTTACATTAAATTCACTAGTAGGAGTGAGAAAAACATCACAGGGGGGTGCGCATTGTATGGGTGTGTGTTACATTAGATTCACTAGTAGGAGTGAGAAAAACATCACGGGGTGGTGCGCATTGTATGGGTGTGTGTTACATTACATTCACTAGTAGGAGTGAGAAAAATATCACGGGGTGGTGCGCATTGTATGGGTGTGTGTTACATTACATTCACTAGTAGGAGTGAGAAAAACATCACGGGGTGGTGCGCATTGTATGGGTGTGTGTTACATTACATTCACTAGTAGGAGTGAGAAAAACATCACGGGGTGGTGCGCATTGTATTGGTGTGTGTTACATTACATTCACTAGTAGGAGTGAGAAAGACATCACGGGGTGGTGCGCATTGTATGGGTGTGTGTTACATTAGATTCACTAGTAGGAGTGAGAAAAACATCACGGGGCGTTGCGCATTGTATGGGTGTGTGTTACATTACATTCACTAGTAGGAGTGAGAAAAACATCACGGGATGGTGCGCATTATATGGGTGTGTGTTACATTAGATTCACTAGTAGGAGTGAGAAAAACATCACGGGGCGGTGCGCATTGTATGGGTGTGTGTTACATTACATTCACTAGTAGGAGTGAGAAAAACATCACGGGGCGGTGCGCATTGTATGGGTGTGTGTTACATTACATTCACTAGTAGGAGTGAGAAAAACATCACGGGGTGGTGCGCATTGTATGGGTGTGTGTTACATTACATTCACTAGTAGGAGTGAGAAAAACATCACGGGGTGGTGCGCATTGTATGGGTGTGTGTTACATTACATTCACTAGTAGGAGTGAGAAAAGCATCACGGGGTGGTGCGCATTGTATGGGTGTGTGTTACATTACATTCACTAGTAGGAGTGAGAAAAACATCACGGGGTGGTGCGCATTGTATGGGTGTGTGTTACATTACATTCACTATTAGGAGTGAGAAAAACATCACGGGGTGGTGCGCATTGTATGGGTGTGTGTTACATTACATTCACTAGTAGGAGTGAGAAAAACATCACGGGGCGGTGCGCATTGTATGGGTGTGTGATACATTACATTCACTAGTAGGAGTGAGAAAAACATCACGGGGTGGTTCGCATTGTATGGGTGTGTGTTACATTACATTCACTAGTAGTGAGAAAAACATCACGGGGTGGTGCGCATTGTATGGGTGTGTGTTACATTAGATTCACTAGTAGGAGTGAGAAAAACATCACGGGGTGGTGCGCATTGCATGGGGGTGTGTTACATTACATTCACTAGTAAGACTGAGAAAAACATCACGGGGTGGTGCGCATTGTATGGGTGTGTGTTACATTAGATTCACTACTAGGAGTGAGAAAAACATCACGGGGTGGTGCGCATTGTATGGGTGTGTGTTACATTACATTCACTAGTAGGAGTGAGGAAAACATCACGGGGTGGTGTGAATTGGAGGGTCTGAATTAGGATAGGCAGTGAGTGGCAATGTAGCATTTAGAAAAGCACCGCGGGGTGGTCAGCATGGGGAGGTCAGGGAACATGCAGTGGCAATGTAGGATTGGTTTCTGAAAAACATCGCGGGGTGGTGCGCATTGTATGGGTGTGTGTTACATTAGATTCACTAGTAGGAGTGAGAAAAACATCACGGGGTGGTGCGCATTGTATGGGTGTGTGTTACATTACATTCACTAATAGGAGTGAGAAAAACATCACGGGGTGGTGCGCATTGTATGGGTGTGTGTTACATTACATTCAGTAGTAGGAGTGAGAAAAATATCACGGGGTGGTGCGCATTGTATGGGTGTGTGTTACATTACATTCACTAGTAGCAGTGAGAAAAACATCACGGGGAGGTGCGCATTGTATGGGTGTGTGTTACATTACATTCACTAGTAGGAGTGAGAAAAACATCACGGTGTGGTGCGCATTGTTTCTGTGTGTGTTACATTACATTCACTAGTAAGAGTGAGAAAAACATCACGGGGTGGTGCGCATTGTATGGGTGTGTGTTACATTAAATTCACTAGTAGGAGTGAGAAAAACATCACAGGGTGGTGCGCATTGTATGGGTGTGTGTTACATTAGATTCACTAGTAGGAGTGAGAAAAACATCACGGGGTGGTGCGCATTGTATGGGTGTGTGTTACATTACATTCACTAGTAGGAGTGAGAAAAATATCACGGGGTGGTGCGCATTGTATGGGTGTGTGTTACATTACATTCACTAGTAGGAGTGAGAAAAGCATCACGGGGTGGTGCACATTGTATGGGTGTGTGTTACATTACATTCACTAGTAGGAGTGAGAAAAACATCACGGGGTGGTGCGCATTGTATTGGTGTGTGTTACATTACATTCACTAGTAGGAGTGAGAAAAACATCACAGGGTGGTGCGCATTGTATGGGTGTGTGTTACATTAGATTCACTAGTAGGAGTGAGAAAAACATCACGGGGCGTTGCGCATTGTATGGGTGTGTGTTACATTACATTCACTAGCAGGAGTGAGAAAAACATCACGGGATGGTGCGCATTATATGGGTGTGTGTTACATTAGATTCACTAGTAGGAGTGAGAAAAACATCACGGGGCGGTGCGCATTGTATGGGTGTGTGTTACATTACATTCACTAGTAGGAGTGAGAAAAACATCACGGGGCGGTGCGCATTGTATGGGTGTGTGTTACATTACATTCACTAGTAGGAGTGAGAAAAACATCACGGGGTGGTGCGCATTGTATGGGTGTGTGTTACATTACATTCACTAGTAGGAGTGAGAAAAACATCACGGGGTGGTGCGCATTGTATCGGTGTGAGTTACATTACATTCACTAGTAGGAGTGAGAAAAACATCACGAGGTGGTGCGCATTGTATGGGTGTGTGTTACATTACATTCACTAGTAGGAGTGAGAAAAACATCACGGGGTGGTGCGCATTGTATGGGTGTGTGTTACATTATATTCACTACAAGGAGTGAGTAAAACATCATGGGGTGGTGTTATTCGGAGGCTCTGAATTAGGATAGGCAGTGAGTGGCAATGTAGGATGGAGAAAAGTACCGGGGCGTGGTCAGCATGGGGAGGTCAGGGAACATGCAGTGGCAATGTAGTATAGGTTTCTGAAAAACATCACGGGTGGTGTGCATTGTATGGGTGTGTGTTACAGTAGATTCACTAGTAGGAGTGAGAAAAACATCACGGGGTGGTGCGCATTGTATTGGTGTGTGTTACATTACATTCACTAGTAGGAGTGAGAAAAACATCACAGGGTGGTGCGCATTGTATGGGTGTGTGTTACATTAGATTCACTAGTAGGAGTGAGAAAAACATCACGGGGCGTTGCGCATTGTATGGGTGTGTGTTACATTACATTCACTAGTAGGAGTGAGAAAAACATCACGGGATGGTGCGCATTATATGGGTGTGTGTTACATTAGATTCACTAGTAGGAGTGAGAAAAACATCACGGGGCGGTGCGCATTGTATGGGTGTGTGTTACATTACATTCACTAGTAGGAGTGAGAAAAACATCACGGGGCGGTGCGCATTGTATGGGTGTGTGTTACATTACATTCACTAGTAGGAGTGAGAAAAACATCACGGGGTGGTGCGCATTGTATGGGTGTGTGTTACATTACATTCACTAGTAGGAGTGAGAAAAACATCACGGGGTGGTGCGCATTGTATGGGTGTGTGTTACATTACATTCACTAGTAGGAGTGAGAAAAGCATCACGGGGAGGTGCGCATTGTATGGGTGTGTGTTACATTACATTCACTAGTAGGAGTGAGAAAAACATCACGGGGTGGTGCGCATTGTATGGGTGTGTGTTACATTACATTCACTATTAGGAGTGAGAAAAACATCACGGGGTGGTGCGCATTGTATGGGTGTGTGTTACATTACATTCACTAGTAGGAGTGAGAAAAACATCACGGGGCGGTGCGCATTGTATGGGTCTGTGTTACATTACATTCACTAGTAGGAGTGAGAAAAACATCACGGGGTGGTTCGCATTGTATGGGTGTGTGTTACATTACATTCACTAGTAGTGAGAAAAACATCACGGGGTGGTGCGCATTGTATGGGTGTGTGTTACATTAGATTCACTAGTAGGAGTGAGAAAAACATCACGGGGTGGTGCGCATTGCATGGGGGTGTGTTACATTACATTCACTAGTAAGACTGAGAAAAACATCACGGGGTGGTGCGCATTGTATGGGTGTGTGTTACATTAGATTCACTACTAGGAGTGAGAAAAACATCACGGGGTGGTGCGCATTGTATGGGTGTGTGTTACATTACATTCACTAGTAGGAGTGAGGAAAACATCATGGGGTGGTGTGAATTGGAGGGTCTGAATTAGGATAGGCAGTGAGTGGCAATGTAGCATTTAGAAAAGCACCGCGGGGTGGTCAGCATGGGGAGGTCAGGGAACATGCAGTGGCAATGTAGGATTGGTTTCTGAAAAACATCGCGGGGTGGTGCGCATTGTATGGGTGTGTGTTACATTAGATTCACTAGTAGGAGTGAGAAAAACATCACGGGGTGGTGCGCATTGTATGGATGTGTGTTACATTACATTCACTAATAGGAGTGAGAAAAACATCACGGGGTGGTGCGCATTGTATGGGTGTGTGTTACATTACATTCACTAGTAGTGAGAAAAACATCACGGGGTGGTGCGCATTGTATGGGTGTGTGTTACATTAGATTCACTAGTAGGAGTGAGAAAAACATCACGGGGTGGTGCGCATTGCATGGGGGTGTGTTACATTACATTCACTAGTAAGACTGAGAAAAACATCACGGGGTGGTGCGCATTGTATGGGTGTGTGTTACATTAGATTCACTACTAGGAGTGAGAAAAACATCACGGGGTGGTGCGCATTGTATGGGTGTGTGTTACATTACATTCACTAGTAGGAGTGAGGAAAACATCACGGGGTGGTGTGAATTGGAGGGTCTGAATTAGGATAGGCAGTGAGTGGCAATGTAGCATTTAGAAAAGCACCGCGGGGTGGTCAGCATGGGGAGGTCAGGGAACATGCAGTGGCAATGTAGGATTGGTTTCTGAAAAACATCGCGGGGTGGTGCGCATTGTATGGGTGTGTGTTACATTAGATTCACTAGTAGGAGTGAGAAAAACATCACGGGGTGGTGCGCATTGTATGGGTGTGTGTTACATTACATTCACTAATAGGAGTGAGAAAAACATCACGGGGTGGTGCGCATTGTATGGGTGTGTGTTACATTACATTCAGTAGTAGGAGTGAGAAAAATATCACGGGGTGGTGCGCATTGTATGGGTGTGTGTTACATTACATTCACTAGTAGCAGTGAGAAAAACATCACGGGGAGGTGCGCATTGTATGGGTGTGTGTTACATTACATTCACTAGTAGGAGTGAGAAAAACATCACGGTGTGGTGCGCATTGTTTCTGTGTGTGTTACATTACATTCACTAGTAAGAGTGAGAAAAACATCACGGGGTGGTGCGCATTGTATGGGTGTGTGTTACATTACATTCACTAGTAGGAGTGAGAAAAACATCACGGGGTGGTGCGCATTGTATTGGTGTGTGTTACATTACATTCACTAGTAGGAGTGAGAAAAACATCACGGGGTGGTGCGCATTGTATGGGTGTGTGTTACATTAGATTCACTAGTAGGAGTGAGAAAAACATCACGGGGCGTTGCGCATTGTATGGGTGTGTGTTACATTACATTCACTAGTAGGAGTGAGAAAAACATCACGGGATGGTGCGCATTATATGGGTGTGTGTTACATTAGATTCACTAGTAGGAGTGAGAAAAACATCACGGGGCGGTGCGCATTGTATGGGTGTGTGTTACATTACATTCACTAGTAGGAGTGAGAAAAACATCACGGGGCGGTGCGCATTGTATGGGTGTGTGTTACATTACATTCACTAGTAGGAGTGAGAAAAACATCACGGGGTGGTGCGCATTGTATGGGTGTGTGTTACATTACATTCACTAGTAGGAGTGAGAAAAACATCACGGGGTGTTGCGCATTGTATGGGTGTGTGTTACATTACATTCACTAGTAGAAGTGAGACAAGCATCACGGGGAGGTGCGCATTGTATGGGTGTGTGTTACATTACATTCACTAGTAGGAGTGAGAAAAACATCACGGGGTGGTGCGCATTGTATGGGTGTGTGTTACATTACATTCACTATTAGGAGTGAGAAAAACATCACGGGGTGGTGCGCATTGTATGGGTGTGTGTTACATTACATTCACTAGTAGGAGTGAGAAAAACATCACGGGGCGGTGCGCATTGTATGGGTCTGTGTTACATTACATTCACTAGTAGGAGTGAGAAAAACATCACGGGGTGGTTCGCATTGTATGGGTGTGTGTTACATTACATTCACTAGTAGTGAGAAAAACATCACGGGGTGGTGCGCATTGTATGGGTGTGTGTTACATTAGATTCACTAGTAGGAGTGAGAAAAACATCACGGGGTGGTGCGCATTGCATGGGGGTGTGTTACATTACATTCACTAGTAAGACTGAGAAAAACATCACGGGGTGGTGCGCATTGTATGGGTGTGTGTTACATTAGATTCACTACTAGGAGTGAGAAAAACATCACGGGGTGGTGCGCATTGTATGGGTGTGTGTTACATTACATTCACTAGTAGGAGTGAGGAAAACATCATGGGGTGGTGTGAATTGGAGGGTCTGAATTAGGATAGGCAGTGAGTGGCAATGTAGCATTTAGAAAAGCACCGCGGGGTGGTCAGCATGGGGAGGTCAGGGAACATGCAGTGGCAATGTAGGATTGGTTTCTGAAAAACATCGCGGGGTGGTGCGCATTGTATGGGTGTGTGTTACATTAGATTCACTAGTAGGAGTGAGAAAAACATCACGGGGTGGTGCGCATTGTATGGGTGTGTGTTACATTACATTCACTAATAGGAGTGAGAAAAACATCACGGGGTGGTGCGCATTGTATGGGTGTGTGTTACATTACATTCAGTAGTAGGAGTGAGAAAAATATCACGGGGTGGTGCCCATTGTATGGGTGTGTGTTACATTACATTCACTAGTAGCAGTGAGAAAAACATCACGGGGAGGTGCGCATTGTATGGGTGTGTGTTACATTACATTCACTAGTAGGAGTGAGAAAAACATCACGGTGTGGTGCGCATTGTTTCTGTGTGTGTTACATTACATTCACTAGTAAGAGTGAGAAAAACATCACGGGGTGGTGCGCATTGTATGGGTGTGTGTTACATTAAATTTACTAGTAGGAGTGAGAAAAACATCACAGGGTGGTGCGCATTGTATGGGTGTGTGTTACATTAGATTCACTAGTAGGAGTGAGAAAAACATCACGGGGTGGTGCGCATTGTATGGGTGTGTGTTACATTACATTCACTAGTAGGAGTGAGAAAAACATCACGGGGTGGTGCGCATTGTATGGGTGTGTGTTACATTACATTCACTAGTAGGAGTGAGAAAAACATCACGGGGCGGTGCGCATTGTATGGGTGTGTGTTACATTACATTCACTAGTAGGAGTGAGAAAAACATCACGGGGTGGTTCGCATTGTATGGGTGTGTGTTACATTACATTCACTAGTAGTGAGAAAAACATCACGGGGTGGTGCGCATTGTATGGGTGTGTGTTACATTAGATTCACTAGTAGGAGTGAGAAAAACATCACGGGGTGGTGCACATTGTATGGGTGTGTGTTACATTACATTCACTAGTAGGAGTGAGAAAAACATCACAGGGTGGTGCGCATTGTATGGGTGTGTGTTACATTAGATTCACTAGTAGGAGTGAGAAAAACATCACGGGGTGGTGCGCATTGTATGGGTGTGTGTTACATTACATTCACTAGTGGGTGTGAGAAAAATATCACGGGGTGGTGCGCATTGTATGGGTGTGTGTTACATTACATTCACTAGTAGGAGTGAGAAAAACATCACGGGGTGGTGCACATTGTATGGGTGTGTGTTACATTACATTCACTAATAGGAGTGAGAAAAACATCACGGGGTGGTGCGCATTGCATGGGGGTGTGTTACATTACATTCACTAGTAAGACTGAGAAAAACATCACGGGGTGGTGCGCATTGTATGGGTGTGTGTTACATTAGATTCACTACTAGGAGTGAGAAAAACATCACGGGGTGGTGCGCATTGTATGGGTGTGTGTTACATTACATTCACTAGTAGGAGTGAGGAAAACATCACGGGGTGGTGTGAATTGGAGGGTCTGAATTAGGATAGGCAGTGAGTGGCAATGTAGCATGGAGAAAAGCACCGCGGGGTGGTCAGCATGGGGAGGTCAGGGAACATGCAGTGGCAATGTAGGATTGGTTTCTGAAAAACATCGCGGGGTGGTGCGCATTGTATGGGTGTGTGTTACATTAGATTCACTAGTAGGAGTGAGAAAAACATCACGGGGTGGTGCGCATTGTATGGGTGTGTGTTACATTACATTCACTAATAGGAGTGAGAAAAACATCACGGGGTGGTGCGCATTGTATGGGTGTGTGTTACATTACATTCAGTAGTAGGAGTGAGAAAAATATCACGGGGTGGTGCGCATTGTATGGGTGTGTGTTACATTACATTCACTAGTAGCAGTGAGAAAAACATCACGGGGAGGTGCGCATTGTATGGGTGTGTGTTACATTACATTCACTAGTAGGAGTGAGAAAAACATCACGGTGTGGTGCGCATTGTTTCTGTGTGTGTTACATTACATTCACTAGTAAGAGTGAGAAAAACATCACGGGGTGGTGCGCATTGTATGGGTGTGTGTTACATTAAATTCACTAGTAGGAGTGAGAAAAACATCACAGGGTGGTGCGCATTGTATGGGTGTGTGTTACATTAGATTCACTAGTAGGAGTGAGAAAAACATCACGGGGTGGTGCGCATTGTATGGGTGTGTGTTACATTACATTCACTAGTAGGATTGAGAAAAATATCACGGTGTGGTGCGCATTGTATGGGTGTGTGTTACATTACATTCACTAGTAGGAGTGAGAAAAACATCACGGGGTGGTGCGCATTGTATGGGTGTGTGTTACATTACATTCACTATTAGGAGTGAGAAAAACATCACGGGGTGGTGCGCATTGTATTGGTGTGTGTTACATTACATTCACTAGTAGGAGTGAGAAAAACATCACGGGGTGGTGCGCATTGTATCGGTGTGTGTTACATTAGATTCACTAGTAGGAGTGAGAAAAACATCACGGGGCGTTGCGCATTGTATGGGTGTGTGTTACATTACATTCACTAGTAGGAGTGAGAAAAACATCACGGGATGGTGCGCATTATATGGGTGTGTGTTACATTAGATTCACTAGTAGGAGTGAGAAAAACATCACGGGGCGGTGCGCATTGTATGGGTGTGTGTTAGATTACATTCACTAGTAGGAGTGAGAAAAACATCACGGGGCGGTGCGCATTGTATGGGTGTGTGTTACATTACATTCACTAGTAGGAGTGAGAAAAACATCACGGGGTGGTGCGCATTGTATGGGTGTGTGTTACATTACATTCACTAGTAGGAGTGAGAAAAACATCACGGGGTGGTGCGCATTGTATGGGTGTGTGTTACATTACATTCACTAGTAGGAGTGAGAAATGCATCACGGGGTGGTGCGCATTGTATGGGTGTGTGTTACATTACATTCACTAGTAGGAGTGAGAAAAACATCACGGGGTGGTGCGCATTGTATGGGTGTGTGTTACATTACATTCACTATTAGGAGTGAGAAAAACATCACGGGGTGGTGCGCATTGTATGGGTGTGTGTTACATTACATTCACTAGTAGGAGTGAGAAAAACATCACGGGGCGGTGCGCATTGTATGGGTGTGTGTTACATTACATTCACTAGTAGGAGTGAGAAAAACATCACGGGGTGGTTCGCATTGTATGGGTGTGTGTTACATTACATTCACTACTAGGAGTGAGAAAAACATCACGGGGTGGTGCGCATTGTATGGGTGTGTGTTACATTACATTCACTAGTAGGAGTGAGGAAAACATCACGGGGTGGTGTGAATTGTAGGGTCTGAATTAGGATAGGCAGTGAGTGGCAATGTAGCATTTAGAAAAGCACCGCGGGGTGGTCAGCATGGGGAGGTCAGGGAACATGCAGTGGCAATGTAGGATTGGTTTCTGAAAAACATCGCGGGGTGGTGCGCATTGTATGGGTGTGTGTTACATTAGATTCACTAGTAGGAGTGAGAAAAACATCACGGGGTGGTGCGCATTGTATGGGTGTGTGTTACATTACATTCACTAATAGGAGTGAGAAAAACATCACGGGGTGGTGCACATTGTATGGGTGTGTGTTACATTACATTCAGTAGTAGGAGTGAGAAAAATATCACGGGGTGGTGCGCATTGTATGGGTGTGTGTTACATTACATTCACTAGTAGCAGTGAGAAAAACATCACGGGGAGGTGCGCATTGTATGGGTGTGTGTTACATTACATTCACTAGTAGGAGTGAGAAAAACATCACGGTGTGGTGCGCATTGTTTCTGTGTGTGTTACATTACATTCACTAGTAAGAGTGAGAAAATCATCACGGGGTGGTGCGCATTGTATGGGTGTGTGTTACATTAAATTCACTAGTAGGAGTGAGAAAAACATCACAGGGTGGTGCGCATTGTATGGGTGTGTGTTACATTACATTCACTAGTAGGAGTGAGAAAAACATCACGGGGTGGTGCGCATTGTATTGGTGTGTGTTACATTACATTCACTAGTAGGAGTGAGAAAAACATCACGGGGTAGTGCGCATTGTATGGGTGTGTGTTACATTAGATTCACTAGTAGGAGTGAGAAAAACATCACGGGGCGTTGCGCATTGTATGGGTGTGTGTTACATTACATTCACTAGTAGGAGTGAGAAAAACATCACGGGATGGTGCGCATTATATGGGTGTGTGTTACATTAGATTCACTAGTAGGAGTGAGAAAAACATCACGGGGCGGTGCGCATTGTATGGGTGTGTGTTACATTACATTCACTAATAGGAGTGAGAAAAACATCACGGGGTGGTGCGCATTGTATGGGTGTGTGTTACATTACATTCAGTAGTAGGAGTGAGAAAAATATCACGGGGTGGTGCGCATTGTATGGGTGTGTGTTACATTACATTCACTAGTAGCAGTGAGAAAAACATCACGGGGAGGTGCGCATTGTATGGGTGTGTGTTACATTACATTCACTAGTAGGAGTGAGAAAAACATCACGGTGTGGTGCGCATTGTTTCTGTGTGTGTTACATTACATTCACTAGTAAGAGTGAGAAAAACATCACGGGGTGGTGCGCATTGTATGGGTGTGTGTTACATTAAATTCACTAGTAGGAGTGAGAAAAACATCACAGGGTGGTGCGCATTGTATGGGTGTGTGTTACATTAGATTCACTAGTAGGAGTGAGAAAAACATCACGGGGTGGTGCGCATTGTATGGGTGTGTGTTACATTACATTCACTAGTAGGAGTGAGAAAAATATCACGGGGTGGTGCGCATTGTATGGGTGTGTGTTACATTACATTCACTAGTAGGAGTGAGAAAAACATCACGGGGTGGTGCACATTGTATGGGTGTGTGTTACATTACATTCACTAGTAGGAGTGAGAAAAACATCACGGGGTGGTGCGCATTGTATTGGTGTGTGTTACATTACATTCACTAGTAGGAGTGAGAAAAACATCACGGGGTGGTGCGCATTGTATGGGTGTGTGTTACATTAGATTCACTAGTAGGAGTGAGAAAAACATCACGGGGCGTTGCGCATTGTATGGGTGTGTGTTACATTACATTCACTAGTAGGAGTGAGAAAAACATCACGGGATGGTGCGCATTATATGGGTGTGTGTTACATTAGATTCACTAGTAGGAGTGAGAAAAACATCACGGGGCGGTGCGCATTGTATGGGTGTGTGTTACATTACATTCACTAGTAGGAGTGAGAAAAGCATCACGGGGCGGTGCGCATTGTATGGGTGTGTGTTACATTACATTCACTAGTAGGAGTGAGAAAAACATCACGGGGTGGTGCGCATTGTATGGGTGTGTGTTACATTACATTCACTAGTAGGAGTGAGAAAAACATCACGGGGTGGTGCGCATTGTATGGGTGTGTGTTACATTACATTCACTAGTAAGAGTGAGAAAAACGTCACGGGGCGCTCCGCATTGTATGGGTGTGTGTTACATTACATTCACTAGTAGGAGTGAGAAAAACATCACGGGGTGGTGCGCATTGTATGGGTGTGTGTTACATTACATTCACTAGTAGGAGTGAGAAAAACATCACGGGGTGGTGCGCATTGTATGGGTGTGGGTTACATTACATTCACTAGTAGGAGTGAGAAAAACATCACGGTGTGGTGCGCATTGTATGGGTGTGTGTTACATTACATTCACTAGTAGGAGTGAGAAAAACATCACGGGGTGGTGCGCATTGTATGGGTGTGTGTTACATTACATTCACTACTAGGAGTGAGAAAAACATCACGGGGCGGTGCGCATTGTATGGGTGTGTGTTACATTACATTCACTAGTAGGAGTGAGAAAAATATCACGGGGTGGTGCGCATTGAATGGGTGTGTGTTACATTACATTCACTAGTAGGAGTGAGAAAAACATTACGGGGTGGTGCGCATTGTATGGGTGTGTGTTACATTACATACACTAGTAGGAGTGAGAAAAACATCACGGGGTGGTGCGCATTGTATGGGTGTGTGTTACATTAGATTCACTAATAGGAGTGAGAAAAACATCACGGGGTGGTGCGCATTGTATGGGTGTGTGTTACATTACGTTCACTAGTAGGAGTGAGAAAAACATCACGGGGTGGTGCACATTGTATGGGTGTGTGTTACATTACATTCACTAGTAGGAGTGAGAAAAACATCACGGGGTGGTGCGCATTGTATTGGTGTGTGTTACATTACATTCACTAGTAGGAGTGAGAAAAACATCACGGGGTGGTGCGCATTGTATGGGTGTGTGTTACATTAGATTCACTAGTAGGAGTGAGAAAAACATCACGGGGTGGTGCGCATTGTATGGGTGTGTGTTACATTAGATTCACTAGTAGGAGTGAGAAAAACATCACGGCGTGGTGCGCATTGTATGGGTGTCTGTTGCATTACCTTCACTACTAGGAGTGAGAAAAACATCACGGGGTGGTGCGCATTGTATGGGTGTGTGTTACATTACATTCACTAGTAGGAGTGAGAAAAACATCACGGGGTGGTGCGGATTGTATTGGTGTGTGTTACATTACATTCACTAGTAGGAGTGAGAAAAACATCACGGGGTGGTGCGCATTGTATGGGTGTGTGTTACATTAGATTCACTAGTAGGAGTGAGAAAAACATCACGGGCTGGTGCGCATTGTATGGGTGTCTGTTGCATTACATTCACTACTAGGAGTGAGAAAAACGTCACGGGGTGGTGCGCATTGTATGGGTGTGTGTTACATTACATTCACTAGTAGGAGTGAGAAAAACATCACGGGGCGGTGCGCATTGTATGGGTGTGTGTTACATTACATTCACTAGTAGGAGTGAGAAAAACATCACGGGGCGGTGCGCATTGTATGGGTGTGTGTTACATTACATTCACTAGTAGGAGTGAGAAAAACATCACGGGGTGGTGCGCATTGTATGGGTGTGTGTTACATTACATTCCTAGTAGGAGTGAGAAAAACATCACGGGGTGGTGCGCATTGTATGGGTGTGTGTTACATTAGATTCACTAGTAGGAGTGAGAAAAACATCACGGCGTGGTGCGGATTGTATGGGTGTGTGTTACATTACATTCACTAGTAGGAGTGAGAAAAACATCACGGGGTGGTGCGCATTGTATGGGTGTGTGTTAAAATACATTCACTAGTAGGAGTGAGGAATACATCACGGGGTGGTGTGAATCGGAGGGTCTGAATTAGGATAGGCAGTGAGTGGCAATGTAGCATGGAGAAAAGCACCGCGGGGTGGTCAGCATGGGGAGGTCAGGGAACATGCAGTGGCAATGTAGGATAGGTTTCTGAAATACATCGCGGGGTGGTGCGCATTGTATGGGTGTGTGTTACATTAGATTCACTAGTAGGAGTGAGAAAAACATCACGGGGTGGTGCGCATTGTATGGGTGTGTGTTACATTACATTCACAAATAGGAGAGAGAAAAACATCACGGGGTGGTGCGCATTGTATGGGTGTGTGTTACATTACATTCACTAGTAGGAGTGAGAAAAACATCACGGGATGGTGCGCATTGTATGGGTGTGTGTTACATTACATTCACTAGTAGGAGTGAGAAAAACATCACGGGGTGGTGCGCATTGTATGGGTTTGTGTTACATTACATTCACTAGTAGGAGTGAGAAAAACATCACGGGGTGGTGCGCATTGTATGGGTGTGTGTTACATTACATTCACTAGTAGGAGGGAGAAAAACATCACGGGGTGGTGCGCATTGTATGGGTGTGTGTTACATTACATTCACTAGTAGGAGTGAGAAAAACATCACGGGGTGGTGCGTATTGTATGGGTGTGTGTTACATTACATTCACTAGTAGGAGTGAGAAAAACATCACGGGGTGGTGCGCATTGTATGGGTGTGTGTTACATTACATTCACTAGTAGGATGGAGGAAACATCACGGGGTGGTGTGAATCGGAGGGTCTGAATTAGGATAGGCAGTGAGTGGCAATGTAGCATGGAGAAAAGCACCGCGGGGTGGTCAGCATGGGGAGGTCAGGGAACATGCAGTTGCAATGTAGGATAGGTTTCTGTAAAACATCACGGTGTGGTGCGCATTGTATGGGTGTGTGTTACATTACATTCACTCGTAGGAGTGAGAAAAACATCACGGGGTGGTGCGCATTGTATGGGTGTGTGTTACATTACATTCACTAGTAGGAGTGAGAAAAACATCACGGGGTGGTGCGCATTGTTTCTGTGTGTGTTACATTACATTCACTAGTAGGAGTGAGAAAAACATCACGGGGTGGTGCGCATTGTATCGGTGTGTGTTACATTAGATTCACTAGTAGGAGTGAGAAAAACATCACGGGGTGGTGCGCATTGTATGGGTGTGTGTTACATTACATTCACTAGTAGGAGTGAGAAAAACATCACGGGTGGTGTGCATTGTATGGTTGTGTGTTACATTACATTCACTAGTAGGAGTGAGAAAAACATCACGGGGCGGTGTGCATTGTATGGGTGTGAGTTACATTACATTCACTAGTAGGAGTGAGAAAAACATCACGAGGTGGTGCGCATTGTATGGGTGTGTGTTACATTACATTCACTAGTAGGAGTGAGAAAAACATCACGGGGTGGTGCGCATTGTATGGGTGTGTGTTACATTACATTCACTACAAGGAGTGAGTAAAACATCATGGGGTGGTGTGAATCGGAGGCTCTGAATTAGGATAGGCAGTGAGTGGCAATGTAGGATGGAGAAAAGCACCGGGGCGTGGTCAGCATGGGGAGGTCAGGGAACATGCAGTGGCAATGTAGGATAGGTTTCTGAAAAACATCACGGGGTGGTGTGCATTGTATGGGTGTGTGTTACGTTAGATTCACTAGTAGGAGTGAGAAAAACATCACGGGGTGGTGCGCATTGTATGGGTGTGTGTTACATTATATTCACTAGTAGGAGTGAGAAAAACATCACGGGGTGGTGCGCATTGTATGGGTGTGTGTTACATTACATTCACAAGTAGGAGTGAGAAAAATATCACGGGGTGGTGCGCATTGAATGGGTGTGTGTTACATTACATTCACTAGTAGGAGTGAGAAAAACATCACGGGGTGGTGCGCATTGTATGGGTGTGTGTTACATTAGATTCACTAGTAGGAGTGAGAAAAACATCACGGGGTGGTGCGCATTGTATGGGTGTGGGTTACATTACATTCACTACTAGGAGTGAGAAAAACATCACGGGGTGGTGCGCATTGTATGGGTGTGTGTTACATTACATTCACTAGTAGGAGTGAGAAAAATATCACGGGGTGGTGCGCATTGAATGGGTGTGTGTTACATTACATTCACTAGTAGGAGTGAGAAAAACATCACGGGGTGGTGCGCATTGTATGGGTGTGTGTTACATTACATTCACTAGTAGGAGTGAGAAAAACATCACGGGGTGGTGCGCATTGTATGGGTGTGTGTTACATTAGATTCACTAATAGGAGTGAGAAAAACATCACGGGGTGTTGCGCATTGTATGGGTGTGTGTTACATTACGTTCACTAGTAGGAGTGAGAAAAACATCACGGGGTGGTGCGCATTGTATGGGTGTGTGTTACATTAGATTCACTAGTAGGAGTGAGAAAAACATCACGGGGTGGTGCGCATTGTATTGGTGTGTGTTACATTACATTCACTAGTAGGAGTGAGAAAAACATCACGGGGTGGTGCGCATTGTATAGGTGTGTGTTACATTACATTCACAAATAGGAGAGAGAAAAACATCACGGGGTGGTGCGCATTGTATGGGTGTGTGTTACATTACATTCACTAGTAGGAGTGAGAAAAACATCACGGGGTGGTGCGCATTGTATGGGTGTGTGTTACATTACATTCACTAGTAGGAGTGAGAAAAACATCACGGGGTGGTGCGCATTGTATGGGTTTGTGTTACATTACATTCACTAGTAGGAGTGAGAAAAACATCACGGGGTGGTGCGCATTGTATGGGTGTGTGTTACATTACATTCACTAGTAGGAGTGAGAAAAACATCAAGGGGTGGTGCGCATTGTATGGGTGTGTGTTACATTAGATTCACTAGTAGGAGTGAGAAAAACATCACGGGGTGGTGCGCATTGTATGGGTGTGTGTTACATTACATTCACTAATAGGAGTGAGAAAAACATTACGGGGTGGTGCGCATTGCATGGGTGTGTGTTACATTACATTCACTAGTAGGAGTGAGAAAAACATCACGGTGTGGTGCGCATTGTATGGGTGTGTGTTACATTACATTCACTAGTAGGAGAGAGAAAAACATCACGGGGTGGTGCGCATTGTATGGGTGTGTGTTACATTACATTCACTAGTAGGAGTGAGAAAAACATCACGGGTGGTGTGCATTGTATGGTTGTGTGTTACATTACATTCACTAGTAGGAGTGAGAAAAACATCACGGGGTGGTGTGCATTGTATGAGTGTGAGTTACATTACATTCACTAGTAGGAGTGAGAAAAACATCACGAGGTGGTGCGCATTGTATGGGTGTGTGTTACATTACATTCACTAGTAGCAGTGAGAAAAACATCACGGGGTGGTGCGCATTGTATGGGTGTGTGTTACATTACATTCACTACAAGGAGTGAGTAAAACATCATGGGGTGGTGTGAATCGGAGGCTCTGAATTAGGATAGGCAGTGAGTGGCAATGTAGGTTGGAGAAAAGCACCGGGGCGTGGTCAGCATGGGGAGGTCAGGCAACATGCAGTGGCAATGTAGGATAGGTTTCTGAAAAACATCACGGGGTGGTGTGCATTGTATGGGTGTGTGTTACGTTAGATTCACTAGTAGGAGTGAGAAAAACATCACGGGGTGGTGCGCATTGTATGGGTGTGTGTTACATTACATTCACTAGTAGGAGTGAGAAAAACATCACGGGGTGGTGCGCATTGTATGGGTGTGTGTTACATTACATTCACTAGTAGGAGTGAGAAAAACATCACGGGGTGGTGCGCATTGAATGGGTGTGTGTTACATTACATTCACTAGTAGGAGTGAGAAAAACATCACGGGGTGGTGCGCATTGTATGGGTGTGTGTTACATTACATTCACTAGTAGGAGTGAGAAAAACATCACGGGGTGGTGCGCATTGTATGGGTGTGTGTTACATTACATTCACTAGTAGGAGTGAGAAAAATATCACGGGGTGGTGCGCATTGTATGGGTGTGTGTTACATTACATTCAATAGTAGGAGTGAGAAAAACATCACGGGGTGGTGCGCATTGTATGGGTGTGTGTTACATTACATTCACTACTAGGAGTGAGAAAAACATCACGGGGTGGTGCGCATTGTATGGGTGTGTGTTACATTACATTCACTAGTAGGAGTGAGAAAAATATCACGGGGTGGTGCGCATTGAATGGGTGTGTGTTACATTACATTCACTAGTAGGAGTGAGAAAAACATCACGGGGTGGTGCGCATTGTATGGGTGTGTGTTACATTAGATTCACTAATAGGAGTGATAAAAACATCACGGGGTGGTGCGCATTGTATGGGTGTGTGTTACATTACGTTCACTAGTAGGAGTGAGAAAAACATCACGGGGTGGTGCGCATTGTATGGGTGTGTGTTACATTAGATTCACTAGTAGGAGTGAGAAAAACATCACGGGGTGGTGCGCATTGTATTGGTGTGTGTTACATTTCATTCACTAGTAGGAGTGAGAAAAACATCACGGGGTGGTGCGCACTGTATGGGTGTGTGTTACATTAGATTCACTAGTAGGAATGAGAAAAACATCACGGGGTGGTGCGCATTGTATGGGTGTGTGTTACATTAGATTCACTAGTAGGAGTGAGAAAAACATCATGGGGTGGTGCGCATTGTACGGGTGTCTGTTGCATTACATTCACTACTAGGAGTGAGAAAAACATCACGGGGTGGTGCGCATTGTATGGGTGTGTGTTACATTACATTCACTAGTAGGAGTGAGAAAAACATCACGGGGTGGTGCGCATTGTATGGGTGTGTGTTACATTACATTCACTAGTAGGAGTGAGAAAAACATCACGGGGCGGTGCGCATTGTATGGGTGTGTGTTACATTACATTCACTAGTAGGAGTGAGAAAAACATCACGGGGTGGTGCGCATTGTATGGGTGTGTGTTACATTACATTCACTAGTAGGAGTGAGAAAAACATCACGGGGTGGTGCGCATTGTGTGGGTGTGTGTTACATTAGATTCACTAGTAGGAGTGAGAAAAACATCACGGCGTGGTGCGCATTGTATGGGTGTGTGTTACATTACATTCACTAGTAGGAGTGAGAAAAACATCACGGGGTGGTGCGCATTGTATGGGTGTGTGTTACATTACATTCACTAGTAGGAGTGAGGAAAACATCATGGGGTGGTGTGAATCGAAGGGTCTGAATTAGGATAGGCAGTGAGTGGCAATGTAGCATGGAGAAAAGCACCGCGGGGTGGTCAGCATGGGGAGGTCAGGGAACATGCAGTGGCAATGTAGGATAGGTTTCTGAAAAACATCGCGGGGAGGTGCGCATTGTATGGGTGTGTGTTACATTAGATTCACTAGTAGGAGTGAGAAAAACATCACGGGGAGGTGCACATTGTATGGGTGTGTGTTACATTACATTCACTAGTAGGAGTGAGAAAAACATCACGGGGTGGTGCGCATTGTATGGGTGTGTGTTACATTACATTCACTAGTAGGAGTGAGAAAAACATCACGGCGTGGTGCGCATTGTATGGGTGTGTGTTACATTACATTCACTAGAAGGAGTGAGAAAAACATCACGGGGTGGTGCGCATTGTATGGGTTTGTGTTACATTACATTCACTAGTAGGAGTGAGAAAAACATCACGGGGTGGTGCGCATTGTTTCTGTGTGTGTTACATTACATTCACGAGTAGGAGTGAGAAAAACATCACGGGGTGGTGCGCATTGTATGGGTGTGTGTTACATTACATTCACTAGTAGGAGTGAGAAAAACATCACGGGGCGGTGCGCATTGTATGGGTGTGTGTTACATTACATTCACTAGTAGGAGTGAGAAAAACATCACGGGGCGGTGCGCATTGTATGGGTGTGTGTTACATTACATTCACTAGTAGGAGTGAGAAAAACATCACGGGGTGGTGCGCATTGTATGGGTGTGTGTTACATTACATTCACTAGTAGGAGTGAGAAAAACATCACGGGGTGGTGCGCATTGTGTGGGTGTGTGTTACATTAGATTCACTAGTAGGAGTGAGAAAAACATCACGGCGTGGTGCGCATTGTATGGGTGTGTGTTACATTACATTCACTAGTAGGAGTGAGAAAAACATCACGGGGTGGTGCGCATTGTATGGGTGTGTGTTACATTACATTCACTAGTAGGAGTGAGGAAAACATCATGGGGTGGTGTGAATCGAAGGGTCTGAATTAGGATAGGCAGTGAGTGGCAATGTAGCATGGAGAAAAGCACCGCGGGGTGGTCAGCATGGGGAGGTCAGGGAACATGCAGTGGCAATGTAGGATAGGTTTCTGAAAAACATCGCGGGGAGGTGCGCATTGTATGGGTGTGTGTTACATTAGATTCACTAGTAGGAGTGAGAAAAACATCACGGGGAGGTGCACATTGTATGGGTGTGTGTTACATTACATTCACTAGTAGGAGTGAGAAAAACATCACGGGGTGGTGCACATTGTATGGGTGTGTGTTACATTACATTCACTAGTAGGAGTGAGAAAAACATCACGGCGTGGTGCGCATTGTATGGGTGTGTGTTACATTACATTCACTAGAAGGAGTGAGAAAAACATCACGGGGTGGTGCGCATTGTATGGGTTTGTGTTACATTACATTCACTAGTAGGAGTGAGAAAAACATCACGGGGTGGTGCGCATTGTTTCTGTGTGTGTTACATTACATTCACGAGTAGGAGTGAGAAAAACATCACGGGGTGGTGCGCATTGTATGGGTGTGTGTTACATTACATTCACTAGTAGGAGTGAGAAAAACATCACGGGGTGGTGCGCATTGTATGGGTGTGTGTTACATTACATTCACTAGTAGGAGTGAGAAAAACATCACGGGGTGGTGCGCATTGTATGGGTGTGTGTTACATTACATTCACTAGTAGGAGGGAGGAAAACAGCACGGGGTGGTGTGAATCGGAGGGTCTGAATTAGGATAGGCAGTGAGTGGCAATGTAGCATGGAGAAAAGCACCGCGGGGTGGTCAGCATGGGGAGGTCAGGGAACATGCAGTGGCAATGTAGGATAGGTTTCTGAAAAACATCGCGGGGTGGTGCGCATTGTATGGGTGTGTGTTACATTAGATTCACTAGTAGGAGTGAGAAAAACATCACGGGGTGGTGAGCATTGTATGGGTGTGTGTTACATTACATTCACTAATAGGAGTGAGAAAACATTACGGGGTGGTGCGCATTGCATGGGTGTGTGTTACATTACATTCACTAGTAGGAGTGAGAAAAACATCACGGTGTGGTGCGCATTGCATGGGTGTGTGTTACATTACATTCACTAGTAGGAGTGAGAAAAACATCACGGGGTGGTGCGCATTGTATGGGTGTGTGTTACATTACATTCACTAGTAGGAGTGAGAAAAACATCCCGGGGTCGTGCGCATTGTTTCTGTGTGTGTTACATTACATTCACTAATAGGAGTGAGAAAAACATCACGGGGTGGTGCGCATTGTATGGGTGTGTGTTACATTAGATTCACTAGTAGGAGTGAGAAAAACATCACGGGGTGGTCCGCATTGTATGGGTGTGTGTTACATTAGATTCACTAGTAGGAGTGAGAAAAACATCACGGCGTGGTGCGCATTGTATGGGTGTGTGTTACATTACATTCACTAGTAGGAGTGAGAAAAACATCACGGGGTGGTGCGCATTGTATGGGTGTGTGTTACAATACATTCACTAGTAGGAGTGAGGAATACATCACGGGGTGGTGTGAATCGGAGGGTCTGAATTAGGATAGGCAGTGAGTGGCAATGTAGCATGGAGAAAAGCACCGCTGGGTGGTCACCATGGGGAGGTCAGGGAACATGCAGTGGCAATGTAGGATAGGTTTCTGAAAAACATCGCGGGGTGGTGCGCATTGTATGGGTGTGTGTTACATTAGATTCACTAGTAGGAGTGAGAAAAACATCACGGGGTGGTGCGCATTGTATAGGTGTGTGTTACATTACATTCACAAATAGGAGAGAGAAAAACATCACGGGGTGGTGCGCATTGTATGGGTGTGTGTTACATTACATTCACTAGTAGGAGTGAGAAAAACATCACGGGGTGATGCGCATTCTATGGGTGTGTGTTACATTACATTCACTAGTAGGAGTGAGAAAAACATCACGGGGTGGTGCGCATTGTATGGGTTTGTGTTACATTACATTCACTAGTAGGAGTGAGAAAAACATCACGGGGTGGTGCGCATTGTATGGGTGTGTGTTACATTACATTCACTAGTAGGAGTGAGAAAAACATCAAGGGGTGGTGCGCATTTTATGGGTGTGTGTTACATTACATTCACAAGTAGGAGTGAGAAAAACATCACGGGGTGGTGCGCATTGTATGGGTGTGTGTTACATTACATTCACTAGTAGGAGTGAGAAAAACATCACGGGGTGGTGCGCATTGTATGGGTGTGTGTTACATTACATTCACTAGTAGGAGGGAGGAAACATCACGGGGTGGTGTGAATCGGAGGGTCTGAATTAGGATAGGCAGTGAGTGACAATTTAGCATGGAGAAAAGCACCGCGGGGTGGTCAGCATGGGGAGGTCAGGGAACATACAGTTGCAATGTAGGATAGGTTTCTGAAAAACATCGCGGGGTGGTGCGCATTGTATGGGTGTGTGTTACATTAGATTCACTAGTAGGAGTGAGAAAAACATCACGGGGTGGTGCGCATTGTATGGGTGTGTGTTACATTACATTCACTAATAGGAGTGAGAAAAACATTACGGGGTGGTGCGCATTGCATGGGTGTGTGTTACATTACATTCACTAGTAGGAGAGAGAAAAACATCACGGGGTGGTGCGCATTGTATGGGTGTGTGTTACATTACATTCACTAGTAGGAGTGAGAAAAACATCACGGGGTGTTGCGCATTGTTTCTGTGTGTGTTACATTACATTCACTAGTAGGAGTGAGAAACACATCACGGGGTGGTGCGCATTGTATGGGTGTGTGTTACATTAGATTCACTAGTAGGAGTGAGAAAAACATCACGGGGTGGTGCGCATTGTATGGGTGTGTGTTACATTACATTCACTAGTAGGAGTGAGGAAAACATCACGGGGTGGTGTGAATCGAAGGGTCTGAATTAGGATAGGCAGTGAGTGGCAATGTAGCATGGAGAAAAGCACCGCGGGGTGGTCAGCATGGGGAGGTCAGGGAACATGCAGTGGCAATGTAGGATAGGTTTCTGAAAAACATCGCGGGGAGGTGCGCATTGTATGGGTGTGTGTTACATTAGATTCACTAGTAGGAGTGAGAAAAACATCACGGGGAGGTGCGCATTGTATGGGTGTGTGTTACATTACATTCACTAGTAGGAGTGAGAAAAACATCACGGGGTGGTGCGCATTGTATGGGTGTGTGTTACATTACATTCACTAGTAGGAGTGAGAAAAACATCACGGCGTGGTGCGCATTGTATGGGTGTGTGTTACATTACATTCACTAGTAGGAGTGAGAAAAACATCACGGGGTGGTGCGCATTGTATGGGTTTGTGTTACATTACATTCACTAGTAGGAGTGAGAAAAACATCACGGGGTGGTGCGCATTGTTTCTGTGTGTGTTACATTACATTCACGAGTAGGAGTGAGAAAAACATCACGGGGTGGTGCGCATTGTATGGGTGTGTGTTACATTACATTCACTAGTAGGAGTGAGAAAAACATCACGGGGTGGTGCGCATTGTATGGGTGTGTGTTACATTACATTCACTAGTAGGAGTGAGAAAAACATCACGGGGTGGTGCGCATTGTATGGGTGTGTGTTACATTACATTCACTAGTAGGAGGGAGGAAAACAGCACGGGGTGGTGTGAATCGGAGGGTCTGAATTAGGATAGGCAGTGAGTGGCAATGTAGCATGGAGAAAAGCACCGCGGGGTGGTCAGCATGGGGAGGTCAGGGAACATGCAGTGGCAATGTAGGATAGGTTTCTGAAAAACATCGCGGGGTGGTGCGCATTGTATGGGTGTGTGTTACATTAGATTCACTAGTAGGAGTGAGAAAAACATCACGGGGTGGTGAGCATTGTATGGGTGTGTGTTACATTACATTCACTAATAGGAGTGAGAAAACATTACGGGGTGGTGCGCATTGCATGGGTGTGTGTTACATTACATTCACTAGTAGGAGTGAGAAAAACATCACGGTGTGGTGCGCATTGCATGGGTGTGTGTTACATTACATTCACTAGTAGGAGTGAGAAAAACATCACGGGGTGGTGCGCATTGTATGGGTGTGTGTTACATTACATTCACTAGTAGGAGTGAGAAAAACATCCCGGGTTCGTGCGCATTGTTTCTGTGTGTGTTACATTACATTCACTAATAGGAGTGAGAAAAACATCACGGGGTGGTGCGCATTGTATGGGTGTGTGTTACATTAGATTCACTAGTAGGAGTGAGAAAAACATCACGGGGTGGTCCGCATTGTATGGGTGTGTGTTACATTAGATTCACTAGTAGGAGTGAGAAAAACATCACGGCGTGGTGCGCATTGTATGGGTGTGTGTTACATTACATTCACTAGTAGGAGTGAGAAAAACATCACGGGGTGGTGCGCATTGTATGGGTGTGTGTTACAATACATTCACTAGTAGGAGTGAGGAATACATCACGGGGTGGTGTGAATCGGAGGGTCTGAATTAGGATAGGCAGTGAGTGGCAATGTAGCATGGAGAAAAGCACCGCTGGGTGGTCACCATGGGGAGGTCAGGGAACATGCAGTGGCAATGTAGGATAGGTTTCTGAAAAACATCGCGGGGTGGTGCGCATTGTATGGGTGTGTGTTACATTAGATTCACTAGTAGGAGTGAGAAAAACATCACGGGGTGGTGCGCATTGTATAGGTGTGTGTTACATTACATTCACAAATAGGAGAGAGAAAAACATCACGGGGTGGTGCGCATTGTATGGGTGTGTGTTACATTACATTCACTAGTAGGAGTGAGAAAAACATCACGGGGTGATGCGCATTGTATGGGTGTGTGTTACATTACATTCACTAGTAGGAGTGAGAAAAACATCACGGGGTGGTGCGCATTGTATGGGTTTGTGTTACATTACATTCACTAGTAGGAGTGAGAAAAACATCACGGGGTGGTGCGCATTGTATGGGTGTGTGTTACATTACATTCACTAGTAGGAGTGAGAAAAACATCAAGGGGTGGTGCGCATTTTATGGGTGTGTGTTACATTACATTCACAAGTAGGAGTGAGAAAAACATCACGGGGTGGTGCGCATTGTATGGGTGTGTGTTACATTACATTCACTAGTAGGAGTGAGAAAAACATCACGGGGTGGTGCGCATTGTATGGGTGTGTGTTACATTACATTCACTAGTAGGAGGGAGGAAACATCACGGGGTGGTGTGAATCGGAGGGTCTGAATTAGGATAGGCAGTGAGTGACAATTTAGCATGGAGAAAAGCACCGCGGGGTGGTCAGCATGGGGAGGTCAGGGAACATACAGTTGCAATGTAGGATAGGTTTCTGAAAAACATCGCGGGGTGGTGCGCATTGTATGGGTGTGTGTTACATTAGATTCACTAGTAGGAGTGAGAAAAACATCACGGGGTGGTGCGCATTGTATGGGTGTGTGTTACATTACATTCACTAATAGGAGTGAGAAAAACATTACGGGGTGGTGCGCATTGCATGGGTGTGTGTTACATTACATTCACTAGTAGGAGAGAGAAAAACATCACGGGGTGGTGCGCATTGTATGGGTGTGTGTTACATTACATTCACTAGTAGGAGTGAGAAAAACATCACGGGGTGTTGCGCATTGTTTCTGTGTGTGTTACATTACATTCACTAGTAGGAGTGAGAAACACATCACGGGGTGGTGCGCATTGTATGGGTGTGTGTTACATTAGATTCACTAGTAGGAGTGAGAAAAACATCACGGGGTGGTGCGCATTGTATGGGTGTGTGTTACATTACATTCACTAGTAGGAGTGAGAAAAACATCACGGGTGGTGTGCATTGTATTGTTGTGTGTTACATTACATTCACTAGTAGGAGTTTGAAAAACATCACGGGGTGGTGTGCATTGTATGGGTGTGAGTTACATTACATTCACTAGTAGGAGTGAGAAAAACATCATGAGGTGGTGCTCATTGTATGGGTGTGTGTTACATTACATTCACTAGTAGCAGTGAGAAAAACATCACGGGGTGGTGCGCATTGTATGGGTGTGTGTTACATTACATTCACTACAAGGAGTGAGTAAAACATCATGGGGTGGTGTGAATCGGAGGCTCTGAATTAGGATAGGCAGTGAGTGGCAATGTAGGTTGGAGAAAAGCACCGGGGCGTGGTCAGCATGGGGAGGTCAGGCAACATGCAGTGGCAATGTAGGATAGGTTTCTGAAAAACATCACGGGGTGGTGTGCATTGTATGGGTGTGTGTTACGTTAGATTCACTAGTAGGAGTGAGAAAAACATCACGGGGTGGTGCGCATTGTATGGGTGTGTGTTACATTACATTCACTAGTAGGAGTGAGAAAAACATCACGGGGTGGTGCGCATTGTATGGGTGTGTGTTACATTACATTCACTAGTAGGAGTGAGAAAAACATCACGGGGTGGTGCGCATTGAATGGGTGTGTGTTACATTACATTCACTAGTAGGAGTGAGAAAAACACGGGGTGGTGCGCATTGTATGGGTGTGTGTTACATTACATTCACTAGTAGGAGTGAGAAAAACATCACGGGGTGGTGCGCATTGTATGGGTGTGGGTTACATTACATTCACTAGTAGGAGTGAGAAAAACATCACGGGGTGGTGCGCATTGTATGGGTGTGTGTTACATTACATTCACTAGTAGGAGTGAGAAAAACATCACGGGGTGGTGCGCATTGTATGGGTGTGTGTTACATTACATTCACTACTAGGAGTGAGAAAAACATCACGGGGTGGTGCGCATTGTATGGGTGTGTGTTACATTACATTCACTAGTAGGAGTGAGAAAAATATCACGGGGTGGTGCGCATTGAATGGGTGTGTGTTACATTACATTCACTAGTAGGAGTGAGAAAAACATCACGGGGTGGTGCGCATTGTATGGGTGTGTGTTACATTAGATTCACTAATAGGAGTGATAAAAACATCACGGGGTGGTGCGCATTGTATGGGTGTGTGTTACATTACGTTCACTAGTAGGAGTGAGAAAAACATCACGGGGTGGTGCGCATTGTATGGGTGTGTGTTACATTAGATTCACTAGTAGGAGTGAGAAAAACATCACGGGGTGGTGCGCATTGTATTGGTGTGTGTTACATTACATTCACTAGTAGGAGTGAGAAAAACATCACGGGGTGGTGCGCACTGTATGGGTGTGTGTTACATTAGATTCACTAGTAGGAATGAGAAAAACATCACGGGGTGGTGCGCATTGTATGGGTGTGTGTTACATTAGATTCACTAGTAGGAGTGAGAAAAACATCATGGGGTGGTGCGCATTGTACGGGTGTCTGTTGCATTACATTCACTACTAGGAGTGAGAAAAACATCACGGGGTGGTGCGCATTGTATGGGTGTGTGTTACATTACATTCACTAGTAGGAGTGAGAAAAACATCACGGGGTGGTGCGCATTGTATGGGTGTGTGTTACATTACATTCACTAGTAGGAGTGAGAAAAACATCACGGGGCGGTGCGCATTGTATGGGTGTGTGTTACATTACATTCACTAGTAGGAGTGAGAAAAACATCACGGGGTGGTGCGCATTGTATGGGTGTGTGTTACATTACATTCACTAGTAGGAGTGAGAAAAACATCACGTGGTGGTGCGCATTGTGTGGGTGTGTGTTACATTAGATTCACTAGTAGGAGTGAGAAAAACATCACGGCGTGGTGCGCATTGTATGGGTGTGTGTTACATTACATTCACTAGTAGGAGTGAGAAAAACATCACGGGGTGGTGCGCATTGTATGGGTGTGTGTTACATTACATTCACTAGTAGGAGTGAGAAAAACATCACGGGGTGGTGCGCATTGTATGGGTGTGTGTTACATTACATTCACTAGTAGGAGTGAGAAAAACATCACGGGGTGGTGCGCATTGTATGGGTGTGTGTTACATTACATTCACTAGTAGGAGGGAGGAAAACAGCACGGGGTGGTGTGAATCGGAGGGTCTGAATTAGGATAGGCAGTGAGTGGCAATGTAGCATGGAGAAAAGCACCGCGGGGTGGTCAGCATGAGGAGGTCAGGGAACATGCAGTTGCAATGTAGGATAGGTTTCTGAAAAACATCGCGGGGTGGTGCGCATTGTATGGGTGTGTGTTACATTAGATTCACTAGTAGGAGTGAGAAAAACATCACGGGGTGGTGAGCATTGTATGGGTGTGTGTTACATTACATACACTAATAGGAGTGAGAAAAACATTACGGGGTGGTGCGCATTGCATGGGTGTGTGTTACATTACATTCACTAGTAGGAGTGAGAAAAACATCACGGTGTGGTGTGCATTGCATGGGTGTGTGTTACATTACATTCACTAGTAGGAGTGAGAAAAACATCACGGGGTGGTGCGCATTGTATGGGTGTGTGTTACATTACATTCACTAGTAGGAGTGAGAAAAACATCCCGGGGTTGTGCGCATTGTTTCTGTGTGTGTTACATTACATTCACTAATAGGAGTGAGAAAAACATCACGGGGTGGTGCGCATTGTATGGGTGTGTGTTACATTAGATTCACTAGAAGGAGTGAGAAAAACATCACGGGGTAGTGCGCATTGTATGGGTGTGTGTTACATTACATTCACTAGTAGGAGTGAGAAAAACATCACGGGGTGGTGCGCATTGTATGGGTGTGTGTTACATTAGATTCACTAGTAGGAGTGAGAAAAACATCACGGGGTGGTGCGCATTGTATGGGTGTGTGTTACATTACATTCACTAGTAGGAGTGAGAAAAACATCACGGGGTGGTGTGCATTTTATGGGTGTGTGTTACATTAGATTCACTAGTAGGAGTGAGAAAGACATCACGGGGTGGTGCGCATTGTATGGGTGTGTGTTACATTACATTCACTAGTAGGAGTGAGGAAAACATCACGGGGTGGTGTGAATCGGAGGGTCTGAATTAGGATAGGCAGTGAGTGGCAATGTAGCATGGAGAAAAGCACCGCGGGGTGGTCAGCATGGGGAGGTCAGGGAACATGCAGTGGCAATGTAGGATAGGTTTCTGAAAAACATCGCGGGGTGGTGCGCATTGTATGGGTGTGTGTTACATTAGATTCACTAGTAGGAGTGAGAAAAACATCACGGGGTGGTGCGCATTGTATGGGTGTGTGTTACATTACATTCACTAATAGGAGAGAAAAACATCACGGGGTGGTGCGCATTGTATGGGTGTGTGTTACATTACATTCACTAGTAGGAGTGAGAAAAACATCACGGGGTGGTGCGCATTGTATGGGGGTGTGTTACATTACATTCACTAGTAGGAGTGAGAAAAACATCACGGGGTGGTGCGCATTGTATGGGTTTGTGTTACATTACATTCACTAGTAGGAGTGAGAAAAACATCACGGGGTGGTGCGCATTGTATGGGTGTGTGTTACATTACATTCACTAGTAGGAGGGAGGAAAACATCACGGGGTGGTGTGAATCGGAGGGTCTGAATTAGGATAGGCAGGGAGTGGAAATGTAGCATGTAGAAAAGCACCGCGGGGTGTTCAGCATGGGGAGGTCAGGGAACATGCAGTTGCAATGTAGGATAGGTTTCTGAAAAACATCGCGGGGTGGTGCGCATTGTATGGGTGTGTGTTACATTAGATTCACTAGTAGGAGTGAGAAAAACATCACGGGGTGGTGCGCATTGTATGGGTGTGTGTTACATTACATTCACTAGTAGGAGTGAGAAAAACATCACGGGGTGGTGCGCATTGTATGGGTGTGTGTTACATTACATTCACTAGTAGGAGTGAGGAAAACATCACGGGGTGGTGCGCATTGTATGGGTGTGTGTTACATTACATTCACTAGTAGGAGTGAGAAAAACATCACGGGGTGGTGCGCATTGTATGGGTTTGTGTTACATTGCATTCACTAGTAGGAGTGAGAAAAACATCACGGGGTGGTGCGCATTGTTTCTGTGTGTGTTACATTACATTCACTAGTAGGAGTGAGAAAAACATCACGGGGTGGTGCGCATTGTATTACATTCACTAGTAGGAGTGAGAAAAACATCACGGGGTGGTGCGCATTGTATGGGTGTGTGTTACATTACATTCACAAGTAGGAGTGAGAAAAACATCACGGGGTGGTGCGCATTGTATGTTTGTGTGTTACATTACATTCACTAGTAGGAGGGAGGAAAACATCACGGGGTGGTGTGAATCGGAGGGTCTGAATTAGGATAGGCAGGGAGTGGCAATGTAGCATGGAGAAAAGCACAGCGGGGTGGTCAGCATGGGGAGGTCAGGGAACATGCAGTTGCAATGTAGGATAGGTTTCTGAAAAACATCGCGGGGTGGTGCGCATTGTATGGGTGTGTGTTACATTAGATTCACTAGTAGGAGTGAGAAAAACATCACGGGGTGGTGAGCATTGTATGGGTGTGTGTTACATTACATTCACTAATAGGAGTGAGAAAAACATTACGGGGTGGTGCGCATTGCATGGGTGTGTGTTACATTACATTCACTAGTAGGAGTGAGAAAAACATCACGGTGTGGTGCGCGTTGCATGGGTGTGTGTTACATTACATTCACTAGTAGGAGTGAGAAAAACATCACGGGGTGGTGCGCATTGTATGGGTGTGTGTTACATTACATTCACTAGTAGGAGTGAGAAAAACATCCCTGGGTCGTGCGCATTGTTTCTGTGTGTGTTACATTACATTCACTAATAGGAGTGAGAAAAACATCACGGGGTGGTGCGCATTGTATGGGTGTGTGTTACATTAGATTCACTAGAAGGAGTGAGAAAAACATCACGGGGTAGTGCGCATTTTATGGGTGTGTGTTACATTACATTCACTAGTAGGAGTGAGAAAAACATCACGGGGTGGTGCGCATTGTATGGGTGTGTGTTACATTAGATTCACTAGTAGGAGTGAGAAAAACATCACGGGGTGGTGCGCATTGTATGGGTGTGTGTTACATTACATTCACTAGTAGGAGTGAGAAAAACATCACGGGGTGGTGTGCATTTTATGGGTGTGTGTTACATTAGATTCAATAGTAGGAGTGAGAAAAACATCACGGGGTGGTGCGCATTGTATGGGTGTGTGTTACATTACATTCACTAGTAGGAGTGAGGAAAACATCACGGGGTGGTGTGAATCGGAGGGTCTGAATTAGGATAGGCAGTGAGTGGCAATGTAGCATGGAGAAAAGCACCGCGGGGTGGTCAGCATGGGGAGGTCAGGGAACATGCAGTGGCAATGTAGGATAGGTTTCTGAAAAACATCGCGGGGTTGTGCGCATTGTATGGGTGTGTGTTACATTAGATTCACTAGTAGGAGTGAGAAAAACATCACGGGGTGGTGCGCATTGTATGGGTGTGTGTTACATTACATTCACTAATAGGAGAGAAAAACATCACGGGGTGGTGCGCATTGTATGGGTGTGTGTTACATTACATTCACTAGTAGGAGTGAGAAAAACATCACGGGGTGGTGCGCATTGTATGGGGGTGTGTTACATTACATTCACTAGTAGGAGTGAGAAAAACATTACGGGGTGGTGCGCATTGCATGGGTGTGTGTTACATTACATTCACTAGTAGGAGTGAGAAAAACTTCACGGTGTGGTGCACATTGTATGGGTGTGTGTTACATTACATTCACTAGTAGGAGTGAGAAAAACATCACGGGGTGGTGCGCATTGTATGGGTGTGTGTTACATTAGATTCACTAGTAGGAGTGAGAAAAACACGGGGTGGTGCGCATTGCATGGGTGTGTGTTACATTACATTCACTAGTAGGAGTGAGAAAAACATCACGGGTGGTGTGCATTGTATGGTTGTGTGTTACATTACATTCACTAGTAGGAGTGAGAAAAACATCACGGGGTGGTGTGCATTGTATGGGTGTGAGTTACATTACATTCACTAGTAGGAGTGAGAAAAACATCACGAGGTGGTGCGCATTGTATGGGTGTGTGTTACATTACATTCACTAGTAGGAGTGAGAAAAACATCACGGGGTGGTGCGCATTGTATGGGTGTGTGTTACATTACATTCACTACAAGGAGTGAGTAAAACATCATGGGGTGGTGTGAATCGGAGGCTCTGAATTAGGATAGGCAGTGAGTGGCAATGTAGGTTGGAGAAAAGCACCGGGGCGTGGTCAGCATGGGGAGGTCAGGGAACATGCAGTGGCAATGTAGGATAGGTTTCTGAAAAACATCACGGGGTGGTTTGCATTGTATGGGTGTGTGTTACGTTAGATTCACTAGTAGGAGTGAGAAAAACATCACGGGGTGGTGCGCATTGTATGGGTGTGTGTTACATTACATTCACTAGTAGGAGTGAGAAAAACATCACGGGGTGGTGCGCATTGAATGGGTGTGTGTTACATTACATTCACTAGTAGGAGTGAGACAAACATCACGGGGTGGTGCGCATTGTATGGGTGTGTGTTACATTACATTCACTAGTAGGAGTGAGAAAAACATCACGGGGTGGTGCGCATTGTATGGGTGTGGGTTACATTACATTCACTAGTAGGAGTGAGAAAAACATCACGGGGTGGTGCGCATTGTATGGGTGTGTGTTACATTACATTCACTAGTAAGAGTGAGAAAAACATCTCGGGGTGGTGCGCATTGTATGGGTGTGTGTTACATTACATTCACTACTAGGAGTGAGAAAAACATCACGGGGTGGTGCGCATTGTATGGGTGTGTGTTACATTACATTCACTAGTAGGAGTGAGAAAAATATCACGGGGTGGTGCGCATTGAATGGGTGTGTGTTACATTAAATTCACTAGTAGGAGTGAGAAAAACATCACGGGGTGGTGCGCATTGTATGGGTGTGTGTTACATTAGATTCACTAATAGGAGTGAGAAAAACATCACGGGGTGGTGCGCATTGTATGGGTGTGTGTTACATTACGTTCACTAGTAGGAGTGAGAAAAACATCACGGGGTGGTGCGCATTGTATGGGTGTGTGTTACATTAGATTCACTAGTAGGAGTGAGAAAAACATCACGGGGTGGTGCGCATTGTATTGGTTTGTGTTACATTACATTCACTAGTAGGAGTGAGAAAAACATCACGGGGTGGTGCACACTGTATGGGTGTGTGTTACATTAGATTCACTAGTAGGAATGAGAAAAGCATCACGGGGTGGTGCGCATTGTATGGGTGTGTGTTACATTAGATTCACTAGTAGGAGTGAGAAAAACATCATGGGGTGGTGCGCATTGTACGGGTGTCTGTTGCATTACATTCACTACTAGGAGTGAGAAAAACATCACGGGGTGGTGCTCATTGTATGGGTGTGTGTTACATTACATTCACTAGTAGGAGTGAGAAAAACATCACGGGGTGGTGCGCATTGTATGGGTGTGTGTTACATTACATTCACTAGTAGGAGTGAGAAAAACATCACGGGGCGGTGCGCATTGTATGGGTGTGTGTTATATTACATACACTAGTAGGAGTGAGAAAAACATCACGGGGTGGTGCGCATTGTATTGGTGTGTGTTACATTACATTCACTAGTAGGAGTGAGAAAAACATCACGGGGTGGTGCGCATTGTGTGGGTGTGTGTTACATTAGATTCACTAGTAGGAGTGAGAAAAACATCACGGCGTGGTGTGCATTGTATGGGTGTGTGTTACATTACATTCACTAGTAGGAGTGAGAAAAACATCACGGGGTGGTGCGCAATGTATGGGTGTGTGTTACATTACATTCACTAGTAGGAGTGAGGAAAACATCACGGGGTGGTGTGAATCGAAGGGTCTGAATTAGGATAGGCAGTGAGTGGCAATGTAGCATGGAGAAAAGCACCGCGGGGTGGTCAGCATGGGGAGGTCAGGGAACATGCAGTGGCAATGTAGGATAGGTTTCTGAAAAACATCGCGGGGAGGTGCGCATTGTATGGGTGTGTGTTACATTAGATTCACTAGTAGGAGTGAGAAAAACATCATGGGGTGGTGCGCATTGTATGGGTGTGTGTTACATTACATTCACTAGTAGGAGTGAGAAAAACATCACGGGGTGGTGCGCATTGTATGGGTGTGTGTTACATTACATTCACTAGTAGGAGTGAGAAAAACATCACGGCGTGGTGCGCATTGTATGGGTGTGTGTTACATTACATTCACTAGTAGGAGTGAGAAAAACATCACGGGGTGGTGCGCATTGTATGGGTTTGTGTTACATTACATTCACTAGTAGGAGTGAGAAAAACATCACGGGGTGGTGCGCATTGTTTCTGTGTGTGTTACATTACATTCACGAGTAGGCGTGAGAAAAACATCACGGGGTGGTGCGCATTGTATGGGTGTGTGTTACATTACATTCACGAGTAGGAGTGAGAAAAACATCACGGGGTGGTGCGCATTGTATGGGTGTGTGTTACATTACATTCACTAGTAGGAGTGAGAAAAACATCACGGGGTGGTGCGCATTGTATGGGTGTGTGTTACATTACATTCACTAGTAGGAGGGAGGAAAACAGCCCGGGGTGGTGTGAATCGGAGGGTCTGAATTAGGATAGGCAGTGAGTGGCAATGTAGCATGGAGAAAAGCACCGCGGGGTGGTCAGCATGGGGAGGTCAGGGAACATGCAGTTGCAATGTAGGATAGGTTTCTGAAAAACATCGCGGGGTGGTGCGCATTGTATGGGTGTGTGTTACATTAGATTCACTAGTAGGAGTGAGAAAAACATCACGGGGTGGTGAGCATTGTATGGGTGTGTGTTACATTACATTCACTAATAGGAGTGAGAAAAACATTACGGGGTGGTGCGCATTGCATGGGTGTGTGTTACATTACATTCACTAGTAGGAGTGAGAAAAACATCACGGGGTGGTGCGCATTGTATGGGTGTGTGTTACATTACATTCACTAGTAGGAGGGAGGAAAACAGCACGGGGTGGTGTGAATCGGAGGGTCTGAATTAGGATAGGCAGTGAGTGGCAATGTAGCATGGAGAAAAGCACCGCGGGGTGGTCAGCATGAGGAGGTCAGGGAACATGCAGTTGCAATGTAGGATAGGTTTCTGAAAAACATCGCGGGGTGGTGCGCATTGTATGGGTGTGTGTTACATTAGATTCACTAGTAGGAGTGAGAAAAACATCACGGGGTGGTGAGCATTGTATGGGTGTGTGTTACATTACATACACTAATAGGAGTGAGAAAAACATTACGGGGTGGTGCGCATTGCATGGGTGTGTGTTACATTACATTCACTAGTAGGAGTGAGAAAAACATCACGGTGTGGTGCGCATTGCATGGGTGTGTGTTACATTACATTCACTAGTAGGAGTGAGAAAAACATCACGGGGTGGTGCGCATTGTATGGGTGTGTGTTACATTACATTCACTAGTAGGAGTGAGAAAAACATCCCGGGGTCGTGCGCATTGTTTCTGTGTGTGTTACATTACATTCACTAATAGGAGTGAGAAAAACATCACGGGGTGGTGCGCATTGTATGGGTGTGTGTTACATTAGATTCACTAGAAGGAGTGAGAAAAACATCACGGGGTAGTGCGCATTGTATGGGTGTGTGTTACATTACATTCACTAGTAGGAGTGAGAAAAACATCACGGGGTGGTGCGCATTGTATGGGTGTGTGTTACATTAGATTCACTAGTAGGAGTGAGAAAAACATCACGGGGTGGTGCGCATTGTATGGGTGTGTGTTACATTACATTCACTAGTAGGAGTGAGAAAAACATCACGGGGTGGTGTGCATTTTATGGGTGTGTGTTACATTAGATTCACTAGTAGGAGTGAGAAAGACATCACGGGGTGGTGCGCATTGTATGGGTGTGTGTTACATTACATTCACTAGTAGGAGTGAGGAAAACATCACGGGGTGGTGTGAATCGGAGGGTCTGAATTAGGATAGGCAGTGAGTGGCAATGTAGCATGGAGAAAAGCACCGCGGGGTGGTCAGCATGGGGAGGTCAGGGAACATGCAGTGGCAATGTAGGATAGGTTTCTGAAAAACATCGTGGGGTGGTGCGCATTGTATGGGTGTGTGTTACATTAGATTCACTAGTAGGAGTGAGAAAAACATCACGGGGTGGTGCGCATTGTATGGGTGTGTGTTACATTACATTCACTAATAGGAGAGAAAAACATCACGGGGTGGTGCGCATTGTATGGGTGTGTGTTACATTACATTCACTAGTAGGAGTGAGAAAAACATCACGGGGTGGTGCGCATTGTATGGGGGTGTGTTACATTACATTCACTAGTAGGAGTGAGAAAAACATCACGGGGTGGTGCGCATTGTATGGGTTTGTGTTACATTACATTCACTAGTAGGAGTGAGAAAAACATCACGGGGTGGTGCGCATTGTATGGGTGTGTGTTACATTACATTCACTAGTAGGAGGCAGGAAAACATCACGGGGTGGTGTGAATCGGAGGGTCTGAATTAGGATAGGCAGGGAGTGGAAATGTAGCATGTAGAAAAGCACCGCGGGGTGTTCAGCATGGGGAGGTCAGGGAACATGCAGTTGCAATGTAGGATAGGTTTCTGAAAAACATCGCGGGGTGGTGCGCATTGTATGGGTGTGTGTTACATTAGATTCACTAGTAGGAGTGAGAAAAACATCACGGGGTGGTGCGCATTGTATGGGTGTGTGTTACATTACATTCACTAGTAGGAGTGAGAAAAACATCACGGGGTGGTGCGCATTGTATGGGTGTGTGTTACATTACATTCACTAGTAGGAGTGAGGAAAACATCACGGGGTGGTGCGCATTGTATGGGTGTGTGTTACATTACATTCACTAGTAGGAGTGAGAAAAACATCACGGGGTGGTGCGCATTGTATGGGTTTGTGTTACATTGCATTCACTAGTAGGAGTGAGAAAAACATCACGGGGTGGTGCGCATTGTTTCTGTGTGTGTTACATTACATTCACTAGTAGGAGTGAGAAAAACATCACGGGGTGGTGCGCATTGTATTACATTCACTAGTAGGAGTGAGAAAAACATCACGGGGTGGTGCGCATTGTATGGGTGTGTGTTACATTACATTCACAAGTAGGAGTGAGAAAAACATCACGGGGTGGTGCGCATTGTATGTTTGTGTGTTACATTACATTCACTAGTAGGAGGGAGGAAAACATCACGGGGTGGTGTGAATCGGAGGGTCTGAATTAGGATAGGCAGGGAGTGGCAATGTAGCATGGAGAAAAGCACGGCGGGGTGGTCAGCATGGGGAGGTCAGGGAACATGCAGTTGCAATGTAGGATAGGTTTCTGAAAAACATCGCGGGGTGGTGCGCATTGTATGGGTGTGTGTTACATTAGATTCACTAGTAGGAGTGAGAAAAACATCACGGGGTGGTGAGCATTGTATGGGTGTGTGTTACATTACATTCACTAATAGGAGTGAGAAAAACATTACGGGGTGGTGCGCATTGCATGGGTGTGTGTTACATTACATTCACTAGTAGGAGTGAGAAAAACATCACGGTGTGGTGCGCGTTGCATGGGTGTGTGTTACATTACATTCACTAGTAGGAGTGAGAAAAACATCACGGGGTGGTGCGCATTGTATGGGTGTGTGTTACATTACATTCACTAGTAGGAGTGAGAAAAACATCCCTGGGTCGTGCGCATTGTTTCTGTGTGTGTTACATTACATTCACTAATAGGAGTGAGAAAAACATCACGGGGTGGTGCGCATTGTATGGGTGTGTGTTACATTAGATTCACTAGAAGGAGTGAGAAAAACATCACGGGGTAGTGCGCATTGTATGGGTGTGTGTTACATTACATTCACTAGTAGGAGTGAGAAAAACATCACGGGGTGGTGCGCATTGTATGGGTGTGTGTTACATTAGATTCACTAGTAGGAGTGAGAAAAACATCACGGGGTGGTGCGCATTGTATGGGTGTGTGTTACATTACATTCACTAGTAGGAGTGAGAAAAACATCACGGGGTGGTGTGCATTTTATGGGTGTGTGTTACATTAGATTCAATAGTAGGAGTGAGAAAAACATCACGGAGTGGTGCGCATTGTATGGGTGTGTGTTACATTACATTCACTAGTAGGAGTGAGGAAAACATCACGGGGTGGTGTGAATCGGAGGGTCTGAATTAGGATAGGCAGTGAGTGGCAATGTAGCATGGAGAAAAGCACCGCGGGGTGGTCAGCATGGGGAGGTCAGGGAACATGCAGTGGCAATGTAGGATAGGTTTCTGAAAAACATCGCGGGGTTGTGCGCATTGTATGGGTGTGTGTTACATTAGATTCACTAGTAGGAGTGAGAAAAACATCACGGGGTGGTGCGCATTGTATGGGTGTGTGTTACATTACATTCACTAGTAGGAGTGAGAAAAACATCACGGGGTGGTGTGCATTGTATGGGTGTGAGTTACATTACATTCACTAGTAGGAGTGAGAAAAACATCACGAGGTGGTGCGCATTGTATGGGTGTGTGTTACATTACATTCACTAGTAGGAGTGAGAAAAACATCACGGGGTGGTGCGCATTGTATGGGTGTGTGTTACATTACATTCACTACAAGGAGTGAGTAAAACATCATGGGGTGGTGTGAATCGGAGGCTCTGAATTAGGATAGGCAGTGAGTGGCAATGTAGGTTGGAGAAAAGCACCGGGGCGTGGTCAGCATGGGGAGGTCAGGGAACATGCAGTGGCAATGTAGGATAGGTTTCTGAAAAACATCACGGGGTGGTTTGCATTGTATGGGTGTGTGTTACGTTAGATTCACTAGTAGGAGTGAGAAAAACATCACGGGGTGGTGCGCATTGTATGGGTGTGTGTTACATTACATTCACTAGTAGGAGTGAGAAAAACATCACGGGGTGGTGCGCATTGAATGGGTGTGTGTTACATTACATTCACTAGTAGGAGTGAGACAAACATCACGGGGTGGTGCGCATTGTATGGGTGTGTGTTACATTACATTCACTAGTAGGAGTGAGAAAAACATCACGGGGTGGTGCGCATTGTATGGGTGTGGGTTACATTACATTCACTAGTAGGAGTGAGAAAAACATCACGGTGTGGTGCGCATTGTATGGGTGTGTGTTACATTACATTCACTAGTAGGAGTGAGAAAAACATCACGGGGTGGTGCGCATTGTATGGGTGTGTGTTACATTACATTCACTACTAGGAGTGAGAAAAACATCACGGGGTGGTGCGCATTGTATGGGTGTGTGTTACATTACATTCACTAGTAGGAGTGAGAAAAATATCACGGGGTGGTGCGCATTGAATGGGTGTGTGTTACATTAAATTCACTAGTAGGAGTGAGAAAAACATCACGGGGTGGTGCGCATTGTATGGGTGTGTGTTACATTAGATTCACTAATAGGAGTGAGAAAAACATCACGGGGTGGTGCGCATTGTATGGGTGTGTGTTACATTACGTTCACTAGTAGGAGTGAGAAAAACATCACGGGGTGGTGCGCATTGTATGGGTGTGTGTTACATTAGATTCACTAGTAGGAGTGAGAAAAACATCACGGGGTGGTGCGCATTGTATTGGTTTGTGTTACATTACATTCACTAGTAGGAGTGAGAAAAACATCACGGGGTGGTGCACACTGTATGGGTGTGTGTTACATTAGATTCACTAGTAGGAATGAGAAAAGCATCACGGGGTGGTGCGCATTGTATGGGTGTGTGTTACATTAGATTCACTAGTAGGAGTGAGAAAAACATCATGGGGTGGTGCGCATTGTACGGGTGTCTGTTGCATTACATTCACTACTAGGAGTGAGAAAAACATCACGGGGTGGTGCTCATTGTATGGGTGTGTGTTACATTACATTCACTAGTAGGAGTGAGAAAAACATCACGGGGTGGTGCGCATTGTATGGGTGTGTGTTACATTACATTCACTAGTAGGAGTGAGAAAAACATCACGGGGCGGTGCGCATTGTATGGGTGTGTGTTATATTACATACACTAGTAGGAGTGAGAAAAACATCACGGGGTGGTGCGCATTGTATGGGTGTGTGTTACATTACATTCACTAGTAGGAGTGAGAAAAACATCACGGGGTGGTGCGCATTGTGTGGGTGTGTGTTACATTAGATTCACTAGTAGGAGTGAGAAAAACATCACGGCGTGGTGCGCATTGTATGGGTGTGTGTTACATTACATTCACTAGTAGGAGTGAGAAAAACATCACGGGGTGGTGCGCAATGTATGGGTGTGTGTTACATTACATTCACTAGTAGGAGTGAGGAAAATATCACGGGGTGGTGTGAATCAAAGGGTCTGAATTAGGATAGGCAGTGAGTGGCAATGTAGCATGGAGAAAAGCACCGCGGGGTGGTCAGCATGGGGAGGTCAGGGAACATGCAGTGGCAATGTAGGATAGGTATCTGAAAAACATCGCGGGGAGGTGCGCATTGTATGGGTGTGTGTTACATTAGATTCACTAGTAGGAGTGAGAAAAACATCATGGGGTGGTGCGCATTGTATGGGTGTGTGTTACATTACATTCACTAGTAGGAGTGAGAAAAACATCACGGGGTGGTGCGCATTGTATGGGTGTGTGTTACATTACATTCACTAGTAGGAGTGAGAAAAACATCACGGCGTGTTGCGCATTGTATGGGTGTGTGTTACATTACATTCACTAGTAGGAGTGAGAAAAACATCACGGGGTGGTGCGCATTGTATGGGTTTGTGTTACATTACATTCACTAGTAGGAGTGAGAAAAACATCACGGGGTGGTGCGCATTGTTTCTGTGTGTGTTACATTACATTCACGAGTAGGCGTGAGAAAAACATCACGGGGTGGTGCGCATTGTATGGGTGTGTGTTACATTACATTCACTAGTAGGAGTGAGAAAAACATCATGGGGTGGTGCGCATTGTATGGGTGTGTGTTACATTACATTCACTAGTAGGAGTGAGAAAAACATCACGGGGTGGTGCGCATTGTATGGGTGTGTGTTACATTACATTCACTAGTAGGAGTGAGAAAAACATCACGGCGTGTTGCGCATTGTATGGGTGTGTGTTACATTACATTCACGAGTAGGAGTGAGAAAAACATCACGGGGTGGTGCGCATTGTATGGGTGTGTGTTACATTACATTCACTAGTAGGAGTGAGAAAAACATCACGGGGTGGTGCGCATTGTATGGGTGTGTGTTACATTACATTCACTAGTAGGAGGGAGGAAAACAGCCCGGGGTGGTGTGAATCGGAGGGTCTGAATTAGGATAGGCAGTGAGTGGCAATGTAGCATGGAGAAAAGCACCGCGGGGTGGTCAGCATGGGGAGGTCAGGGAACATGCAGTTGCAATGTAGGATAGGTTTCTGAAAAACATCGCGGGGTGGTGCGCATTGTATGGGTGTGTGTTACATTAGATTCACTAGTAGGAGTGAGAAAAACATCACGGGGTGGTGAGCATTGTATGGGTGTGTGTTACATTACATTCACTAATAGGAGTGAGAAAAACATTACGGGGTGGTGCGCATTGCATGGGTGTGTGTTACATTACATTCACTAGTAGGAGTGAGAAAAACATCACGGTGTGGTGCGCATTGCATGGGTGTGTGTTACATTACATTCACTAGTAGGAGTGAGAAAAACATCACGGGGTGGTGCGCATTGTATGGGTGTGTGTTACATTACATTCACTAGTAGGAGTGAGAAAAACATCCCGGGGTCGTGCGCATTGTTTCTGTGTGTGTTACATTACATTCACTAATAGGAGTGAGAAAAACATCACGGGGTGGTGCGCATTGTATGGGTGTGTGTTACATTAGATTCACTAGAAGGAGTGAGAAAAACATCACGGGGTAGTGCGCATTGTATGGGTGTGTGTTACATTACATTCACTAGTAGGAGTGAGAAAAACATCACGGGGTGGTGCGCATTGTATGGGTGTGTGTTACATTAGATTCACTAGTAGGAGGGAGAAAAACATCACGGGGTGGTGCGCAATGTATGGGTGTGTGTTACATTACATTCACTAGTAGGAGTGAGAAAAACATCACGGGGTGGTGTGCATTTTATGGGTGTGTGTTACATTAGATTCACTAGTAGGAGTGAGAAAAACATCACGGGGTGGTGCGCATTGTATGGGTGTGTGTTACATTACATTCACTAGTAGGAGTGAGGAAAACATCACGGGGTGGTGTGAATCGGAGGGTCTGAATTAGGATAGGCAGTGAGTGGCAATGTAGCATGGAGAAAAGCACCGCGGGGTGGTCAGCATGGGGAGGTCAGGGAACATGCAGTGGCAATGTAGGATAGGTTTCTGAAAAACATCGCGGGGTGGTGCGCATTGTATGGGTGTGTGTTACATTAGATTCACTAGTAGGAGTGAGAAAAACATGACGGGGTGCTGCGCATTGTATGGGTGTGTGTTACATTACATTCACTAATAGGAGAGAAAAACATCACGGGGTGGTGCGCATTGTATGGGTGTGTGTTACATTACATTCACTAGTAGGAGTGAGAAAAACATCACGGGGTGGTGCGCATTGTATGGGGGTGTGTTACATTACATTCACTAGTAGGAGTGAGAAAAACATCACGGGGTGGTGCGCATTGTATGGGTTTGTGTTACATTACATTCACTAGTAGGAGTGAGAAAAACATCACGGGGTGGTGCGCATTGTATGGGTGTGTGTTACATTACATTCACTAGTAGGAGGGAGGAAAACATCACGGGGTGGTGTGAATCGGAGGGTCTGAATTAGGATAGGCAGGGAGTGGAAATGTAGCTTGGAGAAAAGCACCGCGGGGTGGTCAGCATGGGGAGGTCAGGGAACATGCAGTTGCAATGTAGGATAGGTTTCTGAAAAACATCGCTGGGTGGTGCGCATTGTATGGGTGTGTGTTACATTAGATTCACTAGTAGGAGTGAGAAAAACATCACGGGGTGGTGCGCATTGTATGGGTGTGTGTTACATTACATTCACTAGTAGGAGTGAGAAAAACATCACGGGGTAGTGCGCATTGTATGGGTGTGTGTTACATTACATTCACTAGTAGGAGTGAGGAAAACATCACGGGGTGGTGCGCATTGTATGGGTGTGTGTTACATTACATTCACTAGTAGGAGTGAGAAAAACATCACGGCGTGGTGCGCATTGTATGGGTTTGTGTTACATTGCATTCACTAGTAGGAGTGAGAAAAACATCACGGGGTGGTGCGCATTGTTTCTGTGTGTGTTACATTACATTCACTAGTAGGAGTGAGAAAAACATCACGGGGTGGTGCGCATTGTATTACATTCACTAGTAGGAGTGAGAAAAACATCCCGGGGTCGTGCGCATTGTTTCTGTGTGTGTTACATTACATTCACTAATAGGAGTGAGAAAAACATCACGGGGTGGTGCGCATTGTATGGGTGTGTGTTACATTAGATTCACTAGAAGGAGTGAGAAAAACATCACGGGGTATTGCGCATTGTATGGGTGTGTGTTACATTACATTCACTAGTAGGAGTGAGAAAAACATCACGGGGTGGTGCGCATTGTATGGGTGTGTGTTACATTAGGTTCACTAGTAGGAGTGAGAAAAACATCACGGGGTGGTGCGCATTGTATGGGTGTGTGTTACATTACATTCACTAGTAGGAGTGAGAAAAACATCACGGGGTGGTGTGCATTTTATGGGTGTGTGTTACATTAGATTCACTAGTAGGAGTGAGAAAAACATCACGGGGTGGTGCGCATTGTATGGGTGTGTGTTACATTACATTCACTAGTAGGAGTGAGGAAAACATCACGGGGTGGTGTGAATCGGAGGGTCTGAATTAGGATAGGCAGTGAGTGGCAATGTAGCATGGAGAAAAGCACCGCGGGGTGGTCAGCATGGGGAGGTCAGGGAACATGCAGTGGCAATGTAGGATAGGTTTCTGAAAAACATCGCGGGGTGGTGCGCATTGTATGGGTGTGTGTTACATTAGATTCACTAGTAGGAGTGAGAAAAACATGACGGGGTGGTGCGCATTGTATGGGTGTGTGTTACATTACATTCACTAATAGGAGAGAAAAACATCACGGGGTGGTGCGCATTGTATGGGTGTGTGTTACATTACATTCACTAGTAGGAGTGAGAAAAACATCACGGGGTGGTGCGCATTGTATGGGGGTGTGTTACATTACATTCACTAGTAGGAGTGAGAAAAACATCACGGGGTGGTGCGCATTGTATGGGTTTGTGTTACATTACATTCACTAGTAGGAGTGAGAAAAACATCACGGGGTGGTGCGCATTGTATGGGTGTGTGTTACATTACATTCACTAGTAGGAGGGAGGAAAACATCACGGGGTGGTGTGAATCGGAGGGTCTGAATTAGGATAGGCAGGGAGTGGAAATGTAGCATGGAGAAAAGCACCGCGGGGTGGTCAGCATGGGGAGGTCAGGGAACATGCAGTTGCAATGTAGGATAGGTTTCTGAAAAACATCGCTGGGTGGTGCGCATTGTATGGGTGTGTGTTACATTAGATTCACTAGTAGGAGTGAGAAAAACATCACGGGGTGGTGCGCATTGTATGGGTGTGTGTTACATTACATTCACTAGTAGGAGTGAGAAAAACATCACGGGGTAGTGCGCATTGTATGGGTGTGTGTTACATTACATTCACTAGTAGGAGTGAGGAAAACATCACGGGGTGGTGCGCATTGTATGGGTGTGTGTTACATTACATTCACTAGTAGGAGTGAGAAAAACATCACGGCGTGGTGCGCATTGTATGGGTTTGTGTTACATTGCATTCACTAGTAGGAGTGAGAAAAACATCACGGGGTGGTGCGCATTGTTTCTGTGTGTGTTACATTACATTCACTAGTAGGAGTGAGAAAAACATCACGGGGTGGTGCGCATTGTATTACATTCACTAGTAGGAGTGAGAAAAACATCACGGGGTGGTGCGCATTGTATGGGTGTGTGTTACATTAGATTCACTAGTAGGAGTGAGAAAAACATCACGGGGTGGTGCCCATTGTATGGGTGTGTGTTACATTACATTCACAAGTAGGAGTGAGAAAAACATCACGGGGTGGTGCGCATTGTATGGGTGTGTGTTACATTACATTCACTAGTAGGAGGGAGGAAAACATCACGGGGTGGTGTGAATCGGAGGGTCTGAATTAGGATAGGCAGGGAGTGGCAATGTAGCATGGAGAAAAGCACGGCGGGGTGGTCAGCATGGGGAGGTCAGGGAACATGCAGTTGCAATGTAGGATAGGTTTCTGAAAAACATCGCGGGGTGGTGCGCATTGTATGGGTGTGTGTTACATTAGATTCACTAGTAGGAGTGAGAAAAACATCACGGGGTGGTGCGCATTGTATGGGTGTGTGTTACATTACATTCACTAATAGGAGTGAGAAAAACATTACGGGGTGGTGCGCATTGCATGGGTGTGTGTTACATTACATTCACTAGTAGGAGTGAGAAAAACATCACGGTGTGGTGCGCATTGCATGGGTGTGTGTTACATTACATTCACTAGTAGGAGTGAGAAAAACATCACGGGGTGGTGCGCATTGTATGGGTGTGTGTTACATTACATTCACTAGTAGGAGTGAGAAAAACATCCCGGGGTCGTGCGCATTGTTTCTGTGTGTGTTACATTACATTCACTAATAGGAGTGAGAAAAACATCACGGGGTGGTGCGCATTGTATGGGTGTGTGTTACATTAGATTCACTAGAAGGAGTGAGAAAAACATCACGGGATACTGCGCATTGTATGGGTGTGTGTTACATTACATTCACTAGTAGGAGTGAGAAAAACATCACGGGGTGGTGCGCATTGTATGGGTGTGTGTTACATTAGGTTCACTAGTAGGAGTGAGAAAAACATCACGGGGTGGTGCGCATTGTATGGGTGTGTGTTACATTACATTCACTAGTAGGAGTGAGAAAAACATCACGGGGTGGTGTGCATTTTATGGGTGTGTGTTACATTAGATTCACTAGTAGGAGTGAGAAAAACATCACGGGGTGGTGCGCATTGTATGGGTGTGTGTTACATTACATTCACTAGTAGGAGTGAGGAAAACATCACGGGGTGGTGTGAATCGGAGGGTCTGAATTAGGATAGGCAGTGAGTGGCAATGTAGCATGGAGAAAAGCACCGCGGGGTGGTCAGCATGGGGAGGTCAGGGAACATGCAGTGGCAATGTAGGATAGGTTTCTGAAAAACATCGCGGGGTGGTGCGCATTGTATGGGTGTGTGTTACATTAGATTCACTAGTAGGAGTGAGAAAAACATCACGGGGTGGTGCGCATTGTATGGGTGTGTGTTACATTACATTCACTAATAGGAGAGAAAAACATCACGGGGTGGTGCGCATTGTATGGGTGTGTGTTACATTACATTCACTAGTAGGAGTGAGAAAAACATCACGGGGTGGTGCGCATTGTATGGGGGTGTGTTACATTACATTCACTAGTAGGAGTGAGAAAAACATCACGGGGTGGTGCGCATTGTATGGGTTTGTGTTACATTACATTCACTAGTAGGAGTGAGAAAAACATCACGGGGTGGTGCGCATTGTATGGGTGTGTGTTACATTACATTCACTAGTAGGAGGGAGGAAAACATCACGGGTTGGTGTGAATCGGAGGGTCTGAATTAGGATAGGCAGGGAGTGGAAATGTAGCATGTAGAAAAGCACCGCGGGGTGGTCAGCATGGGGAGGTCAGGGAACATGCAGTTGCAATGTAGGATAGGTTTCTGAAAAATATCGCGGGGTGGTGCGCATTGTATGGGTGTGTGTTACATTAGATTCACTAGTCGGAGTGAGAAAAACATCACGGGGTGGTGCGCATTGTATGGGTGTGTGTTACATTACATTCACTAGTAGGAGTGAGAAAAACATCACGGGGTGGTGCGCATTGTATGGGTGTGTGTTACATTACATTCACTAGTAGGAGTGAGGAAAACATCACGGGGTGGTGCGCATTGTATGGGTGTGTGTTACATTACATTCACTAGTAGGAGTGAGAAAAACATCACGGGGTGGTGCGCATTGTATGGGTTTGTGTTACATTGCATTCACTAGTAGGAGTGAGAAAAACATCACGGGGTGGTGGGCATTGTTTCTGTGTGTGTTACATTAGATTCACTAGTAGGAGTGAGAAAAACATCACGGGGTGGTGCCCATTGTATGGGTGTGTGTTACATTACATTCACAAGTAGGAGTGAGAAAAACATCACGGGGTGGTGCGCATTGTATGGGTGTGTGTTACATTACATTCACTAGTAGGAGGGAGGAAAACATCACGGGGTGGTGTGAATCGGAGGGTCTGAATTAGGATAGGCAGGGAGTGGCAATGTAGCATGCAGAAAAGCACGGCGGGGTGGTCAGCATGGGGAGGTCAGGGAACATGCAGTTGCAATGTAGGATAGGTTTCTGAAAAACATCGCGGGGTGGTGCGCATTGTATGGGTGTGTGTTACATTAGATTCACTAGTAGGAGTGAGAAAAACATCACGGGGTGGTGAGCATTGTATGGGTGTGTGTTACATTACATTCACTAATAGGAGTGAGAAAAACATTACGGGGTGGTGCGCATTGCATGGGTGTGTGTTACATTACATTCACTAGTAGGAGTGAGAAAAACATCACGGTGTGATGCGCGTTGCATGGGTGTGTGTTACATTACATTCACTAGTAGGAGTGAGAAAAACATCACGGGGTGGTGCGCATTGTATGGGTGTGTGTTACATTACATTCACTAGTAGGAGTGAGAAAAACATCCCTGGGTCGTGCGCATTGTTTCTGTGTGTGTTACATTACATTCACTAATAGGAGTGAGAAAAACATCACGGGGTGGTGCGCATTGTATGGGTGTGTGTTACATTAGATTCACTAGAAGGAGTGAGAAAAACATCACGGGGTAGTGCGCATTGTATGGGTGTGTGTTACATTACATTCACTAGTAGGAGTGAGAAAAACATCACGGGGTGGTGCGCATTGTATGGGTGTGTGTTACATTAGATTCACTAGTAGGAGTGAGAAAAACATCACGGGGTGGTGCGCATTGTATGGGTGTGTGTTACATTAGATTCACTAGTAGGAGTGAGAAAAACATCACGGGGTGGTGCGCATTGTATGGGTGTGTGTTACATTACATTCACTAATAGGAGAGAAAAACATCACGGGGTGGTGCGCATTGTATGGGTGTGTGTTACATTACATTCACTAGTAGGAGTGAGAAAAACATCACGGGGTGGTGCGCATTGTATGGGGGTGTGTTACATTACATTCACTAGTAGGAGTGAGAAAAACATCACGGGGTGGTGCGCATTGTATGGGTGTGTGTTACATTACATTCACTAGTAGGAGTGAGAAAAACATCACGGGGTGGTGTGCATTTTATGGGTGTGTGTTACATTAGATTCACTAGTAGGAGTGAGAAAAACATCACGGGGTGGTGCGCATTGTATGGGTGTGTGTTACATTACATTCACTAGTAGGAGTGAGGAAAACATCACGGGGTGGTGTGAATCGGACGGTCTGAATTAGGATAGGCAGTGAGTGGCAATGTAGCATGGAGAAAAGCACCGCGGGGTGGTCAGCATGGGGAGGTCAGGGAACATGCAGTGGCAATGTAGGATAGGTTTCTGAAAAACATCGCGGGGTGGTGCGCATTGTATGGGTGTGTGTTACATTAGATTCACTAGTAGGAGTGAGAAAAACATCACGGGGTGGTGCGCATTGTATGGGTGTGTGTTACATTACATTCATTAATAGGAGAGAAAAACATCACGGGGTGGTGCGCATTGTATGGGTGTGTGTTACATTACATTCACTAGTAGGAGTGAGAAAAACATCACGGGGTGGTGCGCATTGTATGGGGGTGTGTTACATTACATTCACTAGTAGGAGTGAGAAAAACATCACGGGGTGGTGCGCATTGTATGGGTTTGTGTTACATTACATTCACTAGTAGGAGTGAGAAAAACATCACGGGGTGGTGCGCATTGTATGGGTGTGTGTTACATTACATTCACTAGTAGGAGGGAGGAAAACATCACGGGGTGGTGTGAATCAGAGGGTCTGAATTAGGATAGGCAGGGAGTGGAAATGTAGCATGTAGAAAAGCACCGCGGGGTGGTCAGCATGGGGAGGTCAGGGAACATGCAGTTGCAATGTAGGATAGGTTTCTGAAAAACATCGCGGGGTGGTGCGCATTGTATGGGTGTGTGTTACATTAGATTCACTAGTCGGAGTGAGAAAAACATCACGGAGTGGTGCGCATTGTATGGGTGTGTGTTACATTACATTCACTAGTAGGAGTGAGAAAAACATCACGGGGTGGTGCGCATTGTATGGGTGTGTGTTACATTACATTCACTAGTAGGAGTGAGGAAAACATCACGGGGTGGTGCGCATTGTATGGGTGTGTGTTACATTACATTCACTAGTAGGAGTGAGAAAAACATCACGGGGTGGTGCGCATTGTATGGGTTTGTGTTACATTGCATTCACTAGTAGGAGTGAGAAAAACATCACGGGGTGGTGCGCATTGTTTCTGTGTGTGTTACATTACATTCACTAGTAGGAGTGAGAAAAACATCACGGGGTGGTGCGCATTGTATTACATTCACTAGTAGGAGTGAGAAAAACATCACGGGGTGGTGCGCATTGTATGGGTGTGTGTTACATTAGATTCACTAGTAGGAGTGAGAAAAACATCACGGGGTGGTGCCCATTGTATGGGTGTGTGTTACATTACATTCACAAGTAGGAGTGAGAAAAACATCACGGGGTGGTGCGCATTGTATGGGTGTGTGTTACATTACATTCACTAGTAGGAGGGAGGAAAACATCACGGGGTGGTGTGAATCGGAGGGTCTGAATTAGGATAGGCAGGGAGTGGCAATGTAGCATGGAGAAAAGCACGGCGGGGTGGTCAGCATGGGGAGGTCAGGGAACATGCAGTTGCAATGTAGGATAGGTTTCTGAAAAACATCGCGGGGTGGTGCGCATTGTATGGGTGTGTGTTACATTAGATTCACTAGTAGGAGTGAGAAAAACATCACGGGGTGGTGATCATTGTATGGGTGTGTGTTACATTACATTCACTAATAGGAGTGAGAAAAACATTACGGGGTGGTGCGCATTGCATGGGTGTGTGTTACATTACATTCACTAGTAGGAGTGAGAAAAACATCACGGTGTGGTGCGCATTGCATGGGTGTGTGTTACATTACATTCACTAGTAGGAGTGAGAAAAACATCACGGGGTGGTGCGAATTGTATGGGTGTGTGTTACATTACATTCACTAGTAGGAGTGAGAAAAACATCCCGGGGTCGTGCGCATTGTTTCTGTGTGTGTTACATTACATTCACTAATAGGAGTGAGAAAAACATCACGGGGTGGTGCGCATTGTATGGGTGTGTGTTACATTAGATTCACTAGAAGGAGTGAGAAAAACATCACGGGGTACTGCGCATTGTATGGGTGTGTGTTACATTACATTCACTAGTAGGAGTGAGAAAAACATCACGGGGTGGTGCGCATTGTATGGGTGTGTGTTACATTAGGTTCACTAGTAGGAGTGAGAAAAACATCACGGGGTGGTGCGCATTGTATGGGTGTGTGTTACATTACATTCACTAGTAGGAGTGAGAAAAACATCACGGGGTGGTGTGCATTTTATGGGTGTGTGTTACATTAGATTCACTAGTAGGAGTGAGAAAAACATCACGGGGTGGTGCGCATTGTATGGGTGTGTGTTACATTACATTCACTAGTAGGAGTGAGGAAAACATCACGGGGTGGTGTGAATCGGAGGGTCTGAATTAGGATAGGCAGTGAGTGGCAATGTAGCATGGAGAAAAGCACCGCGGGGTGGTCAGCATGGGGAGGTCAGGGAACATGCAGTGGCAATGTAGGATAGGTTTCTGAAAAACATCGCGGGGTGGTGCGCATTGTATGGGTTTGTGTTACATTAGATTCACTAGTAGGAGTGAGAAAAACATCACGGGGTGGTGCGCATTGTATGGGTGTGTGTTACATTACATTCACTAATAGGAGAGAAAAACATCACGGGGTGGTGCGCATTTTATGGGTGTGTGTTACATTACATTCACTAGTAGGAGTGAGAAAAACATCACGGGGTGGTGCGCATTGTATGGTGGTGTGTTACATTACATTCACTAGTAGGAGTGAGAAAAACATCACGGGGTGGTGCGCATTGTATGGGTTTGTGTTACATTACATTCACTAGTAGGAGTGAGAAAAACATCACGGGGTGGTGCGCATTGTATGGGTGTGTGTTACATTACATTCACTAGTAGGAGGGAGGAAAACATCACGGGGTGGTGTGAATCGGAGGGTCTGAATTAGGATAGGCAGGGAGTGGAAATGTAGCATGTAGAAAAGCACCGCGGGGTGGTCAGCATGGGGAGGTCAGGGAACATGCAGTTGCAATGTAGGATAGGTTTCTGAAAAACATCGCGGGGTGGTGCGCATTGTATGGGTGTGTGTTACATTAGATTCACTAGTCGGAGTGAGAAAAACATCACGGGGTGGTGCGCATTGTATGGGTGTGTGTTACATTACATTCACTAGTAGGAGTGAGAAAAACATCACGGGGTGGTGCGCATTGTATGGGTGTGTGTTACATTACATTCACTAGTAGGAGTGAGGAAAACATCACGGGGTGGTGCGCATTGTATGGGTGTGTGTTACATTACATTCACTAGTAGGAGTGAGAAAAACATCACGGGGTGGTGCGCATTGTATGGGTTTGTGTTACATTGCATTCACTAGTAGGAGTGAGAAAAACATCACGGGGTGGTGCGCATTGTTTCTGTGTGTGTTACATTAGATTCACTAGTAGGAGTGAGAAAAACATCACGGGGTGGTGCCCATTGTATGGGTGTGTGTTACATTACATTCACAAGTAGGAGTGAGAAAAACATCACGGGGTGGTGCGCATTGTATGGGTGTGTGTTACATTACATTCACTAGTAGGAGGGAGGAAAACATCACGGGGTGGTGTGAATCGGAGGGTCTGAATTAGGATAGGCAGGGAGTGGCAATGTAGCATGGAGAAAAGCACGGCGGGGTGGTCAGCATGGGGAGGTCAGGGAACATGCAGTTGCAATGTAGGATAGGTTTCTGAAAAACATCGCGGGGTGGTGCGCATTGTATGGGTGTGTGTTACATTAGATTCACTAGTAGGAGTGAGAAAAACATCACGGGGTGGTGAGCATTGTATGGGTGTGTGTTACATTACATTCACTAATAGGAGTGAGAAAAACATTACGGGGTGGTGCGCATTGCATGGGTGTGTGTTACATTACATTCACTAGTAGGAGTGAGAAAAACATCACGGTGTGGTGCGCGTTGCATGGGTGTGTGTTACATTACATTCACTAGTAGGAGTGAGAAAAACATCACGGGGTGGTGCGCATTGTATGGGTGTGTGTTACATTACATTCACTAGTAGGAGTGAGAAAAACATCCCTGGGTCGTGCGCATTGTTTCTGTGTGTGTTACATTACATTCACTAATAGGAGTGAGAAAAACATCACGGGGTGGTGCGCATTGTATGGGTGTGTGTTACATTAGATTCACTAGAAGGAGTGAGAAAAACATCACGGGGTAGTGCGCATTGTATGGGTGTGTGTTACATTACATTCACTAGTAGGAGTGAGAAAAACATCACGGGGTGGTGCGCATTGTATGGGTGTGTGTTACATTAGATTCACTAGTAGGAGTGAGAAAAACATCACGGGGTGGTGCGCATTGTATGGGTGTGTGTTACATTACATTCACTAGTAGGAGTGAGAAAAACATCACGGGGTGGTGTGCATTTTATGGGTGTGTGTTACATTAGATTCAATAGTAGGAGTGAGAAAAACATCACGGGGTGGTGCGCATTGTATGGGTGTGTGTTACATTACATTCACTAGTAGGAGTGAGGAAAACATCACGGGGTGGTGTGAATCGGAGGGTCTGAATTAGGATAGGCAGTGAGTGGCAATGTAGCATGGAGAAAAGCACCGCGTGGTGGTCAGCATGGGGAGGTCAGGGAACATGCAGTGGCAATGTAGGATAGGTTTCTGAAAAACATCGCGGGGTTGTGCGCATTGTATGGGTGTGTGTTACATTAGATTCACTAGTAGGAGTGAGAAAAACATCACGGGGTGGTGCGCATTGTATGGGTGTGTGTTACATTACATTCACTAATAGGAGAGAAAAACATCACGGGGTGGTGCGCATTGTATGGGTGTGTGTTACATTACATTCACTAGTAGGAGTGAGAAAAACATCACGGGGTGGTGCGCATTGTATGGGGGTGTGTTACATTACATTCACTAGTAGGAGTGAGAAAAACATCACGGGGTGGTGCGCATTGTATGGGTGTGTGTTACATTACATTCACTAGTAGGAGTGAGAAAAACATCACGGGGTGGTGTGCATTTTATGGGTGTGTGTTACATTAGATTCACTAGTAGGAGTGAGAAAAACATCACGGGGTGGTGCGCATTGTATGGGTGTGTGTTACATTACATTCACTAGTAGGAGTGAGAAAAACATCCCGGGGTCGTGCGCATTGTTTCTGTGTGTGTTACATTACATTCACTAATAGGAGTGAGAAAAACATCACGGGGTGGTGCGCATTGTATGGGTGTGTGTTACATTAGATTCACTAGAAGGAGTGAGAAAAACATCACGGGGTACTGCGCATTGTATGGGTGTGTGTTACATTACATTCACTAGTAGGAGTGAGAAAAACATCACGGGGTGGTGCGCATTGTATGGGTGTGTGTTACATTAGGTTCACTAGTAGGAGTGAGAAAAACATCACGGGGTGGTGCGCATTGTATGGGTGTGTGTTACATTACATTCACTAGTAGGAGTGAGAAAAACATCACGGGGTGGTGTGCATTTTATGGGTGTGTGTTACATTAGATTCACTAGTAGGAGTGAGAAAAACATCACGGGGTGGTGCGCATTGTATGGGTGTGTGTTACATTACATTCACTAGTAGGAGTGAGGAAAACATCACGGGGTGGTGTGAATCGGAGGGTCTGAATTAGGATAGGCAGTGAGTGGCAATGTAGCATGGAGAAAAGCACCGCGGGGTGGTCAGCATGGGGAGGTCAGGGAACATGCAGTGGCAATGTAGGATAGGTTTCTGAAAAACATCGCGGGGTGGTGCGCATTGTATGGGTTTGTGTTACATTAGATTCACTAGTAGGAGTGAGAAAAACATCACGGGGTGGTGCGCATTGTATGGGTGTGTGTTACATTACATTCACTAATAGGAGAGAAAAACATCACGGGGTGGTGCGCATTGTATGGGTGTGTGTTACATTACATTCACTAGTAGGAGTGAGAAAAACATCACGGGGTGGTGCGCATTGTATGGTGGTGTGTTACATTACATTCACTAGTAGGAGTGAGAAAAACATCACGGGGTGGTGCGCATTGTATGGGTTTGTGTTACATTACATTCACTAGTAGGAGTGAGAAAAACATCACGGGGTGGTGCGCATTGTATGGGTGTGTGTTACATTACATTCACTAGTAGGAGGGAGGAAAACATCACGGGGTGGTGTGAATCGGAGGGTCTGAATTAGGATAGGCAGGGAGTGGAAATGTAGCATGTAGAAAAGCACCGCGGGGTGGTCAGCATGGGGAGGTCAGGGAACATGCAGTTGCAATGTAGGATAGGTTTCTGAAAAACATCGCGGGGTGGTGCGCATTGTATGGGTGTGTGTTACATTAGATTCACTAGTCGGAGTGAGAAAAACATCACGGGGTGGTGCGCATTGTATGGGTGTGTGTTACATTACATTCACTAGTAGGAGTGAGAAAAACATCACGGGGTGGTGCGCATTGTATGGGTGTGTGTTACATTACATTCACTAGTAGGAGTGAGGAAAACATCACGGGGTGGTGCGCATTGTATGGGTGTGTGTTACATTACATTCACTAGTAGGAGTGAGAAAAACATCACGGGGTGGTGCGCATTGTATGGGTTTGTGTTACATTGCATTCACTAGTAGGAGTGAGAAAAACATCACGGGGTGGTGCGCATTGTTTCTGTGTGTGTTACATTAGATTCACTAGTAGGAGTGAGAAAAACATCACGGGGTGGTGCCCATTGTATGGGTGTGTGTTACATTACATTCACAAGTAGGAGTGAGAAAAACATCACGGGGTGGTGCGCATTGTATGGGTGTGTGTTACATTACATTCACTAGTAGGAGGGAGGAAAACATCACGGGGTGGTGTGAATCGGAGGGTCTGAATTAGGATAGGCAGGGAGTGGCAATGTAGCATGGAGAAAAGCACGGCGGGGTGGTCAGCATGGGGAGGTCAGGGAACATGCAGTTGCAATGTAGGATAGGTTTCTGAAAAACATCGCGGGGTGGTGCGCATTGTATGGGTGTGTGTTACATTAGATTCACTAGTAGGAGTGAGAAAAACATCACGGGGTGGTGAGCATTGTATGGGTGTGTGTTACATTACATTCACTAATAGGAGTGAGAAAAACATTACGGGGTGGTGCGCATTGCATGGGTGTGTGTTACATTACATTCACTAGTAGGAGTGAGAAAAACATCACGGTGTGGTGCGCGTTGCATGGGTGTGTGTTACATTACATTCACTAGTAGGAGTGAGAAAAACATCACGGGGTGGTGCGCATTGTATGGGTGTGTGTTACATTACATTCACTAGTAGGAGTGAGAAAAACATCCCTGGGTCGTGCGCATTGTTTCTGTGTGTGTTACATTACATTCACTAATAGGAGTGAGAAAAACATCACGGGGTGGTGCGCATTGTATGGGTGTGTGTTACATTAGATTCACTAGAAGGAGTGAGAAAAACATCACGGGGTAGTGCGCATTGTATGGGTGTGTGTTACATTACATTCACTAGTAGGAGTGAGAAAAACATCACGGGGTGGTGCGCATTGTATGGGTGTGTGTTACATTAGATTCACTAGTAGGAGTGAGAAAAACATCACGGGGTGGTGCGCATTGTATGGGTGTGTGTTACATTACATTCACTAGTAGGAGTGAGAAAAACATCACGGGGTGGTGTGCATTTTATGGGTGTGTGTTACATTAGATTCAATAGTAGGAGTGAGAAAAACATCACGGGGTGGTGCGCATTGTATGGGTGTGTGTTACATTACATTCACTAGTAGGAGTGAGGAAAACATCACGGGGTGGTGTGAATCGGAGGGTCTGAATTAGGATAGGCAGTGAGTGGCAATGTAGCATGGAGAAAAGCACCGCGGGGTGGTCAGCATGGGGAGGTCAGGGAACATGCAGTGGCAATGTAGGATAGGTTTCTGAAAAACATCGCGGGGTTGTGCGCATTGTATGGGTGTGTGTTACATTAGATTCACTAGTAGGAGTGAGAAAAACATCACGGGGTGGTGCGCATTGTATGGGTGTGTGTTACATTACATTCACTAATAGGAGAGAAAAACATCACGGGGTGGTGCGCATTGTATGGGTGTGTGTTACATTACATTCACTAGTAGGAGTGAGAAAAACATCACGGGGTGGTGCGCATTGTATGGGGGTGTGTTACATTACATTCACTAGTAGGAGTGAGAAAAACATCACGGGGTGGTGCGCATTGTATGGGTGTGTGTTACATTACATTCACTAGTAGGAGTGAGAAAAACATCACGGGGTGGTGTGCATTTTATGGGTGTGTGTTACATTAGATTCACTAGTAGGAGTGAGAAAAACATCACGGGGTGGTGCGCATTGTATGGGTGTGTGTTACATTACATTCACTAGTAGGAGTGAGGAAAACATCACGGGGTGGTGTGAATCGGACGGTCTGAATTAGGATAGGCAGTGAGTGGCAATGTAGCATGGAGAAAAGCACCGCGGGGTGGTCAGCATGGGGAGGTCAGGGAACATGCAGTGGCAATGTAGGATAGGTTTCTGAAAAACATCGCGGGGTGGTGCGCATTGTATGGGTGTGTGTTACATTAGATTCACTAGTAGGAGTGAGAAAAACATCACGGGGTGGTGCGCATTGTATGGGTGTGTGTTACATTACATTCACTAATAGGAGAGAAAAACATCACGGGGTGGTGCGCATTGTATGGGTGTGTGTTACATTACATTCACTAGTAGGAGTGAGAAAAACATCACGGGGTGGTGCGCATTGTATGGGGGTGTGTTACATTACATTCACTAGTAGGAGTGAGAAAAACATCACGGGGTGGTGCGCATTGTATGGGTTTGTGTTACATTACATTCACTAGTAGGAGTGAGAAAAACATCACGGGGTGGTGCGCATTGTATGGGTGTGTGTTACATTACATTCACTAGTAGGAGGGAGGAAAACATCACGGGGTGGTGTGAATCGGAGGGTCTGAATTAGGATAGGCAGGGAGTGGAAATGTAGCATGTAGAAAAGCACCGCGGGGTGGTCAGCATGGGGAGGTCAGGGAACATGCAGTTGCAATGTAGGATAGGTTTCTGAAAAACATCGCGGGGTGGTGCGCATTGTATGGGTGTGTGTTACATTAGATTCACTAGTCGGAGTGAGAAAAACATCACGGGGTGGTGCGCATTGTATGGGTGTGTGTTACATTACATTCACTAGTAGGAGTGAGAAAAACATCACGGGGTGGTGCGCATTGTATGGGTGTGTGTTACATTACATTCACTAGTAGGAGTGAGGAAAACATCACGGGGTGGTGCGCATTGTATGGGTGTGTGTTACATTACATTCACTAGTAGGAGTGAGAAAAACATCACGGGGTGGTGCGCATTGTATGGGTTTGTGTTACATTGCATTCACTAGTAGGAGTGAGAAAAACATCACGGGGTGGTGCGCATTGTTTCTGTGTGTGTTACATTACATTCACTAGTAGGAGTGAGAAAAACATCACGGGGTGGTGCGCATTGTATTACATTCACTAGTAGGAGTGAGAAAAACATCACGGGGTGGTGCGCATTGTATGGGTGTGTGTTACATTAGATTCACTAGTAGGAGTGAGAAAAACATCACGGGGTGGTGCCCATTGTATGGGTGTGTGTTACATTACATTCACAAGTAGGAGTGAGAAAAACATCACGGGGTGGTGCGCATTGTATGGGTGTGTGTTACATTACATTCACTAGTAGGAGGGAGGAAAACATCACGGGGTGGTGTGAATCGGAGGGTCTGAATTAGGATAGGCAGGGAGTGGCAATGTAGCATGGAGAAAAGCACGGCGGGGTGGTCAGCATGGGGAGGTCAGGGAACATGCAGTTGCAATGTAGGATAGGTTTCTGAAAAACATCGCGGGGTGGTGCGCATTGTATGGGTGTGTGTTACATTAGATTCACTAGTAGGAGTGAGAAAAACATCACGGGGTGGTGATCATTGTATGGGTGTGTGTTACATTACATTCACTAATAGGAGTGAGAAAAACATTACGGGGTGGTGCGCATTGCATGGGTGTGTGTTACATTACATTCACTAGTAGGAGTGAGAAAAACATCACGGTGTGGTGCGCGTTGCATGGGTGTGTGTTACATTACATTCACTAGTAGGAGTGAGAAAAACATCACGGGGTGGTGCGCATTGTATGGGTGTGTGTTACATTACATTCACTAGTAGGAGTGAGAAAAACATCCCTGGGTCGTGCGCATTGTTTCTGTGTGTGTTACATTACATTCACTAATAGGAGTGAGAAAAACATCACGGGGTGGTGCGCATTGTATGGGTGTGTGTTACATTAGATTCACTAGAAGGAGTGAGAAAAACATCACGGGGTAGTGCGCATTGTATGGGTGTGTGTTACATTACATTCACTAGTAGGAGTGAGAAAAACATCACGGGGTGGTGCGCATTGTATGGGTGTGTGTTACATTAGATTCACTAGTAGGAGTGAGAAAAACATCACGGGGTGGTGCGCATTGTATGGGTGTGTGTTACATTACATTCACTAGTAGGAGTGAGAAAAACATCACGGGGTGGTGTGCATTTTATGGGTGTGTGTTACATTAGATTCAATAGTAGGAGTGAGAAAAACATCACGGGGTGGTGCGCATTGTATGGGTGTGTGTTACATTACATTCACTAGTAGGAGTGAGGAAAACATCACGGGGTGGTGTGAATCGGAGGGTCTGAATTAGGATAGGCAGTGAGTGGCAATGTAGCATGGAGAAAAGCACCGCGGGGTGGTCAGCATGGGGAGGTCAGGGAACATGCAGTGGCAATGTAGGATAGGTTTCTGAAAAACATCGCGGGGTTGTGCGCATTGTATGGGTGTGTGTTACATTAGATTCACTAGTAGGAGTGAGAAAAACATCACGGGGTGGTGCGCATTGTATGGGTGTGTGTTACATTACATTCACTAATAGGAGAGAAAAACATCACGGGGTGGTGCGCATTGTATGGGTGTGTGTTACATTACATTCACTAGTAGGAGTGAGAAAAACATCACGGGGTGGTGCGCATTGTATGGGGGTGTGTTACATTACATTCACTAGGAGGAGTGAGAAAAACATCACGGGGTGGTGCGCATTGTATGGGTTTGTGTTACATTACATTCACTAGTAGGAGTGAGAAAAACATCACGGGGTGGTGCGCATTGTATGGGTGTGTGTTACATTACATTCACTAGTAGGAGGGAGGAAAACATCACGGGGTGGTGTGAATCGGAGGGTCTGAATTAGGATAGGCAGTGAGTGGCAATGTAGCATGGAGAAAAGCACCGCGGGGTGGTCAGCATGGGGAGGTCAGGGAACATGCAGTTGCAATGTAGGATAGGTTTCTGAAAAACATCGCGGGGTGGTGCGCATTGTATGGGTGTGTGTTACATTAGATTCACTAGTAGGAGTGAGAAAAACATCACGGGGTGGTGCGCATTGTATGGGTGTGTGTTACATTACATTCACTAATAGGAGTGAGAAAAACATTACGGGGTGGTGCGCATTGCATGGGTGTGTGTTACATTACATTCACTAGTAGGAGTGAGAAAAACTTCACGGTGTGGTGCACATTGTATGGGTGTGTGTTACATTACATTCACTAGTAGGAGTGAGAAAAACATCACGGGGTGGTGCGCATTGTATGGGTGTGTGTTACATTAGATTCACTAGTAGGAGTGAGAAAAACATCACGGGGTGGTGCGCATTGTATGGGTGTGTGTTACATTACATTCACTAGTAGGAGTGAGAAAAACATCACGGGTGGTGTGCATTGTATGGTTGTGTGTTACATTACATTCACTAGTAGGAGTGAGAAAAACATCACGGGGTGGTGTGCATTGTATGGGTGTGAGTTACATTACATTCACTAGTAGGAGTGAGAAAAACATCACGAGGTGGTGCGCATTGTATGGGTGTGTGTTACATTACATTCACTAGTAGGAGTGAGAAAAACATCACGGGGTGGTGCGCATTGTATGGGTGTGTGTTACATTACATTCACTACAAGGAGTGAGTAAAACATCATGGTGTGGTGTGAATCGGAGGCTCTGAATTAGGATAGGCAGTGAGTGGCAATGTAGGTTGGAGAAAAGCATCGGGGCGTGGTCAGCATGGGGAGGTCAGGGAACATGTAGTGGCAATATAGGATAGGTTTCTGAAAAACATCACGGGGTGGTTTGCATTGTATGGGTGTGTGTTACGTTAGATTCACTAGTAGGAGTGAGAAAAACATCACGGGGTGGTGCGCATTGTATGGGTGTGTGTTACATTACATTCACTAGTAGGAGTGAGAAAAACATCACGGGGTGGTGCGCATTGAATGGGTGTGTGTTACATTACATTCACTAGTAGGAGTGAGACAAACATCACGGGGTGGTGCGCATTGTATGGGTGTGTGTTACATTACATTCACTAGTAGGAGTGAGAAAAACATCACGGGGTGGTGCGCATTGTATGGGTGTGGGTTACATTACATTCACTAGTAGGAGTGAGAAAAACATCACGGGGTGGTGCGCATTGTATGGGTGTGTGTTACATTACATTCACTAGTAGGAGTGAGAAAAACATCACGGGGTGGTGCGCATTGTATGGGTGTGTGTTACATTACATTCACTACTAGGAGTGAGAAAAACATCACGGGGTGGTGCGCATTGTATGGGTGTGTGTTACATTACATTCACTAGTAGGAGTGAGAAAAATATCACGGGGTGGTGCGCATTGAATGGGTGTGTGTTACATTAAATTCACTAGTAGGAGTGAGAAAAACATCACGGGGTGGTGCGCATTGTATGGGTGTGTGTTACATTAGATTCACTAATAGGAGTGAGAAAAACATCACGGGGTGGTGCGCATTGTATGGGTGTGTGTTACATTACGTTCACTAGTAGGAGTGAGAAAAACATCACGGGGTGGTGCGCATTGTATGGGTGTGTGTTACATTAGATTCACTAGTAGGAGTGAGAAAAACATCACGGGGTGGTGCGCATTGTATTGGTTTGTGTTACATTACATTCACTAGTAGGAGTGAGAAAAACATCACGGGGTGGTGCACACTGTATGGGTGTGTGTTACATTAGATTCACTAGTAGGAATGAGAAAAACATCACGGGGTGGTGCGCATTGTATGGGTGTGTGTTACATTAGATTCACTAGTAGGAGTGAGAAAAACATCATGGGGTGGTGCGCATTGTACGGGTGTCTGTTGCATTACATTCACTACTAGGAGTGAGAAAAACATCACGGGGTGGTGCGCATTGTATGGGTGTGTGTTACATTACATTCACTAGTAGGAGTGAGAAAAACATCACGGGGTGGTGCGCATTGTATGGGTGTGTGTTACATTACATTCACTAGTAGGAGTGAGAAAAACATCACGGGGCGGTGCGCATTGTATGGGTGTGTGTTATATTACATACACTAGTAGGAGTGAGAAAAACATCACGGGGTGGTGCGCATTGTATGGGTGTGTGTTACATTACATTCACTAGTAGGAGTGAGAAAAACATCACGGGGTGGTGCGCATTGTGTGGGTGTGTGTTACATTAGATTCACTAGTAGGAGTGAGAAAAACATCACGGCGTGGTGCGCATTGTATGGGTGTGTGTTACATTACATTCACTAGTAGGAGTGAGAAAAACATCACGGGGTGGTGCGCAATGTATGGGTGTGTGTTACATTACATTCACTAGTAGGAGTGAGGAAAACATCACGGGGTGGTGTGAATCGAAGGGTCTGAATTAGGATAGGCAGTGAGTGGCAATGTAGCATGGAGAAAAGCACCGCGGGGTGGTCAGCATGGGGAGGTCAGGGAACATGCAGTGGCAATGTAGGATAGGTTTCTGAAAAACATCGCGGGGAGGTGCGCATTGTATGGGTGTGTGTTACATTAGATTCACTAGTAGGAGTGAGAAAAACATCATGGGGTGGTGCGCATTGTATGGGTGTGTGTTACATTACATTCACTAGTAGGAGTGAGAAAAACATCACGGGGTGGTGCGCATTGTATGGGTGTGTCTTACATTACATTCACTAGTAGGAGTGAGAAAAACATCACGGCGTGGTGCGCATTGTATGGGTGTGTGTTACATTACATTCACTAGTAGGAGTGAGAAAAACATCACGGGGTGGTGCGCATTGTATGGGTTTGTGTTACATTACATTCACTAGTAGGAGTGAGAAAAACATCACGGGGTGGTGCGCATTATTTCTGTGTGTGTTACATTACATTCACGAGTAGGCGTGAGAAAAACATCACGGGGTGGTGCGCATTGTATGGGTGTGTGTTACATTACATTCACTAGTAGGAGTGAGAAAAACATCACGGGGTGGTGCGCATTGTATGGGTGTGTGTTACATTACATTCACTAGTAGGAGTGAGAAAAACATCACGGGGTGGTGCGCATTGTATGGGTGTGTGTTACATTACATTCACTAGTAGGAGGGAGGAAAACAGCACGGGGTGGTGTGAATCGGAGGTTCTGAATTAGGATAGGCAGTGAGTGGCAATGTAGCATGGAGATAAGCACCGCGGGGTGGTCAGCATGGGGAGGTCAGGGAACATGCAGTTGCAATGTAGGATAGGTTTCTGAAAAACATCGCGGGGTGGTGCACATTGTATGGGTGTGTGTTACATTAGATTCACTAGTAGGAGTGAGAAAAACATCACGGGGTGGTGAGCATTGTATGGGTGTGTGTTACATTACATTCACTAATAGGAGTGAGAAAAACATTACGGGGTTGTGCGCATTGCATGGGTGTTTGTTACATTACATTCACTAGTAGGAGTGAGAAAAACATCACGGTGTGGTGCGCATTGCATGGGTGTGTGTTACATTACATTCACTAGTAGGAGTGAGAAAAACATCACGGGGTGGTGCGCATTGTATGGGTGTGTGTTACATTACATTCACTAGTAGGAGTGAGAAAAACATCCCGGGGTCGTGCGCATTATTTCTGTGTGTGTTACATTACATTCACTAATAGGAGTGAGAAAACCATCACGGGGTGGTGCGCATTGTATGGGTGTGTGTTACATTAGATTCACTAGAAGGAGTGAGAAAAACATCACGGGGTAGTGCGCATTGTATGGGTGTGTGTTACATTACATTCACTAGTAGGAGTGAGAAAAACATCACGGGGTGGTGCGCATTGTATGGGTGTGTGTTACATTAGATTCACTAGTAGGAGTGAGAAAAACATCACGGGGTGGTGCGCAATGTATGGGTGTGTGTTACATTACATTCACTAGTAGGAGTGAGAAAAACATCACGGGGTGGTGTGCATTTTATGGGTGTGTGTTACATTAGATTCACTAGTAGGAGTGAGAAAAACATCACGGGGTGGTGCGCATTGTATGGGTGTGTGTTACATTACATTCACTAGTAGGAGTGAGGAAAACATCACGGGGTGGTGTGAATCGGAGGGTCTGAATTAGGATAGGCAGTGAGTGGCAATGTAGCATGGAGAAAAGCACCGCGGGGTGGTCAGCATGGGGAGGTCAGGGAACATGCAGTGGCAATGTAGGATAGGTTTCTGAAAAACATCGCAGGGTGGTGCGCATTGTATGGGTGTGTGTTACATTAGATTCACTAGTAGGAGTGAGAAAAACATCACGGGGTGGTGCGCATTGTATGGGTGTGTGTTACATTACATTCACTAATAGGAGAGAAAAACATCACGGGGTGGTGCGCATTGTATGGGTGTGTGTTACATTACATTCACTAGTAGGAGTGAGAAAAACATCACGGGGTGGTGCGCATTGTATGGGGGTGTGTTACATTACATTCACTAGTAGGAGTGAGAAAAACATCACGGGGTGGTGCGCATTGTATGGGTTTGTGTTACATTACATTCACTAGTAGGAGTGAGAAAAACATCACGGGGTGGTGCGCATTGTATGGGTGTGTGTTACATTACATTCACTAGTAGGAGGGAGGAAAACATCACGGGGTGGTGTGAATCGGAGGGTCTGAATTAGGATAGGCAGGGAGTGGAAATGTAGCATGGAGAAAAGCACCGCGGGGTGGTCAGCATGGGGAGGTCAGGGAACATGCAGTTGCAATGTAGGATAGGTTTCTGAAAAACATCGCTGGGTGGTGCGCATTGTATGGGTGTGTGTTACATTAGATTCACTAGTAGGAGTGAGAAAAACATCACGGGGTGGTGCGCATTGTATGGGTGTGTGTTACATTACATTCACTAGTAGGAGTGAGAAAAACATCACGGGGTAGTGGGCATTGTATGGGTGTGTGTTACATTACATTCACTAGTAGGAGTGAGGAAAACATCACGGGGTGGTGCGCATTGTATGGGTGAGTGTTACATTACTTTCACTAGTAGGAGTGAGAAAAACATCACGGTGTGGTGCGCATTGTATGGGTTTGTGTTACATTGCATTCACTAGTAGGAGTGAGAAAAACATCACGGGGTGGTGCGCATTGTTTCTGTGTGTGTTACATTACATTCACTAGTAGGAGTGAGAAAAACATCACGGGGTGGTGCGCATTGTATTACATTCACTAGTAGGAGTGAGAAAAACATCACGGGGTGGTGCGCATTGTATGGGTGTGTGTTACATTAGATTCACTGGTAGGAGTGAGAAAAACATCACGGGGTGGTGCCCATTGTATGGGTGTGTGTTACATTACATTCACAAGTAGGAGTGACAAAAACATCACGGGGTGGTGCGCATTGTATGGGTGTGTGTTACATTACATTCACTAGTAGGAGGGAGAAAAACATCACGGGGTGGTGTGAATCGGAGGGTCTGAATTAGGATAGGCAGGGAGTGGCAATGTAGCAAGGAGAAAAGCACGGCGGGGTGGTCAGCATGGGGAGGTCAGGGAACATGCAGTTGCAATGTAGGATAGGTTTCTGAAAAACATCGCGGGGTGGTGCGCATTGTATGGGTGTGTGTTACATTAGATTCACTAGTAGGAGTGAGAAAAACATCACGGGGTGGTGCGCATTGTATGGGTGTGTGTTACATTACATTCACTAATAGGAGTGAGAAAAACATTACGGGGTGGTGCGCATTGCATGGATGTGTGTTACATTACATTCACTAGTAGGAGTGCGAAAAACATCACGGTGTGGTGCGCATTGTATGGGTGTGTGTTACATTACATTCACTAGTAGGAGTGAGAAAAACATCACGGGGTGGTGCGCATTGTATGGGTGTGTGTTACATTACATTCACTAGTAGGAGTGAGAAAAACATCACGGGGAGGTGCGCATTGTTTCTGTGTGTGTTACATTACATTCACTAGTAGGAGTGAGAAAAATATCACGGGGTGGTGCGCATTGTATGGGTGTGTGTTACATTAGATTCACTAGTAGGATTGAGAAAAACATCACAGGGTGCTGCAAATTGTATGGGTGTGTGTTACATTACATTCACTAGTAGGAGTGAGAAAAACATCACGGGGTGGTGAGCATTGTATGGGTGTGTGTTACATTACATTCACTAGTAGGAGTGAGAAAAACATCACGGGGTGGTGCGCATTGTATGGGTGTGTGTTACATTACATTTACTAGTAGGAGTTAGAAAAACATCACGGGGTGGTGCGCATTGTATGGGTGTGTGTTACATTACATTCACTAGTAGGAGTGAGAAAAACATCACGGGGTGGTGCGCACTGTATGGGTGTGTGTTACATTACATTCACTAGTAGGAGTGAGAAAAACATCACGGGGCGGTGCGCATTGTATGGTTGTGTGTTACATTACATTCACTAGTAAGAGTGAGAAAAACATCACGGGGCGGTGCGCATTGTATGGGTTTGTGTTACATTACATTCACTAGTAGGAGTGAGAAAAACATCACGGGGTGGTGCGCATTGTTTCTGTGTGTGTTACATTACATTCACGAGTAGGAGTGAGAAAAACATCACGGGGTGGTGCGCATTGTATGGGTGTGTGTTACATTACATTCACTAGTAGGAGTGAGGAAAACATCACGGGGTGGTGTGAATCGGAGGGTCTGAATTAGGATAGGCAGTGAGTGGCAATGTAGCATGGAGAAAAGCACCGCGGGGTGGTCAGCATGGGGAGGTCAGGGAACATGCAGTGGCAATGTAGGATAGGTTTCTGAAAAACATCGCGGGGTGGTGCTCATTGTATGGGTGTGTGTTACAATAGATTCACTAGTAGGAGTGAGAAAAACATCACGGGGTGGTGCGCATTGTATGGGTGTGTGTTACATTACATTCACTAATAGGAGTGAGAAAAACATCACGGGGTGGTGCGCATTGTTTCTGTGTGTTACATTACATTCACTAGAAGGAGTGAGAAAAACATCACGGGGTGGTGCGCATTGTATGGGTGTGTGTTACATTAGATTCACTAGTAGGAGTGAGAAAAACATCACGGGGTGGTGCGCATTGTTTGGGTGTGTGTTACATTACATTCACTAGTAGGAGTGAGAAAAACATCACGGGGTGGTGCGCATTGTATGGGTGTGTGTTACATTACATTCACTAGTAGGAGGGAGGAAAACATCACGGGGTGGTGTGAATCGGAGGGTCTGAATTAGGATAGGCAGTGAGTGGCAATGTAGCATGGAGAAAAGCACCGCGGGGTGGTCAGCATGGGGAGGTCAGGGAACATGCAGTTGCAATGTAGGATAGGTTTCTGAAAAACATCGCGGGGTGGTGCGAATTGTATGGGTGTGTGTTACATTAGATTCACTAGTAGGAGTGAGAAAAACATCACGAGGTGGTGCGCATTGTATGGGTGTGTGTTACATTACATTCACTAATAGGAGTGAGAAAACATTACGGGGTGGTGCGCATTGCATGTGTGTGTGTTACATTACATTCACTAGTAGGAGTGAGAAAAACATCACGGTGTGGTGCGCATTGTATGGGTGTGTGTTACATTACATTCACTAGTAGGAGTGAGAAAAACATCACGGGGTGGTGCGCATTGTATGGGTGTGTGTTACATTACATTCACTAGTAGGAGTGAGAAAAACATCACGGGGTGGTGCGCATTGTTTCTGTGTGTGTTACATTACATTCACTAGTAGGAGAGAGAAAAACATCACGGGGTGGTGCGCATTGTATGGGTGTGTGTTACATTAGATTCACTAGAAGGAATGAGAAAAACATCACAGGGTGGTGCGCATTGTATGGGTGTGTGTTACATTACATTCACTAGTAGGAGTGAGAAAAACATCACGGGGTGGTGCGCATTGTATGGGTGTGTGTTACATTAGATTCACTAGTAGGAGTGAGAAAAACATCACGGGGTGGTGCGCATTGTATGGGTGTGTGTTACATTACATTCACTAGTAGGAGTGAGAAAAACATCACGGGGTTGTGTGCATTGTATGGGTGTGTGTTACATTAGATTCACTAGTAGGAGTGAGAAAAACATCACGGGGTGGTGCGCATTGTATGGGTGTGTGTTACATTACATTCACTAGTAGGAGTGAGAAAAACATCACGGGGTGGTGTGCATTCTATGGGTGTGTGTTACATTACATTCACTAATAGGAGTGAGAAAAACATCACGGGGTGGTGCGCATTGTATGGGTGTGTGTTACATTACATTCACTGGTAGGAGTGAGAAAAACATAACGGGGTGGTGCGCATTGTATGGGTGTGTGTTACATCACATTCACTACAAGGATTGAGAAAAACATCACGGTGTGGTGTGAATCGGAGGCTCTGAATTAGGATAGGCAGTGAGTGGCAATGTAGGATGGAGAAAAGCACCAGGGGGTGGTCAGCATGGGGAGGTAAGGGAACATGCAGTGGCAATGTAGGATAGGTTTCTGAAAAACATCACGGGGTGGTGCGCATTGTATGGGTGTGTGTTACATTAGATTCACTAGTAGGATTGAGAAAAACAGCACGGGGTGGTGCAAATTGTATGGGTGTGTGTTACATTACATTCACTAGTAGGAGTGAGAAAAACATCACGAGGTGGTGCGCATTGTATTGGTGTGTGTTACATTACATTCAGTAGTAGGAGTGAGAAAAATATCACGGGGTGGTGCGCATTGTATGGGTGTGTGTTACATTACATTCACTAGTAGGAGTGAGAAAAACATCACGGGGTGGTGCGCATTGTATGGGTGTGTGTTACATTACATTCACTAGTAGGAGTGAGAAAAACATCACGGGGTGGTGCGCATTGTATGGGTGTGTGTTACATTACATTCACTAGTAGGAGTGAGAAAAACATCACGGGGTGGTGCGCATTGTATGGGTGTGTGTTACATTACATTCAGTAGTAGGAGTGAGAAAAACATCACGGGGCGGTGCGCATTGTATGGTTGTGTGTTACATTACATTCACTAGTAAGAGTGAGAAAAACATCACGGGGCGGTGCGCATTGTATGGGTTTGTGTTACATTACATTCACTAGTAGGAGTGAGAAAAACATCACGGGGTGGTGCGCATTGTATGGGTGTGTGTTACATTACATTCACTAGTAGGAGTGAGAAAAACATCATGGGGTGGTGTCAATCGGAGGGTCTGAATTAGGATAGGCAGTGATTGGCAATGTAGGATGGAGAAAAGCACCGCGGGGTGGTCAGAATGGGGAGGTCAGGGAACATGCAGTGGCAATGTAGAATAGGTTTCTGAAAAACATCGCGGGGTGGTGCGCATTGTATGGGTGTGTGTTACATTAGATTCACTAGTAGGAGTGAGAAAAACATCACGGGGTGGTGCTCATTGTATGGGTGTGTGTTACATTACATTCACTAGTAGGAGTGACAAAAACATCACGGGGTGGTGTGCATTGTATGGTTGTGTGTTACATTACATTCACTAGTAGGAGTGAGAAAAACATCACGGGGTGGTGCGCATTGTATTGGTGTGAGTTACATTACATTCACTAGTAGGAGTGAGAAAAACATCACGAGGTGGTGCGCATTGTATGGGTGTGTGTTACATTACATTCACTAGTAGGAGTGAGAAAAACATCACGGGGTGGTGCGCATTGTATGGGTGTGTGTTACATTATATTCACTACAAGGAGTGAGTAAAACATCATGGGGTGGTGTGATTCGGAGGCTCTGAATTAGGATAGGAAGTGAGTGGCAATGTAGGATGGAGAAAAGTACCGGGGCGTGGTCAGCATGGGGAGGTCAGGGAACATGCAGTGGCAATGTAGTATAGGTTTCTGAAAAACATCACGGGGTGGTGTGCATTGTATGGGTGTGTGTTACAGTAGATTCACTGGTAGGAGTGAGAAAAACATCACGGGGTGGTGCGCATTGTATGGGTGTGTGTTACATTACATTCACTAGTAGGAGTGAGAAAAACATCACAGGGTGGTGCGCATTGTATGGGTGTGTGTTACATTACATTCACTAGTAGGAGTGAGAAAAATATCACGGGGTGGTGCGCATTGAATGGGTGTGTGTTACATTACATTCACTAGTAGGAGTGAGAAAAACATCACGGGGTGGTGCGCATTGTATGGGTGTGTGTTACATTACATTCACTAGTAGGAGTGAGAAAAACATCACGGGGTGGTGCGCATTATATGGGTGTGTGTTACATTACATTCACTAGTAGGAGTGAGAAAAACATCACGGGGTGGTGCGCATTGTATGGGTGTGTGTTACATTAGATTCACTAATAGGAGTGAGAAAAACATCACGGGTGGTGCGCATTGTATGGGTGTGTGTTACATTACGTTCACTAGTAAGAGTGAGAAAAACATCACGGGGTGGTGCACATTGTATGGGTGTGTGTTACATTAGATTCACTAGTAGGAGTGAGAAAAACATAACGGGGTGGTGCGCATTGTATTGGTGTGTATTACATTACATTCACTAGTAGGAGTGAGAAAAACATCACGGGGTGGTGCGCATTGTATGGGTGTGTGTTACATTAGATTCACTAGTAGTAATGAGAAAAACATCACGGGGTGGTGCGCATTGTATGGGTGTGTGTTACATTAGATTCACTAGTAGGAGTGAGAAAAACATCACGGGGTGGTGCGCATTGTATGGGTGTGTGTTACATTAGATTCACTAGTAGGAGTGAGAAAAACATCACGGGGTGGTGCGCATTGTATGGGTGTGTGTTACATTACATTCACTAGTAGGAGTGAGAAAAACATCACGGGGTTGTGTGCATTGTATGGGTGTGTGTTACATTAGATTCACTAGTAGGAGTGAGAAAAACATCACGGGGTGGTGCGCATTGTATGGGTGTGTGTTACATTACATTCACTAGTAGGAGTGAGAAAAACATCACGGGGTGGTGTGCATTGTATGGGTGTGTGTTACATTACATTCACTAATAGGAGTGAGAAAAACATCACGGGGTGGTGCGCATTGTATGGGTGTGTGTTACATTACATTCACTGGTAGGAGTGAGAAAAACATCACGGGGTGGTGCGCATTGTATGGGTGTGTGTTACATTAGATTCACTAGTAGGAGTGAGAAAAACATCACGGGGTGGTGCGCATTGTATGGGTGTGTGTTACATTACATTCACTAGTAGGAGTGAGAAAAACATCACGGGGCGGTGCGCATTGTATGGGTGTGTGTTACATTACATTCACTAGTAGGAGTGAGAAAAACATCACGGGGCGGTGCGCATTGTATGGGTGTGTGTTACATTAGATTCACTAGTAGGAGTGAGAAAAACATCACGGGGTGGTGCGCATTGTATGGGTGTGTGTTACATTAGATTCACTAATAGGAGTGAGAAAAACATCACGGGTGGTGCGCATTGTATGGGTGTGTGTTACATTACGTTCACTAGTAAGAGTGAGAAAAACATCACGGGGTGGTGCACATTGTATGGGTGTGTGTTACATTAGATTCACTAGTAGGAGTGAGAAAAACATCACGGGGTGGTGCGCATTGTATTGGTGTGTATTACATTACATTCACTAGTAGGAGTGAGAAAAACATCACGGGGTGGTGCGCATTGTATGGGTGTGTGTTACATTAGATTCACTAGTAGGAATGAGAAAAACATCACGGGGTGGTGCGCATTGTATGGGTGTGTGTTACATTAGATTCACTAGTAGGAGTGAGAAAAACATCACGGGGTGGTGCGCATTGTATGGGTGTCTGTTGCATTACATTCACTGCTAGGAGTGAGAAAAACATCACAGGGTGGTGCGCATTGTATGGGTGTGTGTTACATTAGATTCACTAGTAGGAGTGAGAAAAACATCACGGGGTGGTGCGCATTGTATGGGTGTGTGTTACATTACATTCACTAGTAGGAGTGAGAAAAACATCACGGGGTGGTGCGCATTGTTTCTGTGTGTGTTACATTACATTCACTATTAGGAGTGAGAAAAACATCACGGGGTGGTGCGCATTGTATGGGTGTGTGTTACATTAGATTCACTAGTAGGAGTGAGAAAAACATCACGGGGTGGTGCGCATTGTATGGGTGTGTGTTACATTACATTCACTAGAAGGAGTGAGAAAAACTTCACGGGGTGGTGCGCATTGTATAGGTGTGTGTTACATTACATTCACTAGTAGGAGTGAGGAAAACATCACGGGGTGGTGTGAATCGGAGGATCTGAATTAGGATAGGCAGTGAGTGGCAATGTAGCATGGAGAAAAGCACCGCGGGGTGGTCAGCATGGGGAGGTCAGGGAACATGCAGTGGCAATGTAGGATAGGTTTCTGAAAAACATCGCGGGGTGGTGCGCATTGTATGGGTGTGTGTTACATTAGATTCACTAGTAGGAGGGAGGAAAACATCACGGGGTCGTGTGAATCGGAGGGACTGAATTAGGATAGGCAGGGAGTGGCAATGTAGGATGGAGAAAAGCACCAGGGGGTGGTCAGCATGGGGAGGTAAGGGAACATGCAGTGGCAATGTAGGATAGGTTTCTGAAAAACATCATGGGGTGGTGCGCATTGTATGGGTGTGTGTTACATTACATTCACTAGTAGGATTGAGAAAAATATCACGGGGTGGTGCAAATTGTATGGGTGTGTGTTACATTACATTCACTAGTAGGAGTGAGAAAAACATCACGGGGTGGTGCGCATTGTATGGGTGTGTGTTACATTACATTCAGTAGTAGGAGTGAGAAAAATATCACGGGGTGGTGCGCATTGTATGGGTGTGTGTTACATTACATTCACTAGTAGGAGTGAGAAAAACATCACGGGGTGGTGCGCATTGTATGGGTGTGTGTTACATTACATTCACTAGTAGGAGAGAGAAAAACATCACGGGGTGGTGCGCATTGTATGGGTGTGTGTTACATTACATTCACTAGTAGGAGTGAGAAAAACATCACGGGGTGGTGCGCATTGTATGGGTGTGTGTTACATTACATTCACTAGTAGGAGTGAGAAAAACATCACGGGGTGGTGCGCATTGTATGGGTGTGTGTTACATTACATTCACTAGTAGGAGTGAGAAAAACATCACGGAGTGGTGCGCATTGTATGGGTGTGTGTTATATTACGTTCACTACTAGGAGTGAGAAAAACATTACGGCGTGGTGCGCATTGTATGGGTGTGTGTTACATTAGATTCACTATTAGGAGTGAGAAAAACATCACGGGGTGGTGCGCATTGTATGGCTGTGTGTTACATTACATTCACTAGTAGGAGTGAGAAAAACATCACGGGGTGGTGCGCATTGTATGGGTGTGTGTTACATTAGATTCACTAGTAGGAGTGAGAAAAACATCACGGGGTGGTGCGCATTGTATGAGTGTGTGTTACATTAGATTCGCTAGTAGGAGTGAGAAAAACATCACGGGGTGGTGCCAATTGTATGGGTGTGTGTTACATTATATTCACTAGTAGGAGGGAGGAAAACATCACGGGGTCGTGTGAATCGGAGGGTCTGAATTAGGATAGGCAGCAAGTGGCAATGTAGGATGGAGAAAAGCACCAGGGGGTGGTCAGCATGGAGAGGTAAGGGAACATGCAGTGGCAATGTAGGATAGGTTTCTGAAAAACATCACGGGGTGGTGCGCATTGTATGGGTGTGTGTCACTTAGATTCACTAGTAGGATTGAGAAAAACATCACGGGGTGGTGCAAATTGTATGGGTGTGTGTTACATTACATTCACTAGTAGGAGTGAGAAAAACATCACGGGGTGGTGCGCATTGTATGGGTGTGTGTTACATTACATTCAGTAGTAGGAGTGAGAAAAATATCACGGGGTGGTGCGCATTGTATGGGTGTGTGTTACATTACATTCACTAGTAGGAGTGAGAAAAACATCACGGGGTGGTGCGCATTTTATGGGTGTGTGTTACATTACATTCACTAGTAGGAGTGAGAAAAACATCACGGGGTGGTGCGCATTGTATGGGTGTGTGTTACATTACATTCACGAGTAGGAGTGAGAAAAACATCACGGGGTGGTGCGCATTATATGGGTGTGTGTTACATTACATTAACTAGTAGGAGTGAGAAAAACATCATGGGGCGGTGTGCATTGTATGGTTGTGTGTTACATTACATTCACTAGTAAGAGTGAGAAAAACATCACGGGGCGGTGCGCATTGTATGGCTTTGTGTTACATTACATTCACTAGTAGGAGTGAGAAAAACATCACGGGGTGGTGCGCATTGTATGGGTGTGTGTTACATTACATTCACTAGTAGGAGTGAGAAAAACATCACGGGGTGGTGCGCATTGAATGGGTGTGTGTTACATTACATTCACTAGTAGGAGTGAGAAAAACATCACGGGGTGGTGCGCATTGCATGGGTGTGAGTTACATTACATTCACTAGTAGGAGTGAGAAAAACATCACGGGGTGGTGCGCCTTGTATGGATGTGTGTTACATTACATTCACTAGTAGGAGTGAGAAAAACATCACGGGGTGGTGCGCATTGTATGGGTGTGTGTTACATTAGATTCACTAGTAGGAGTGAGAAAAACATCACGGGGTGGTGCGCATTGTATGGGTGTGTGTTACATTAGATTCACTAGTAGGAGTGAGAAAAACATCACGGGGTGGTGCGCATTGTACGGGTGTGTGTTACATTACATTCACTAGTAGGAGTGAGAAAAACATCACGGGGTGGTGCGCATTGTACGGGTGTGTGTTACATTACATTCACTAGTAGGAGTGAGAAAAACATCACGGGGTGGTGCGCATTGTATGGGTGTGTGTTACATTAGATTCACTAGTAGGAGTGAGAAAAACATCACGGGGTGGTGCGCATTGTACAGGTGTGTGTTATATTACATTCACTAGTAGGAGTGAGAAAAACATCACGGGGTGGTGCGCATTGTATGGGTGTGTGTTACATTACATTCACTAGTAGGAGTGAGAAAAACATCACGGAGTGGTGCGCATTGTATGGGTGTGTGTTATATTACATTCACTACTAGGAGTGAGAAAAACATCACGGGGTGGTGCGCATTGTATGGGTGTGTGTTACATTAGATTCACTAGTAGGAGTGAGAAAAACATCACGGGGTGGTGCGCATTGTATGGGTGTGTGTTACATTAGATTCACTGGTAGGAGTGAGAAAAACATCACGGGGTGGTGCGCATTGTATGGGTGTGTGTTACATTAGATTCACTAGTAGGAGTGAGAAAAACATCACGGGGTGGTGCGCATTGTATGGGTGTGTGTTACATTAGATTCGCTAGTAGGAGTGAGAAAAACATCACGGGGTGGTGCGTATTGTATGGGTGTGTGTTACATTACATTCACTAGTAGGAGTGAGAAATCATCACGGGTTGGTGCGCATTGTATGGGTGTGTGTTACATTACATTCACTAGTAGGAGTGAGAAAAACATCACGGGGTGGTGCGCATTGTATGGGTGTGTGTTACATTACATTCACTAGTAGGAGTGAGAAATCATCACGGATTGGTGCACATTGTATGGGTGTGTGTTACATTACATAAACTAGTAGGAGTGAGAAAAACATCACGGGGTGGTGCGCATTGTATGGGTGTGTGTTACATTACATTCACTAGTAGGAGTGAGAAAAACATCACGGGGTGGTGCGCATTGTAGGGGTGTGTGTTACATTACATTCACTATTAGGAGTGAGGAAAACATCACGGGGTAGTTTGAATCGGAGGGTCTGAATTAGGATAGGCAGTGAGTGGCAATATAGCATGGAGAAAAGCACCACGGGGTGGTCAGCATGGGGAGGTCAGGGAACATGCAGTGGCAATGTAGGATAGGTTTCTGAAAAACATCGCGGGGTGGTGCGCATTGTATGGGTGTGTGTTACATTACATTCACTAGTAGGAGTGAGAAAAACATCACGGGGTGGTGCGCTTTGTATGGGAGTGTGTTACATTACATTCACTAATAGGAGTAAGAAAAACATCACGGGGTGGTGCGCATTGTATGGGTGTGTCTTATATTACATTCACTACTAGGAGTGAGAAAAACATCACGGGGTGGTGCGCATTGTATGGGGGTGTGTTACATTAGATTCACTAGTAGGAGTGAGAAAAACATCACGGGGTGGTGCGCATTGTATGGGTATGTGTTACATTAGATTCACTAGTAGGAGTGAGAAAAACATCACGGGGTGGTGCGCATTGTATGGGTGTGTGTTACATTAGATTCACTAGTAGGAGTGAGAAAAACATCACGGGGTGGTGCGCATTGTATGGGTGTGTGTTACATTACATTCACTAGTAGGAGTGAGAAAAACATCACGCGGTGGTGCGCCTTGTATGGGTGTGTGTTACATTACATTCACTAGTAGGAGTGAGAAAAACATCACGGGGTGGTGCGCATTGTATGGGTGTGTGTTACATTGCATTCACTAGTAGGAGTGAGAAAAACATCACGGGGTGGTGCGCATTGTATGGGTGTGTGTTACATTACATTCACTAGTAGGAGTGAGGAAAACATCACGGGGTGCTTTGAATGGGAGGGTCTGAATTAGGATAGGCAGTGAGTGGCAATGTAGCATGGAGAAAAGCACCACGGGGTGGTCAGCATGGGGAGGTCAGGGAACATGCAGTGGCAATGTAGGATAGGTTTCTGAAAAACATCGCGGGGTGGTGCGCATTGTATGGGTGTGTTTTACATTAAATTCACTAGTAGGAGTGAGAAAAACATAACGGGGTGGTGCGCATTGTATGGGTGTGTGTTACATTACATTCACTAGTAGGAGTGAGAAAAACATCACGGGGTGGTGCGCATTGTATGGGTGTGTGTTACATTAGATTCACTAGTAGGAGTGAGAAAAACATCACGGGGTGGTGCGCATTGTATGGGTGTGTGTTACATTAGATTCACTAGTAGGAGTGACAAAAACATCACGGGGTGGTGCGTATTGTATGGGTGTGTGTTACATTACATTCACTAGTAGGAGTGAGAAATCATCACGGGTTGGTGTGTATTGTATGGGTGTGTGTTACATTACATTCACTAGTAGGAGTGAGAAAAACATCACGGGGTGATGCGCATTGTATGGGTGTGTGTTATATTACATTCACTAGTAGGAGTGAGAAAAACATCACGGGGTGGTGCGCATTGTATGGGTGTGTGTTACATTACATTCACTAGTAGGAGTGAGGAAAACATCACGGGGTGGTTTGAATGGGAGGGTCTGAATTAGGATAGGCAGTGAGTGGCAATGTAGCATGGAGAAAAGCACCACGGGGTGGTCAGCATGGGGAGGTCAGGGAACATGCAGTGGCAATGTAGGATAGGTTTCTGAAAAACATCGCGGGGTGGTGCGCATTGTATGGGTGTGTGTTACATTACATTCACTAGTAGGAGTGAGAAAAACATCACGGGGTGGTGCCCATTGTATGGGTGTGTGTTACATTACATTCACTAGTAGGAGTGAGAAAAACATCACGGGGTGGTGCGCATTGTATGGGTGTGTGTTACATTAGATTCACTAGTAGGAGTGAGAAAAACATCATGGGGTGGTGCGCATTGTATGGGTGTGTGTTACATTAGATTCACTAGTAGGAGTGAGAAAAACATCACGGGGTGGTGCGCATTGTATGGGTATATGTTACATTAGATTCACTAGTAGGAGTGAGAAAAACATCACGGGGTGGTGCGCATTGTATGGGTGTGTGTTACATTACATTCACTAGTAGAAGTGAGAAAAACATCACGGGGTGGTGCGCATTGTATGGGTGTGTGTTACATTACATACACTAGTAGGAGTGAGAAAAACATCACGGGGTGGTGCGCCTTGTATGGGTGTGTGTTACATTACATTCACTAGTAGGAGTGAGAAAAATATCACGGGGTGGTGCGCATTGTATGGGTGTGTGTTACATTGCATTCACTAGTAGGAGTGAGAAAAACATCACGGGGTGGTGCGCATTGTATGGGTGTGTGTTACATTAGATTCACTAGTAGTAATGAGAAAAACATCACGGGGTGGTGCGCATTGTATGGGTGTGTGTTACATTAGATTCACTAGTAGGAGTGAGAAAAACATCACAGGGTGGTGCGCATTGTATGGGTGTGTGTTACATTAGATTCACTAGTAGGAGTGAGAAAAACATCACGGGGTGGTGCGCATTGTATGGGTGTGTGTTACATTACATTCACTAGTAGGAGTGAGAAAAACATCACGGGGTTGTGTGCATTGTATGGGTGTGTGTTACATTAGATTCACTAGTAGGAGTGATAAAAACATCACGGGGTGGTGCGCATTGTATGGGTGTGTGTTACATTACATTCACTAGTAGGAGTGAGAAAAACATCACGGGGTGGTGTGCATTGTATGGGTGTGTGTTACATTACATTCACTAATAGGAGTGAGAAAAACATCACGGGGTGGTGCGCATTGTATGGGTGTGTGTTACATTACATTCACTGGTAGGAGTGAGAAAAACATAACGGGGTGGTGCGCATTGTATGGGTGTGTGTTACATCACATTCACTACAAGGATTGAGAAAAACATCACGGTGTGGTGTGAATCGGAGGCTCTGAATTAGGATAGGCAGTGAGTGGCAATGTAGGATGGAGAAAAGCACCAGGGGGTGGTCAGCATGGGGAGGTAAGGGAACATGCAGTGGCAATGTAGGATAGGTTTCTGAAAAACATCACGGGGTGGTGCGCATTGTATGGGTGTGTGTTACATTAGATTCACTAGTAGGATTGAGAAAAACATCACGGGGTGGTGCAAATTGTATGGGTGTGTGTTACATTACATTCACTAGTAGGAGTGAGAAAAACATCACGAGGTGGTGCGCATTGTATTGGTGTGTGTTACATTACATTCAGTAGTAGGAGTGAGAAAAATATCACGGGGTGGTGCGCATTGTATGGGTGTGTGTTACATTACATTCACTAGTAGGAGTGAGAAAAACATCACGGGGTGGTGCGCATTGTATGGGTGTGTGTTACATTACATTCACTAGTAGGAGTGAGAAAAACATCACGGGGTGGTGCGCATTGTATGGGTGTGTGTTACATTACATTCACTAGTAGGAGTGAGAAAAACATCACGGGGTGGTGCGCATTGTATGGGTGTGTGTTACATTACATTCAGTAGTAGGAGTGAGAAAAACATCACGGGGCGGTGTGCATTGTATGGTTGTGTGTTACATTACATTCACTAGTAAGAGTGAGAAAAACATCACGGGGCGGTGCGCATTGTATGGGTTTGTGTTACATTACATTCACTAGTAGGAGTGAGAAAAACATCACGGGGTGGTGCGCATTGTATGGGTGTGTGTTACATTACATTCACTAGTAGGAGTGAGAAAAACATCATGGGGTGGTGTCAATCGGAGGGTCTGAATTAGGATAGGCAGTGATTGGCAATGTAGGATGGAGAAAAGCACCGCGGGGTGGTCAGAATGGGGAGGTCAGGGAACATGCAGTGGCAATGTAGAATAGGTTTCTGAAAAACATCGCGGGGTGGTGCGCATTGTATGGGTGTGTGTTACATTAGATTCACTAGTAGGAGTGAGAAAAACATCACGGGGTGGTGCTCATTGTATGGGTGTGTGTTACATTACATTCACTAGTAGGAGTGACAAAAACATCACGGGGTGGTGTGCATTGTATGGTTGTGTGTTACATTACATTCACTAGTAGGAGTGAGAAAAACATCACGGGGTGGTGCGCATTGTATTGGTGTGAGTTACATTACATTCACTAGTAGGAGTGAGAAAAACATCACGAGGTGGTGCGCATTGTATGGGTGTGTGTTACATTACATTCACTAGTAGGAGTGAGAAAAACATCACGGGGTGGTGCGCATTGTATGGGTGTGTGTTACATTATATTCACTACAAGGAGTGAGTAAAACATCATGGGGTGGTGTGATTCGGAGGCTCTGAATTAGGATAGGCAGTGAGTGGCAATGTAGGATGGAGAAAAGTACCGGGGCGTGGTCAGCATGGGGAGGTCAGGGAACATGCAGTGGCAATGTAGTATAGGTTTCTGAAAAACATCACGGGGTGGTGTGCATTGTATGGGTGTGTGTTACAGTAGATTCACTGGTAGGAGTGAGAAAAACATCACGGGGTGGTGCGCATTGTATGGGTGTGTGTTACATTACATTCACTAGTAGGAGTGAGAAAAACATCACGGGGTGGTGCGCATTGTATGGGTGTGTGTTACATTACATTCACTAGTAGGAGTGAGAAAAATATCACGGGGTGGTGCGCATTGAATGGGTGTGTGTTACATTACATTCACTAGTAGGAGTGAGAAAAACATCACGGGGTGGTGCGCATTGTATGGGTGTGTGTTACATTACATTCACTAGTAGGAGTGAGAAAAACATCACGGGGTGGTGCGCATTGCATGGGTGTGTGTTACATTACATTCACTAGTAGGAGTGAGAAAAACATCACGGGGTGGTGCGCATTGTATGGGTGTGTGTTACATTAGATTCACTAATAGGAGTGAGAAAAACATCACGGGTGGTGCGCATTGTATGGGTGTGTGTTACATTACGTTCACTAGTAAGAGTGAGAAAAACATCACGGGGTGGTGCACATTGTATGGGTGTGTGTTACATTAGATTCACTAGTAGGAGTGAGAAAAACATCACGGGGTGGTGCGCATTGTATTGGTGTGTATTACATTACATTCACTAGTAGGAGTGAGAAAAACATCACGGGGTGGTGCGCATTGTATGGGTGTGTGTTACATTAGATTCACTAGTAGGAATGAGAAAAACATCACGGGGTGGTGCGCATTGTATGGGTGTGTGTTACATTAGATTCACTAGTAGGAGTGAGAAAAACATCACGGGGTGGTGCGCATTGTATGGGTGTCTGTTGCATTACATTCACTGCTAGGAGTGAGAAAAACATCACGGGGTGGTGCGCATTGTATGGGTGTGTGTTACATTAGATTCACTAGTAGGAGTGAGAAAAACATCACGGGGTGGTGCGCATTGTATGGGTGTGTGTTACATTACATTCACTAGTAGGAGTGAGAAAAACATCACGGGGCGGTGCGCATTGTATGGGTGTGTGTTACATTACATTCACTAGTAGGAGTGAGAAAAACATCACGGGGTGGTGCGCATTGTTTCTGTGTGTGTTACATTACATTCACTAGTAGGAGTGAGAAAAACATCACGGGGTGGTGCGCATTGTATGGGTGTGTGTTACATTAGATTCACTAGTAGGAGTGAGAAAAACATCACGGGGTGGTGCGCATTGTATGGGTGTGTGTTACATTACATTCACTAGAAGGAGTGAGAAAAACTTCACGGGGTGGTGCGCATTGTATAGGTGTGTGTTACATTACATTCACTAGTAGGAGTGAGGAAAACATCACGGGGTGGTGTGAATCGGAGGATCTGAATTAGGATAGGCAGTGAGTGGCAATGTAGCATGGAGAAAAGCACCGCGGGGTGGTCAGCATGGGGAGGTCAGGGAACATGCAGTGGCAATGTAGGATAGGTTTCTGAAAAACATCGCGGGGTGGTGCGCATTGTATGGGTGTGTGTTACATTAGATTCACTAGTAGGAGGGAGGAAAACATCACGGGGTCGTGTGAATCGGAGGGACTGAATTAGGATAGGCAGGGAGTGGCAATGTAGGATGGAGAAAAGCACCAGGGGGTGGTCAGCATGGGGAGGTAAGGGAACATGCAGTGGCAATGTAGGATAGGTTTCTGAAAAACATCATGGGGTGGTGCGCATTGTATGGGTGTGTGTTACATTACATTCACTAGTAGGATTGAGAAAAATATCACGGGGTGGTGCAAATTGTATGGGTATGTGTTACATTACATTCACTAGTAGGAGTGAGAAAAACATCACGGGGTGGTGCGCATTGTATGGGTGTGTGTTACATTACATTCAGTAGTAGGAGTGAGAAAAATATCACGGGGTGGTGCGCATTGTATGGGTGTGTGTTACATTACATTCACTAGTAGGAGTGAGAAAAACATCACGGGGTGGTGCGCATTGTATGGGTGTGTGTTACATTACATTCACTAGTAGGAGAGAGAAAAACATCACGGGGTGGTGCGCATTGTATGGGTGTGTGTTACATTACATTCACTAGTAGGAGTGAGAAAAACATCACGGGGTGGTGCGCATTGTATGGGTGTGTGTTACATTACATTCACTAGTAGGAGTGAGAAAAACATCACGGGGTGGTGCGCATTGTATGGGTGTGTGTTACATTACATTCACTAGTAGGAGTGAGAAAAACATCACGGAGTGGTGCGCATTGTATGGGTGTGTGTTATATTACGTTCACTACTAGGAGTGAGAAAAACATTACGGCGTGGTGCGCATTGTATGGGTGTGTGTTACATTAGATTCACTAGTAGGAGTGAGAAAAACATCACGGGGTGGTGCGCATTGTATGGCTGTGTGTTACATTACATTCACTAGTAGGAGTGAGAAAAACATCACGGGGTGGTGCGCATTGTATGGGTGTGTGTTACATTAGATTCACTAGTAGGAGTGAGAAAAACATCACGGGGTGGTGCGCATTGTATGAGTGTGTGTTACATTAGATTCGCTAGTAGGAGTGAGAAAAACATCACGGGGTGGTGCCAATTGTATGGGTGTGTGTTACATTATATTCACTAGTAGGAGGGAGGAAAACATCACGGGGTCGTGTGAATCGGAGGGTCTGAATTAGGATAGGCAGCAAGTGGCAATGTAGGATGGAGAAAAGCACCAGGGGGTGGTCAGCATGGAGAGGTAAGGGAACATGCAGTGGCAATGTAGGATAGGTTTCTGAAAAACATCACGGGGTGGTGCGCATTGTATGGGTGTGTGTCACTTAGATTCACTAGTAGGATTGAGAAAAACATCACGGGGTGGTGCAAATTGTATGGGTGTGTGTTACATTACATTCACTAGTAGGAGTGAGAAAAACATCACGGGGTGGTGCGCATTGTATGGGTGTGTGTTACATTACATTCAGTAGTAGGAGTGAGAAAAATATCACGGGGTGGTGCGCATTGTATGGGTGTGTGTTACATTACATTCACTAGTAGGAGTGAGAAAAACATCACGGGGTGGTGCGCATTTTATGGGTGTGTGTTACATTACATTCACTAGTAGGAGTGAGAAAAACATCACGGGGTGGTGCGCATTGTATGGGTGTGTGTTACATTACATTCACGAGTAGGAGTGAGAAAAACATCACGGGGTGGTGCGCATTGTATGGGTGTGTGTTACATTACATTAACTAGTAGGAGTGAGAAAAACATCATGGGGCGGTGTGCATTGTATGGTTGTGTGTTACATTACATTCACTAGTAAGAGTGAGAAAAACATCACGGGGCGGTGCGCATTGTATGGCTTTGTGTTACATTACATTCACTAGTAGGAGTGAGAAAAACATCACGGGGTGGTGCGCATTGTATGGGTGTGTGTTACATTACATTCACTAGTAGGAGTGAGAAAAACATCACGGGGTGGTGCGCATTGAATGGGTGTGTGTTACATTACATTCACTAGTAGGAGTGAGAAAAACATCACGGGGTGGTGCGCATTGCATGGGTGTGAGTTACATTACATTCACTAGTAGGAGTGAGAAAAACATCACGGGGTGGTGCGCCTTGTATGGATGTGTGTTACATTACATTCACTAGTAGGAGTGAGAAAAACATCACGGGGTGGTGCGCATTGTATGGGTGTGTGTTACATTAGATTCACTAGTAGGAGTGAGAAAAACATCACGGGGTGGTGCGCATTGTATGGGTGTGTGTTACATTAGATTCACTAGTAGGAGTGAGAAAAACATCACGGGGTGGTGCGCATTGTACGGGTGTGTGTTACATTACATTCACTAGTAGGAGTGAGAAAAACATCACGGGGTGGTGCGCATTGTACGGGTGTGTGTTACATTACATTCACTAGTAGGAGTGAGAAAAACATCACGGGGTGGTGCGCATTGTATGGGTGTGTGTTACATTAGATTCACTAGTAGGAGTGAGAAAAACATCACGGGGTGGTGCGCATTGTACAGGTGTGTGTTATATTACATTCACTAGTAGGAGTGAGAAAAACATCACGGGGTGGTGCGCATTGTATGGGTGTGTGTTACATTACATTCACTAGTAGGAGTGAGAAAAACATCACGGAGTGGTGCGCATTGTATGGGTGTGTGTTATATTACATTCACTACTAGGAGTGAGAAAAACATCACGGGGTGGTGCGCATTGTATGGGTGTGTGTTACATTAGATTCACTAGTAGGAGTGAGAAAAACATCACGGGGTGGTGCGCATTGTATGGGTGTGTGTTACATTAGATTCACTGGTAGGAGTGAGAAAAACATCACGGGGTGGTGCGCATTGTATGGGTGTGTGTTACATTAGATTCACTAGTAGGAGTGAGAAAAACATCACGGGGTGGTGCGCATTGTACGGGTGTGTGTTACATTACATTCACTATTAGGAGTGAGGAAAACATCACGGGGTAGTTTGAATCGGAGGGTCTGAATTAGGATAGGCAGTGAGTGGCAATATAGCATGGAGAAAAGCACCACGGGGTGGTCAGCATGGGGAGGTCAGGGAACATGCAGTGGCAATGTAGGATAGGTTTCTGAAAAACATCGCGGGGTGGTGCGCATTGTATGGGTGTGTGTTACATTACATTCACTAGTAGGAGTGAGAAAAACATCACGGGGTGGTGCGCTTTGTATGGGAGTGTGTTACATTACATTCACTAATAGGAGTAAGAAAAACATCACGGGGTGGTGCGCATTGTATGGGTGTGTCTTATATTACATTCACTACTAGGAGTGAGAAAAACATCACGGGGTGGTGCGCATTGTATGGGGGTGTGTTACATTAGATTCACTAGTAGGAGTGAGAAAAACATCACGGGGTGGTGCGCATTGTATGGGTATGTGTTACATTAGATTCACTAGTAGGAGTGAGAAAAACATCACGGGGTGGTGCGCATTGTATGGGTGTGTGTTACATTAGATTCACTAGTAGGAGTGAGAAAAACATCACGGGGTGGTGCGCATTGTATGGGTGTGTGTTACATTACATTCACTAGTAGGAGTGAGAAAAACATCACGCGGTGGTGCGCCTTGTATGGGTGTGTGTTACATTACATTCACTAGTAGGAGTGAGAAAAACATCACGGGGTGGTGCGCATTGTATGGGTGTGTGTTACATTGCATTCACTAGTAGGAGTGAGAAAAACATCACGGGGTGGTGCGCATTGTATGGGTGTGTGTTACATTACATTCACTAGTAGGAGTGAGGAAAACATCACGGGGTGCTTTGAATGGGAGGGTCTGAATTAGGATAGGCAGTGAGTGGCAATGTAGCATGGAGAAAAGCACCACGGGGTGGTCAGCATGGGGAGGTCAGGGAACATGCAGTGGCAATGTAGGATAGGTTTCTGAAAAACATCGCGGGGTGGTGCGCATTGTATGGGTGTGTGTTACATTAAATTCACTAGTAGGAGTGAGAAAAACATAACGGGGTGGTGCGCATTGTATGGGTGTGTGTTACATTACATTCACTAGTAGGAGTGAGAAAAACATCACGGGGTGGTGCGCATTGTATGGGTGTGTGTTACATTAGATTCACTAGTAGGAGTGAGAAAAACATCACGGGGTGGTGCGCATTGTATGGGTGTGTGTTACATTAGATTCACTAGTAGGAGTGACAAAAACATCACGGGGTGGTGCGTATTGTATGGGTGTGTGTTACATTACATTCACTAGTAGGAGTGAGAAATCATCACGGGTTGGTGTGTATTGTATGGGTGTGTGTTACATTACATTCACTAGTAGGAGTGAGAAAAACATCACGGGGTGATGCGCATTGTATGGGTGTGTGTTATATTACATTCACTAGTAGGAGTGAGAAAAACATCACGGGGTGGTGCGCATTGTATGGGTGTGTGTTACATTACATTCACTAGTAGGAGTGAGGAAAACATCACGGGGTGGTTTGAATGGGAGGGTCTGAATTAGGATAGGCAGTGAGTGGCAATGTAGCATGGAGAAAAGCACCACGGGGTGGTCAGCATGGGGAGGTCAGGGAACATGCAGTGGCAATGTAGGATAGGTTTCTGAAAAACATCGCGGGGTGGTGCGCATTGTATGGGTGTGTGTTACATTACATTCACTAGTAGGAGTGAGAAAAACATCACGGGGTGGTGCCCATTGTATGGGTGTGTGTTACATTACATTCACTAGTAGGAGTGAGAAAAACATCACGGGGTGGTGCGCATTGTATGGGTGTGTGTTACATTAGATTCACTAGTAGGAGTGAGAAAAACATCATGGGGTGGTGCGCATTGTATGGGTGTGTGTTACATTAGATTCACTAGTAGGAGTGAGAAAAACATCACGGGGTGGTGCGCATTGTATGGGTATGTGTTACATTAGATTCACTAGTAGGAGTGAGAAAAACATCACGGGGTGGTGCGCATTGTATGGGTGTGTGTTACATTACATTCACTAGTAGAAGTGAGAAAAACATCACGGGGTGGTGCGCATTGTATGGGTGTGTGTTACATTACATACACTAGTAGGAGTGAGAAAAACATCACGGGGTGGTGCGCCTTGTATGGGTGTGTGTTACATTACATTCACTAGTAGGAGTGAGAAAAATATCACGGGGTGGTGCGCATTGTATGGGTGTGTGTTACATTGCATTCACTAGTAGGAGTGAGAAAAACATCACGGGGTGGTGCGCATTGTATGGGTGTGTGTTACATTACATTCACTACTAGGAGTGAGAAAAACATCACGGGGTGGTGCGCACTGTATGGGTGTGTGTTACATTACATTCACTAGTAGGAGTGACAAAAACATCACGGGGTGGTGCGCATTGTATGGGTGTGTGTTACATTACATACACTAGTAGGAGTGAGAAAAACATCACGGGGTGGTGCGCATTGTATGAGTGTGTGTTACATTACATTCACTAGTAGGAGTGAGAAAAACATCACGGGGTGGTGCGCTTTGTATGGGAGTGTGTTACATTACATTCACTAATAGGAGTAAGAAAAACATCACGGGGTGGTGCGCATTGTATGGGTGTGTCTTATATTACATTCACTACTAGGAGTGAGAAAAACATCACGGGGTGGTGCGCATTGTATGGGGGTGTGTTACATTAGATTCACTAGTAGGAGTGAGAAAAACATCACGGGGTGGTGCGCATTGTATGGGTATGTGTTACATTAGATTCACTAGTAGGAGTGAGAAAAACATCACGGGGTGGTGCGCATTGCATGGGTGTGTGTTACATTAGATTCACTAGTAGGAGTGAGAAAAACATCACGGGGTGGTGCGCATTGTATGGGTGTGTGTTACATTACATTCACTAGTAGGAGTGAGAAAAACATCACGCGGTGGTGCGCCTTGTATGGGTGTGTGTTACATTACATTCACTAGTAGGAGTGAGAAAAACATCACGGGGTGGTGCGCATTGTATGGGTGTGTGTTACATTGCATTCACTAGTAGGAGTGAGAAAAACATCACGGGGTGGTGCGCATTGTATGGGTGTGTGTTACATTACATTCACTAGTAGGAGTGAGGAAAACATCACGGGGTGCTTTGAATGGGAGGGTCTGAATTAGGATAGGCAGTGAGTGGCAATGTAGCATGGAGAAAAGCACCACGGGGTGGTCAGCATGGGGAGGTCAGGGAACATGCAGTGGCAATGTAGGATAGGTTTCTGAAAAACATCGCGGGGTGGTGCGCATTGTATGGGTGTGTGTTACATTAAATTCACTAGTAGGAGTGAGAAAAACATAACGGGGTGGTGCGCATTGTATGGGTGTGTGTTACATTACATTCACTAGTAGGAGTGAGAAAAACATCACGGGGTGGTGCGCATTGTATGGGTGTGTGTTACATTAGATTCACTAGTAGGAGTGAGAAAAACATCACGGGGTGGTGCGCATTGTATGGGTGTGTGTTACATTAGATTCACTAGTAGGAGTGACAAAAACATCACGGGGTGGTGCGTATTGTATGGGTGTGTGTTACATTACATTCACTAGTAGGAGTGAGAAATCATCACGGGTTGGTGTGTATTGTATGGGTGTGTGTTACATTACATTCACTAGTAGGAGTGAGAAAAACATCACGGGGTGATGCGCATTGTATGGGTGTGTGTTATATTACATTCACTAGTAGGAGTGAGAAAAACATCACGGGGTGGTGCGCATTGTATGGGTGTGTGTTACATTACATTCACTAGTAGGAGTGAGGAAAACATCACGGGGTGGTTTGAATGGGAGGGTCTGAATTAGGATAGGCAGTGAGTGGCAATGTAGCATGGAGAAAAGCACCACGGGGTGGTCAGCATGGGGAGGTCAGGGAACATGCAGTGGCAATGTAGGATAGGTTTCTGAAAAACATCGCGGGGTGGTGCGCATTGTATGGGTGTGTGTTACATTACATTCACTAGTAGGAGTGAGAAAAACATCACGGGGTGGTGCCCATTGTATGGGTGTGTGTTACATTACATTCACTAGTAGGAGTGAGAAAAACATCACGGGGTGGTGCGCATTGTATGGGTGTGTGTTACATTAGATTCACTAGTAGGAGTGAGAAAAACATCATGGGGTGGTGCGCATTGTATGGGTGTGTGTTACATTAGATTCACTAGTAGGAGTGAGAAAAACATCACGGGGTGGTGCGCATTGTATGGGTATGTGTTACATTAGATTCACTAGTAGGAGTGAGAAAAACATCACGGGGTGGTGCGCATTGTATGGGTGTGTGTTACATTACATTCACTAGTAGAAGTGAGAAAAACATCACGGGGTGGTGCGCATTGTATGGGTGTGTGTTACATTACATACACTAGTAGGAGTGAGAAAAACATCACGGGGTGGTGCGCCTTGTATGGGTGTGTGTTACATTACATTCACTAGTAGGAGTGAGAAAAATATCACGGGGTGGTGCGCATTGTATGGGTGTGTGTTACATTGCATTCACTAGTAGGAGTGAGAAAAACATCACGGGGTGGTGCGCATTGTATGGGTGTGTGTTACATTACATTCACTACTAGGAGTGAGAAAAACATCACGGGGTGGTGCGCACTGTATGGGTGTGTGTTACATTACATTCACTAGTAGGAGTGACAAAAACATCACGGGGTGGTGCGCATTGTATGGGTGTGTGTTACATTACATACACTAGTAGGAGTGAGAAAAACATCACGGGGTGGTGCGCATTGTATGAGTGTGTGTTACATTACATTCACTAGTAGGAGTGAGAAAAACATCACGGGGTGGTGCGCATTGTATGGGTGTGTGTTACATTACATTCACTAGTAGGAGTGAGAAAAACATCACGGGGTGGTGCGCATCGTATGGGTGTGTGTTACATTACATTCACTACTAGGAGTGAGAAAAACATCACGGGGTGAGGCGCATTGTATGGGTGTGTGTTACATTAGATTCACTAGTAGGAGTGAGAAAAACATCACGGGGTGGTGCGCCTTGTATGGGTGTGTGTTACATTACATTCACTAGTAGGAGTGAGAAAAACATCACGGGGTGGTGCGCATTGTATGGGTGTGTGTTACATTACATTCACTAGTAGGAGTGAGAAAAACATCACGGGGTGGTGCGCATTGTATGGGTGTGTGTTACATTAGATTCCCTAGTAGGAGTGAGAAAAACATCACGGGGTGGTGCGCATTGTATGGGTGTGTGTTACATTACATTCGCTAGTAGGAGTGAGAAAACCATCACTGGGTGGTGCGCATTGTATGGGTTTGTGTTACATTACATTCACTAGTAGGAGTGAGAAAAACATCACGGGGTGGTGCGCATTGTATGGGTGTGTGTTTTATTACATTCACTACTAGGAGTGAGAAAAACATCACGGGGTGGTGCGCATTGTATGGGTGTGTGTTACATTACATTCACTAGTAGGAGTGAGAAAAACATCACGGGGTGGTGCGCATTGTATGGGTGTGTGTTACATTAGATTCACTAGTAGGAGTGAGAAGAAGATCACGGGGTGGTGCGTATTGTATTGGTGTGTGTTACATTACATTCACTAGTAGGAGTGAGAAATCATCACGGGTTGTTGCGCATTGTATGGGTGTGTGTTACATTACATTCACTAGTAGGAGTGAGAAAAACATCATGGGGTGGTGCGCATTTTATGGGTGTGTGTTACATTACATTCACTAGTAGGAGTGAGAAAAACATCACGGGGTGATGCGCATTGTATGGGTGTGTGTTACATTACATTCACTAGTAGGAGTGAGGAAAACATCACGGGGTGCTTTGAATGGGAGGGTCTGAATTAGGATAGGCAGTGAGTGGCAATGTAGCATGGAGAAAAGCACCACGGGGTGGTCAGCATGGGGAGGTCAGGGAACATGCAGTGGCAATGTAGGATAGGTTTCTGAAAAACATCGCGGGGTGGTGCGCATTGTATGGGTGTGTGTTACATTACATTCACTAGTAGGAGTGAGAAAAACATAACGGGGTGGTGCGCATTGTATGGGTGTGTGTTACATTACATTCACTAGTAGGAGTGAGAAAAACATCATGGGGTGGTGCGCATTGTATGGGTGTGTGTTACATTAGATTCACTAGTAGGAGTGACAAAAACATTACGGGGTGGTGCGTATTGTATGGGTGTGTGTTACATTACATTCACTAGTAGGAGTGAGAAATCATCACGGGTTGGTGTGTATTGTATGGGTGTGTGTTACATTACATTCACTAGTAGGAGTGAGAAAAACATCACGGGGTGATGCGCATTGTATGGGTGTGTGTTACATTACATTCACTAGTAGGAGTGAGAAAAACATCACGGGGTGGTGCGCATTGTATGGGTGTGTGTTACATTACATTCACTAGTAGGAGTGAGGAAAACATCACGGGGTGGTTTGAATGGGAGGGTCTGAATTAGGATAGGCAGTGAGTGGCAATGTAGCATGGAGAAAAGCACCACGGGGTGGTCAGCATGGGGAGGTCAGGGAACATGCAGTGGCAATGTAGGATAGGTTTCTGAAAAACATCGCGGGGTGGTGCGCATTGTATGGGTGTGTGTTACATTACATTCACTAGTAGGAGTGAGAAAAACATCACGGTTTGGTGCCCATTGTATGGGTGTGTGTTACATTACATTCACTAGTAGGAGTGAGAAAAACATCACGGGGTGGTGCGCATTGTATGGGTGTGTGTTACATTAGATTCACTAGTAGGAGTGAGAAAAACATCATGGGGTGGTGCGCATTGTATGGGTGTGTGTTACATTAGATTCACTAGTAGGAGTGAGAAAAACATCACGGGGTGGTGCGCATTGTATGGGTATGTGTTACATTACATTCACTAGTAGGAGTGACAAAAACATCACGGGGTGGTGCGCATTGTATGGGTGTGTGTTACATTACATACACTAGTAGGAGTGAGAAAAACATCACGGGGTGGTGCGCATTGTATGGGTGTGTGTTACATTACATTCACTAGTAGGAGTGAGAAAAACATCACGGGGTGGTGCGCATCGTATGGGTGTGTGTTAAATTACATTCACTACTAGGAGTGAGAAAAACATCACGGGGTGAGGTGCATTGTATGGGTGTGTGTTACATTAGATTCACTAGTAGGAGTGAGAAAAACATCACGGGGTGGTGCGCCTTGTATGGGTGTGTGTTACATTACATTCACTAGTAGGAGTGAGAAAAACATCACGGGGTGGTGCGCATTGTATGGGTGTGTGTTACATTACATTCACTAGTAGGAGTGAGAAAAACATCACGGGGTGGTGCGCATTGTATGGGTGTGTGTTACATTAGATTCCCTAGTAGGAGTGAGAAAAACATCACGGGGTGGTGCGCATTGTATGGGTGTGTGTTACATTACATTCGCTAGTAGGAGTGAGAAAACCATCACGGGGTGGTGCGCATTGTATGGGTGTGTGTTACATTACATTCACTAGTAGGAGTGATAAAAACATCACGGGGTGGTGCGCATTGTATGGGTGTGTGTTTTATTACATTCACTACTAGGAGTGAGAAAAACATCACGGGGTGGTGCGCATTGTATGGGTGTGTGTTACATTACATTCACTAGTAGGAGTGAGAAAAACATCACGGGGTGGTGCGCATTGTATGGGTGTGTGTTACATTACATTCACTAGTAGGAGTGAGAAATCATCACGGGTTGGTGCGCATTTTATGGGTGTGTGTTACATTACATTCACTAGTAGGAGTGAGAAAAACATCATGGGGTGGTGCGCATTGTATGGGTGTGTGTTACATTACATTCACTAGTAGGAGTGAGAAAAACATCACGGGGTGGTGCGCATTGTATGGGTGTGTGTTACATTACATTCACTAGTAGGAGTGAGGAAAACATCACGGGGTGGTTTGAATCGGAGGGTCTGAATTAGGATAGGCAGTGAGTGGCAATATAGCATGGAGAAAAGCACCACGGGGTGGTCAGCTTGGGGAGGTCAGGGAACATGCAGTGGCAATGTAGGATAGGTTTCTGAAAAACATCGCGGGGTGGTGCGCATTGTATGGGTGTGTGTTACATTACATTCACTAGTAGGAGTGAGAAAAACATCACGGGGTGGTGCGCATTGTATGGGTGTGTATTACATTACATTCACTAGCAGGAGTGAGAAAAACATCACGGGGTGGTGCGCATTGTATGGGTGTGTGTTACATTACATTCACTAGTAGGAGTGAGAAAAACATCACGGGGTGGTGTGCATTGTATGGGTGTGTGTTACATTACATTCACTAGTAGGAGTGAGGAAAACATCACGGGGTGGTTTGAATGGGAGGGTCTGAATTAGGATAGGCAGTGAGTGGCAATGTAGCATGGAGAAAAGCACCACGGGGTGGTCAGCATGGGGAGGTCAGGGAACATGCAGTGGCAATGTAGGATAGGTTTCTGAAAAACATCGCGGGGTGGTGCGCATTGTATGGGTGTGTGTTACATTACATTCACTAGTAGGAGTGAGAAAAACATCACGGGGTGGTGCCCATTGTATGCGTGTGTGTTATATTACATTCACTAGTAGGAGTGAGAAATACATCACGGGGTGGCGTGCATTGTATGGGTGTGTGTTACATTAGATTCACTAGTAGGAGTGAGAAAAACATCACGGGGTGGTGCGCATTGTATGGGTGTGTGTTACATTAGATTCACTAGTAGGAGTGAGAAAAACATCACGGGGTGGTGCGCATTGTATGGGTATGTGTTACATTACATTCACTAGTAGGAGTGAGAAAAACATCACGGGGTGGTGCGCATTGTATGGGTGTGTGTTACATTACATTCACTAGTAGGAGTGAGAAAAACATCACGGGGTGGTGCGCCTTGTATGGGTGTGTGTTACATTACATTCACTAGTAGGAGTGAGAAAAACATCACGGGGTGGTGCGCCTTGTATGGGTGTGTGTTACATTACATTCACTAGTAGGAGTGAGAAAAACATCACGGGGTGGTGCGCATTGTATGGGTGTGTGTTACATTACATTCACTAGTAGGAGTGACAAAAACATCACGGGGTGGTGCGCATTGTATGGGTGTGTGTTACATTAGATTCACTAGTAGGAGTGAGAAATCATCACGGGTTGGTGCGCATTTTATGGGTGTGTGTTACATTACATTCACTAATAGGAGTGAGAAAAACATCATGGGGTGGTGCGCATTGTATGGGTGTGTGTTACATTACATTCACTAGTAGGAGTGAGAAAAACATCACGGGGTGGGGCGCATTGTATGGGTGTGTGTTACATTACATTCACTAGTAGGAGTGAGGAAAACATCACGGGGTGGTTTGAATCGGAGGGTCTGAATTAGGATAGGCAGTGAGTGGCAATATAGCATGGAGAAAAGCACCACGGGGTGGTCAGCATGGGCAGGTCAGGGAACATGCAGTGGCAATGTAGGATAGGTTTCTGAAAAACATCGCGGGGTGGTGCGCATTGTATGGGAGTGTGTTACATTACATACACTAGTAGGAGTGAGAAAAACATCACGGGGTGGTGCGCCTTGTATGGGTGTGTGTTACATTACATACACTAGTAGGAGTGAGAAAAACATCACGGGGTGGTGCGCCTTGTATGGGTGTGTGTTACATTACATTCACTAGTAGGAGTGAGAAAAATATCACGGGGTGGTGCGCATTGTATGGGTGTGTGTTACATTGCATTCACTAGTAGGAGTGAGAAAAACATCACGGGGTGGTGCGCATTGTATGGGTGTGTGTTACATTAGATTCACTAGTAGTAATGAGAAAAACATCACGGGGTGGTGCGCATTGTATGGGTGTGTGTTACATTAGATTCACTAGTAGGAGTGAGAAAAACATCACGGGGTGGTGCGCATTGTATGGGTGTGTGTTACATTAGATTCACTAGTAGGAGTGAGAAAAACATCACGGGGTGGTGCGCATTGTATGGGTGTGTGTTACATTACATTCACTAGTAGGAGTGAGAAAAACATCACGGGGTTGTGTGCATTGTATGGGTGTGTGTTACATTAGATTCACTAGTAGGAGTGATAAAAACATCACGGGGTGGTGCGCATTGTATGGGTGTGTGTTACATTACATTCACTAGTAGGAGTGAGAAAAACATCACGGGGTGGTGTGCATTGTATGGGTGTGTGTTACATTACATTCACTAATAGGAGTGAGAAAAACATCACGGGGTGGTGCGCATTGTATGGGTGTGTGTTACATTACATTCACTGGTAGGAGTGAGAAAAACATAACGGGGTGGTGCGCATTGTATGGGTGTGTGTTACATCACATTCACTACAAGGATTGAGAAAAACATCACGGTGTGGTGTGAATCGGAGGCTCTGAATTAGGATAGGCAGTGAGTGGCAATGTAGGATGGAGAAAAGCACCAGGGGGTGGTCAGCATGGGGAGGTAAGGGAACATGCAGTGGCAATGTAGGATAGGTTTCTGAAAAACATCACGGGGTGGTGCGCATTGTATGGGTGTGTGTTACATTAGATTCACTAGTAGGATTGAGAAAAACATCACGGGGTGGTGCAAATTGTATGGGTGTGTGTTACATTACATTCACTAGTAGGAGTGAGAAAAACATCACGAGGTGGTGCGCATTGTATTGGTGTGTGTTACATTACATTCAGTAGTAGGAGTGAGAAAAATATCACGGGGTGGTGCGCATTGTATGGGTGTGTGTTACATTACATTCACTAGTAGGAGTGAGAAAAACATCACGGGGTGGTGCGCATTGTATGGGTGTGTGTTACATTACATTCACTAGTAGGAGTGAGAAAAACATCACGGGGTGGTGCGCATTGTATGGGTGTGTGTTACATTACATTCACTAGTAGGAGTGAGAAAAACATCACGGGGTGGTGCGCATTGTATGGGTGTGTGTTACATTACATTCAGTAGTAGGAGTGAGAAAAACATCACGGGGCGGTGTGCATTGTATGGTTGTGTGTTACATTACATTCACTAGTAAGAGTGAGAAAAACATCACGGGGCGGTGCGCATTGTATGGGTTTGTGTTACATTACATTCACTAGTAGGAGTGAGAAAAACATCACGGGGTGGTGCGCATTGTATGGGTGTGTGTTACATTACATTCACTAGTAGGAGTGAGAAAAACATCATGGGGTGGTGTCAATCGGAGGGTCTGAATTAGGATAGGCAGTGATTGGCAATGTAGGATGGAGAAAAGCACCGCGGGGTGGTCAGAATGGGGAGGTCAGGGAACATGCAGTGGCAATGTAGAATAGGTTTCTGAAAAACATCGCGGGGTGGTGCGCATTGTATGGGTGTGTGTTACATTAGATTCACTAGTAGGAGTGAGAAAAACATCACGGGGTGGTGCTCATTGTATGGGTGTGTGTTACATTACATTCACTAGTAGGAGTGACAAAAACATCACGGGGTGGTGTGCATTGTATGGTTGTGTGTTACATTACATTCACTAGTAGGAGTGAGAAAAACATCACGGGGTGGTGCGCATTGTATTGGTGTGAGTTACATTACATTCACTAGTAGGAGTGAGAAAAACATCACGAGGTGGTGCGCATTGTATGGGTGTGTGTTACATTACATTCACTAGTAGGAGTGAGAAAAACATCACGGGGTGGTGCGCATTGTATGGGTGTGTGTTACATTATATTCACTACAAGGAGTGAGTAAAACATCATGGGGTGGTGTGATTCGGAGGCTCTGAATTAGGATAGGCAGTGAGTGGCAATGTAGGATGGAGAAAAGTACCGGGGCGTGGTCAGCATGGGGAGGTCAGGGAACATGCAGTGGCAATGTAGTATAGGTTTCTGAAAAACATCACGGGGTGGTGTGCATTGTATGGGTGTGTGTTACAGTAGATTCACTGGTAGGAGTGAGAAAAACATCACGGGGTGGTGCGCATTGTATGGGTGTGTGTTACATTACATTCACTAGTAGGAGTGAGAAAAACATCACGGGGTGGTGCGCATTGTATGGGTGTGTGTTACATTACATTCACTAGTAGGAGTGAGAAAAATATCACGGGGTGGTGCGCATTGAATGGGTGTGTGTTACATTACATTCACTAGTAGGAGTGAGAAAAACATCACGGGGTGGTGCGCATTGTATGGGTGTGTGTTACATTACATTCACTAGTAGGAGTGAGAAAAACATCACGGGGTGGTGCGCATTGTATGGGTGTGTGTTACATTACATTCACTAGTAGGAGTGAGAAAAACATCACGGGGTGGTGCGCATTGTATGGGTGTGTGTTACATTAGATTCACTAATAGGAGTGAGAAAAACATCACGGGTGGTGCGCATTGTATGGGTGTGTGTTACATTACGTTCACTAGTAAGAGTGAGAAAAACATCACGGGGTGGTGCACATTGTATGGGTGTGTGTTACATTAGATTCACTAGTAGGAGTGAGAAAAACATCACGGGGTGGTGCGCATTGTATTGGTGTGTATTACATTACATTCACTAGTAGGAGTGAGAAAAACATCACGGGGTGGTGCGCATTGTATGGGTGTGTGTTACATTAGATTCACTAGTAGGAATGAGAAAAACATCACGGGGTGGTGCGCATTGTATGGGTGTGTGTTACATTAGATTCACTAGTAGGAGTGAGAAAAACATCACGGGGTGGTGCGCATTGTATGGGTGTCTGTTGCATTACATTCACTGCTAGGAGTGAGAAAAACATCACGGGGTGGTGCGCATTGTATGGGTGTGTGTTACATTAGATTCACTAGTAGGAGTGAGAAAAACATCACGGGGTGGTGCGCATTGTATGGGTGTGTGTTACATTACATTCACTAGTAGGAGTGAGAAAAACATCACGGGGCGGTGCGCATTGTATGGGTGTGTGTTACATTACATTCACTAGTAGGAGTGAGAAAAACATCACGGGGTGGTGCGCATTGTTTCTGTGTGTGTTACATTACATTCACTAGTAGGAGTGAGAAAAACATCACGGGGTGGTGCGCATTGTATGGGTGTGTGTTACATTAGATTCACTAGTAGGAGTGAGAAAAACATCACGGGGTGGTGCGCATTGTATGGGTGTGTGTTACATTACATTCACTAGAAGGAGTGAGAAAAACTTCACGGGGTGGTGCGCATTGTATAGGTGTGTGTTACATTACATTCACTAGTAGGAGTGAGGAAAACATCACGGGGTGGTGTGAATCGGAGGATCTGAATTAGGATAGGCAGTGAGTGGCAATGTAGCATGGAGAAAAGCACCGCGGGGTGGTCAGCATGGGGAGGTCAGGGAACATGCAGTGGCAATGTAGGATAGGTTTCTGAAAAACATCGCGGGGTGGTGCGCATTGTATGGGTGTGTGTTACATTAGATTCACTAGTAGGAGGGAGGAAAACATCACGGGGTCGTGTGAATCGGAGGGACTGAATTAGGATAGGCAGGGAGTGGCAATGTAGGATGGAGAAAAGCACCAGGGGGTGGTCAGCATGGGGAGGTAAGGGAACATGCAGTGGCAATGTAGGATAGGTTTCTGAAAAACATCATGGGGTGGTGCGCATTGTATGGGTGTGTGTTACATTACATTCACTAGTAGGATTGAGAAAAATATCACGGGGTGGTGCAAATTGTATGGGTATGTGTTACATTACATTCACTAGTAGGAGTGAGAAAAACATCACGGGGTGGTGCGCATTGTATGGGTGTGTGTTACATTACATTCACTAGTAGGAGTGAGAAAAACATCACGGGGTGGTGCGCATTGTATGGGTGTGTGTTACATTACATTCACTAGTAGGAGTGAGAAAAACATCACGGAGTGGTGCGCATTGTATGGGTGTGTGTTATATTACGTTCACTACTAGGAGTGAGAAAAACATTACGGCGTGGTGCGCATTGTATGGGTGTGTGTTACATTAGATTCACTAGTAGGAGTGAGAAAAACATCACGGGGTGGTGCGCATTGTATGGCTGTGTGTTACATTACATTCACTAGTAGGAGTGAGAAAAACATCACGGGGTGGTGCGCATTGTATGGGTGTGTGTTACATTAGATTCACTAGTAGGAGTGAGAAAAACATCACGGGGTGGTGCGCATTGTATGAGTGTGTGTTACATTAGATTCGCTAGTAGGAGTGAGAAAAACATCACGGGGTGGTGCCAATTGTATGGGTGTGTGTTACATTATATTCACTAGTAGGAGGGAGGAAAACATCACGGGGTCGTGTGAATCGGAGGGTCTGAATTAGGATAGGCAGCAAGTGGCAATGTAGGATGGAGAAAAGCACCAGGGGGTGGTCAGCATGGAGAGGTAAGGGAACATGCAGTGGCAATGTAGGATAGGTTTCTGAAAAACATCACGGGGTGGTGCGCATTGTATGGGTGTGTGTCACTTAGATTCACTAGTAGGATTGAGAAAAACATCACGGGGTGGTGCAAATTGTATGGGTGTGTGTTACATTACATTCACTAGTAGGAGTGAGAAAAACATCACGGGGTGGTGCGCATTGTATGGGTGTGTGTTACATTACATTCAGTAGTAGGAGTGAGAAAAATATCACGGGGTGGTGCGCATTGTATGGGTGTGTGTTACATTACATTCACTAGTAGGAGTGAGAAAAACATCACGGGGTGGTGCGCATTTTATGGGTGTGTGTTACATTACATTCACTAGTAGGAGTGAGAAAAACATCACGGGGTGGTGCGCATTGTATGGGTGTGTGTTACATTACATTCACGAGTAGGAGTGAGAAAAACATCACGGGGTGGTGCGCATTGTATGGGTGTGTGTTACATTACATTAACTAGTAGGAGTGAGAAAAACATCATGGGGCGGTGTGCATTGTATGGTTGTGTGTTACATTACATTCACTAGTAAGAGTGAGAAAAACATCACGGGGCGGTGCGCATTGTATGGCTTTGTGTTACATTACATTCACTAGTAGGAGTGAGAAAAACATCACGGGGTGGTGCGCATTGTATGGGTGTGTGTTACATTACATTCACTAGTAGGAGTGAGAAAAACATCACGGGGTGGTGCGCATTGAATGGGTGTGTGTTACATTACATTCACTAGTAGGAGTGAGAAAAACATCACGGGGTGGTGCGCATTGCATGGGTGTGAGTTACATTACATTCACTAGTAGGAGTGAGAAAAACATCACGGGGTGGTGCGCCTTGTATGGATGTGTGTTACATTACATTCACTAGTAGGAGTGAGAAAAACATCACGGGGTGGTGCGCATTGTATGGGTGTGTGTTACATTAGATTCACTAGTAGGAGTGAGAAAAACATCACGGGGTGGTGCGCATTGTATGGGTGTGTGTTACATTAGATTCACTAGTAGGAGTGAGAAAAACATCACGGGGTGGTGCGCATTGTACGGGTGTGTGTTACATTACATTCACTAGTAGGAGTGAGAAAAACATCACGGGGTGGTGCGCATTGTACGGGTGTGTGTTACATTACATTCACTAGTAGGAGTGAGAAAAACATCACGGGGTGGTGCGCATTGTATGGGTGTGTGTTACATTAGATTCACTAGTAGGAGTGAGAAAAACATCACGGGGTGGTGCGCATTGTACAGGTGTGTGTTATATTACATTCACTAGTAGGAATGAGAAAAACATCACGGGGTGGTGCGCATTGTATGGGTGTGTGTTACATTACATTCACTAGTAGGAGTGAGAAAAACATCACGGAGTGGTGCGCATTGTATGGGTGTGTGTTATATTACATTCACTACTAGGAGTGAGAAAAACATCACGGGGTGGTGCGCATTGTATGGGTGTGTGTTACATTAGATTCACTAGTAGGAGTGAGAAAAACATCACGGGGTGGTGCGCATTGTATGGGTGTGTGTTACATTAGATTCACTGGTAGGAGTGAGAAAAACATCACGGGGTGGTGCGCATTGTATGGGTGTGTGTTACATTAGATTCACTAGTAGGAGTGAGAAAAACATCACGGGGTGGTGCGCATTGTATGGGTGTGTGTTACATTAGATTCGCTAGTAGGAGTGAGAAAAACATCACGGGGTGGTGCGTATTGTATGGGTGTGTGTTACATTACATTCAGTAGTAGGAGTGAGAAATCATCACGGGTTGGTGCGCATTGTATGGGTGTGTGTTACATTACATTCACTAGTAGTAGTGAGAAAAACATCACGGGGTGGTGCGCATTGTATGGGTGTGTGTTACATTACATTCACTAGTAGGAGTGAGAAATCATCACGGATTGGTGCACATTGTATGGGTGTGTGTTACATTACATAAACTAGTAGGAGTGAGAAAAACATCACGGGGTGGTGCGCATTGTATGGGTGTGTGTTACATTACATTCACTAGTAGGAGTGAGAAAAACATCACGGGGTGGTGCGCATTGTACGGGTGTGTGTTACATTACATTCACTATTAGGAGTGAGGAAAACATCACGGGGTAGTTTGAATCGGAGGGTCTGAATTAGGATAGGCAGTGAGTGGCAATATAGCATGGAGAAAAGCACCACGGGGTGGTCAGCATGGGGAGGTCAGGGAACATGCAGTGGCAATGTAGGATAGGTTTCTGAAAAACATCGCGGGGTGGTGCGCATTGTATGGGTGTGTGTTACATTACATTCACTAGTAGGAGTGAGAAAAACATCACGGGGTGGTGCGCTTTGTATGGGAGTGTGTTACATTACATTCACTAATAGGAGTAAGAAAAACATCACGGGGTGGTGCGCATTGTATGGGTGTGTCTTATATTACATTCACTACTAGGAGTGAGAAAAACATCACGGGGTGGTGCGCCTTGTATGGGGGTGTGTTACATTAGATTCACTAGTAGGAGTGAGAAAAACATCACGGGGTGGTGCGCATTGTATGGGTATGTGTTACATTAGATTCACTAGTAGGAGTGAGAAAAACATCACGGGGTGGTGCGCATTGTATGGGTGTGTGTTACATTAGATTCACTAGTAGGAGTGAGAAAAACATCACGGGGTGGTGCGCATTGTATGGGTGTGTGTTACATTACATTCACTAGTAGGAGTGAGAAAAACATCACGCGGTGGTGCGCCTTGTATGGGTGTGTGTTACATTACATTCACTAGTAGGAGTGAGAAAAACATCACGGGGTGGTGCGCATTGTATGGGTGTGTGTTACATTGCATTCACTAGTAGGAGTGAGAAAAACATCACGGGGTGGTGCGCATTGTATGGGTGTGTGTTACATTACATTCACTAGTAGGAGTGAGGAAAACATCACGGGGTGCTTTGAATGGGAGGGTCTGAATTAGGATAGGCAGTGAGTGGCAATGTAGCATGGAGAAAAGCACCACGGGGTGGTCAGCATGGGGAGGTCAGGGAACATGCAGTGGCAATGTAGGATAGGTTTCTGAAAAACATCGCGGGGTGGTGCGCATTGTATGGGTGTGTGTTACATTAAATTCACTAGTAGGAGTGAGAAAAACATAACGGGGTGGTGCGCATTGTATGGGTGTGTGTTACATTACATTCACTAGTAGGAGTGAGAAAAACATCACGGGGTGGTGCGCATTGTATGGGTGTGTGTTACATTAGATTCACTAGTAGGAGTGAGAAAAACATCACGGGGTGGTGCGCATTGTATGGGTGTGTGTTACATTAGATTCACTAGTAGGAGTGACAAAAACATCACGGGGTGGTGCGTATTGTATGGGTGTGTGTTACATTACATTCACTAGTAGGAGTGAGAAATCATCACGGGTTGGTGTGTATTGTATGGGTGTGTGTTACATTACATTCACTAGTAGGAGTGAGAAAAACATCACGGGGTGATGCGCATTGTATGGGTGTGTGTTATATTACATTCACTAGTAGGAGTGAGAAAAACATCACGGGGTGGTGCGCATTGTATGGGTGTGTGTTACATTACATTCACTAGTAGGAGTGAGGAAAACATCACGGGGTGGTTTGAATGGGAGGGTCTGAATTAGGATAGGCAGTGAGTGGCAATGTAGCATGGAGAAAAGCACCACGGGGTGGTCAGCATGGGGAGGTCAGGGAACATGCAGTGGCAATGTAGGATAGGTTTCTGAAAAACATCGCGGGGTGGTGCGCATTGTATGGGTGTGTGTTACATTACATTCACTAGTAGGAGTGAGAAAAACATCACGGGGTGGTGCGCTTTGTATGGGAGTGTGTTACATTACATTCACTAATAGGAGTAAGAAAAACATCACGGGGTGGTGCGCATTGTATGGGTGTGTCTTATATTACATTCACTACTAGGAGTGAGAAAAACATCACGGGGTGGTGCGCCTTGTATGGGGGTGTGTTACATTAGATTCACTAGTAGGAGTGAGAAAAACATCACGGGGTGGTGCGCATTGTATGGGTATGTGTTACATTAGATTCACTAGTAGGAGTGAGAAAAACATCACGGGGTGGTGCGCATTGTATGGGTGTGTGTTACATTAGATTCACTAGTAGGAGTGAGAAAAACATCACGGGGTGGTGCGCATTGTATGGGTGTGTGTTACATTACATTCACTAGTAGGAGTGAGAAAAACATCACGCGGTGGTGCGCCTTGTATGGGTGTGTGTTACATTACATTCACTAGTAGGAGTGAGAAAAACATCACGGGGTGGTGCGCATTGTATGGGTGTGTGTTACATTGCATTCACTAGTAGGAGTGAGAAAAACATCACGGGGTGGTGCGCATTGTATGGGTGTGTGTTACATTACATTCACTAGTAGGAGTGAGGAAAACATCACGGGGTGCTTTGAATGGGAGGGTCTGAATTAGGATAGGCAGTGAGTGGCAATGTAGCATGGAGAAAAGCACCACGGGGTGGTCAGCATGGGGAGGTCAGGGAACATGCAGTGGCAATGTAGGATAGGTTTCTGAAAAACATCGCGGGGTGGTGCGCATTGTATGGGTGTGTGTTACATTAAATTCACTAGTAGGAGTGAGAAAAACATAACGGGGTGGTGCGCATTGTATGGGTGTGTGTTACATTACATTCACTAGTAGGAGTGAGAAAAACATCACGGGGTGGTGCGCATTGTATGGGTGTGTGTTACATTAGATTCACTAGTAGGAGTGAGAAAAACATCACGGGGTGGTGCGCATTGTATGGGTGTGTGTTACATTAGATTCACTAGTAGGAGTGACAAAAACATCACGGGGTGGTGCGTATTGTATGGGTGTGTGTTACATTACATTCACTAGTAGGAGTGAGAAATCATCACGGGTTGGTGTGTATTGTATGGGTGTGTGTTACATTACATTCACTAGTAGGAGTGAGAAAAACATCACGGGGTGATGCGCATTGTATGGGTGTGTGTTATATTACATTCACTAGTAGGAGTGAGAAAAACATCACGGGGTGGTGCGCATTGTATGGGTGTGTGTTACATTACATTCACTAGTAGGAGTGAGGAAAACATCACGGGGTGGTTTGAATGGGAGGGTCTGAATTAGGATAGGCAGTGAGTGGCAATGTAGCATGGAGAAAAGCACCACGGGGTGGTCAGCATGGGGAGGTCAGGGAACATGCAGTGGCAATGTAGGATAGGTTTCTGAAAAACATCGCGGGGTGGTGCGCATTGTATGGGTGTGTGTTACATTACATTCACTAGTAGGAGTGAGAAAAACATCACGGGGTGGTGCGCTTTGTATGGGAGTGTGTTACATTACATTCACTAATAGGAGTAAGAAAAACATCACGGGGTGGTGCGCATTGTATGGGTGTGTCTTATATTACATTCACTACTAGGAGTGAGAAAAACATCACGGGGTGGTGCGCCTTGTATGGGGGTGTGTTACATTAGATTCACTAGTAGGAGTGAGAAAAACATCACGGGGTGGTGCGCATTGTATGGGTATGTGTTACATTAGATTCACTAGTAGGAGTGAGAAAAACATCACGGGGTGGTGCGCATTGTATGGGTGTGTGTTACATTAGATTCACTAGTAGGAGTGAGAAAAACATCACGGGGTGGTGCGCATTGTATGGGTGTGTGTTACATTACATTCACTAGTAGGAGTGAGAAAAACATCACGCGGTGGTGCGCCTTGTATGGGTGTGTGTTACATTACATTCACTAGTAGGAGTGAGAAAAACATCACGGGGTGGTGCGCATTGTATGGGTGTGTGTTACATTGCATTCACTAGTAGGAGTGAGAAAAACATCACGGGGTGGTGCGCATTGTATGGGTGTGTGTTACATTACATTCACTAGTAGGAGTGAGAAATCATCACGGGTTGGTGTGTATTGTATGGGTGTGTGTTACATTACATTCACTAGTAGGAGTGAGAAAAACATCACGGGGTGATGCGCATTGTATGGGTGTGTGTTATATTACATTCACTAGTAGGAGTGAGAAAAACATCACGGGGTGGTGCGCATTGTATGGGTGTGTGTTACATTACATTCACTAGTAGGAGTGAGGAAAACATCACGGGGTGGTTTGAATGGGAGGGTCTGAATTAGGATAGGCAGTGAGTGGCAATGTAGCATGGAGAAAAGCACCACGGGGTGGTCAGCATGGGGAGGTCAGGGAACATGCAGTGGCAATGTAGGATAGGTTTCTGAAAAACATCGCGGGGTGGTGCGCATTGTATGGGTGTGTGTTACATTACATTCACTAGTAGGAGTGAGAAAAACATCACGGGGTGGTGCCCATTGTATGGGTGTGTGTTACATTACATTCACTAGTAGGAGTGAGAAAAACATCACGGGGTGGTGCGCATTGTATGGGTGTGTGTTACATTAGATTCACTAGTAGGAGTGAGAAAAACATCATGGGGTGGTGCGCATTGTATGGGTGTGTGTTACATTAGATTCACTAGTAGGAGTGAGAAAAACATCACGGGGTGGTGCGCATTGTATGGGTATGTGTTACATTAGATTCACTAGTAGGAGTGAGAAAAACATCACGGGGTGGTGCGCATTGTATGGGTGTGTGTTACATTACATTCACTAGTAGAAGTGAGAAAAACATCACGGGGTGGTGCGCATTGTATGGGTGTGTGTTACATTACATACACTAGTAGGAGTGAGAAAAACATCACGGGGTGGTGCGCCTTGTATGGGTGTGTGTTACATTACATTCACTAGTAGGAGTGAGAAAAATATCACGGGGTGGTGCGCATTGTATGGGTGTGTGTTACATTGCATTCACTAGTAGGAGTGAGAAAAACATCACGGGGTGGTGCGCATTGTATGGGTGTGTGTTACATTACATTCACTACTAGGAGTGAGAAAAACATCACGGGGTGGTGCGCACTGTATGGGTGTGTGTTACATTACATTCACTAGTAGGAGTGACAAAAACATCACGGGGTGGTGCGCATTGTATGGGTGTGTGTTACATTACATACACTAGTAGGAGTGAGAAAAACATCACGGGGTGGTGCGCATTGTATGAGTGTGTGTTACATTACATTCACTAGTAGGAGTGAGAAAAACATCACGGGGTGGTGCGCATTGTATGGGTGTGTGTTACATTACATTCACTAGTAGGAGTGAGAAAAACATCACGGGGTGGTGCGCATCGTATGGGTGTGTGTTACATTACATTCACTACTAGGAGTGAGAAAAACATCACGGGGTGAGGCGCATTGTATGGGTGTGTGTTACATTAGATTCACTAGTAGGAGTGAGAAAAACATCACGGGGTGGTGCGCCTTGTATGGGTGTGTGTTACATTACATTCACTAGTAGGAGTGAGAAAAACATCACGGGGTGGTGCGCATTGTATGGGTGTGTGTTACATTACATTCACTAGTAGGAGTGAGAAAAACATCACGGGGTGGTGCGCATTGTATGGGTGTGTGTTACATTAGATTCCCTAGTAGGAGTGAGAAAAACATCACGGGGTGGTGCGCATTGTATGGGTGTGTGTTACATTACATTCGCTAGTAGGAGTGAGAAAACCATCACTGGGTGGTGCGCATTGTATGGGTTTGTGTTACATTACATTCACTAGTAGGAGTGAGAAAAACATCACGGGGTGGTGCGCATTGTATGGGTGTGTGTTTTATTACATTCACTACTAGGAGTGAGAAAAACATCACGGGGTGGTGCGCATTGTATGGGTGTGTGTTACATTACATTCACTAGTAGGAGTGAGAAAAACATCACGGGGTGGTGCGCATTGTATGGGTGTGTGTTACATTAGATTCACTAGTAGGAGTGAGAAGAAGATCACGGGGTGGTGCGTATTGTATTGGTGTGTGTTACATTACATTCACTAGTAGGAGTGAGAAATCATCACGGGTTGTTGCGCATTGTATGGGTGTGTGTTACATTACATTCACTAGTAGGAGTGAGAAAAACATCATGGGGTGGTGCGCATTTTATGGGTGTGTGTTACATTACATTCACTAGTAGGAGTGAGAAAAACATCACGGGGTGATGCGCATTGTATAGGTGTGTGTTACATTACATTCACTAGTAGGAGTGAGGAAAACATCACGGGGTGCTTTGAATGGGAGGGTCTGAATTAGGATAGGCAGTGAGTGGCAATGTAGCATGGAGAAAAGCACCACGGGGTGGTCAGCATGGGGAGGTCAGGGAACATGCAGTGGCAATGTAGGATAGGTTTCTGAAAAACATCGCGGGGTGGTGCGCATTGTATGGGTGTGTGTTACATTACATTCACTAGTAGGAGTGAGAAAAACATAACGGGGTGGTGCGCATTGTATGGGTGTGTGTTACATTACATTCACTAGTAGGAGTGAGAAAAACATCATGGGGTGGTGCGCATTGTATGGGTGTGTGTTACATTAGATTCACTAGTAGGAGTGACAAAAACATTACGGGGTGGTGCGTATTGTATGGGTGTGTGTTACATTACATTCACTAGTAGGAGTGAGAAATCATCACGGGTTGGTGTGTATTGTATGGGTGTGTGTTACATTACATTCACTAGTAGGAGTGAGAAAAACATCACGGGGTGATGCGCATTGTATGGGTGTGTGTTACATTACATTCACTAGTAGGAGTGAGAAAAACATCACGGGGTGGTGCGCATTGTATGGGTGTGTGTTACATTACATTCACTAGTAGGAGTGAGGAAAACATCACGGGGTGGTTTGAATGGGAGGGTCTGAATTAGGATAGGCAGTGAGTGGCAATGTAGCATGGAGAAAAGCACCACGGGGTGGTCAGCATGGGGAGGTCAGGGAACATGCAGTGGCAATGTAGGATAGGTTTCTGAAAAACATCGCGGGGTGGTGCGCATTGTATGGGTGTGTGTTACATTACATTCACTAGTAGGAGTGAGAAAAACATCACGGTTTGGTGCCCATTGTATGGGTGTGTGTTACATTACATTCACTAGTAGGAGTGAGAAAAACATAACGGGGTGGTGCGCATTGTATGGGTGTGTGTTACATTAGATTCACTAGTAGGAGTGAGAAAAACATCATGGGGTGGTGCGCATTGTATGGGTGTGTGTTACATTAGATTCACTAGTAGGAGTGAGAAAAACATCACGGGGTGGTGCGCATTGTATGGGTATGTGTTACATTACATTCACTAGTAGGAGTGACAAAAACATCACGGGGTGGTGCGCATTGTATGGGTGTGTGTTACATTACATACACTAGTAGGAGTGAGAAAAACATCACGGGGTGGTGCGCATTGTATGGGTGTGTGTTACATTACATTCACTAGTAGGAGTGAGAAAAACATCACGGGGTGGTGCGCATCGTATGGGTGTGTGTTACATTACATTCACTACTAGGAGTGAGAAAAACATCACGGGGTGAGGTGCATTGTATGGGTGTGTGTTACATTAGATTCACTAGTAGGAGTGAGAAAAACATCACGGGGTGGTGCGCCTTGTATGGGTGTGTGTTACATTACATTCACTAGTAGGAGTGAGAAAAACATCACGGGGTGGTGCGCATTGTATGGGTGTGTGTTACATTACATTCACTAGTAGGAGTGAGAAAAACATCACGGGGTGGTGCGCATTGTATGGGTGTGTGTTACATTAGATTCCCTAGTAGGAGTGAGAAAAACATCACGGGGTGGTGCGCATTGTATGGGTGTGTGTTACATTACATTCGCTAGTAGGAGTGAGAAAACCATCACGGGGTGGTGCGCATTGTATGGGTGTGTGTTACATTACATTCACTAGTAGGAGTGATAAAAACATCACGGGGTGGTGCGCATTGTATGGGTGTGTGTTTTATTACATTCACTACTAGGAGTGAGAAAAACATCACGGGGTGGTGCGCATTGTATGGGTGTGTGTTACATTACATTCACTAGTAGGAGTGAGAAAAACATCACGGGGTGGTGCGCATTGTATGGGTGTGTGTTACATTACATTCACTAGTAGGAGTGAGAAATCATCACGGGTTGGTGCGCATTTTATGGGTGTGTGTTACATTACATTCACTAGTAGGAGTGAGAAAAACATCATGGGGTGGTGCGCATTGTATGGGTGTGTGTTACATTACATTCACTAGTAGGAGTGAGAAAAACATCACGGGGTGGTGCGCATTGTATGGGTGTGTGTTACATTACATTCACTAGTAGGAGTGAGGAAAACATCACGGGGTGGTTTGAATCGGAGGGTCTGAATTAGGATAGGCAGTGAGTGGCAATATAGCATGGAGAAAAGCACCACGGGGTGGTCAGCTTGGGGAGGTCAGGGAACATGCAGTGGCAATGTAGGATAGGTTTCTGAAAAACATCGCGGGGTGGTGCGCATTGTATGTGTGTGTGTTACATTACATTCACTAGTAGGAGTGAGAAAAACATCACGGGGTGGTGCGCATTGTATGGGTGTGTATTACATTACATTCACTAGCAGGAGTGAGAAAAACATCACGGGGTGGTGCGCATTGTATGGGTGTGTGTTACATTACATTCACTAGTAGGAGTGAGAAAAACATCACGGGGTGGTGTGCATTGTATGGGTGTGTGTTACATTACATTCACTAGTAGGAGTGAGGAAAACATCACGGGGTGGTTTGAATGGGAGGGTCTGAATTAGGATAGGCAGTGAGTGGCAATGTAGCATGGAGAAAAGCACCACGGGGTGGTCAGCATGGGGAGGTCAGGGAACATGCAGTGGCAATGTAGGATAGGTTTCTGAAAAACATCGCGGGGTGGTGCGCATTGTATGGGTGTGTGTTACATTACATTCACTAGTAGGAGTGAGAAAAACATCACGGGGTGGTGCCCATTGTATGCGTGTGTGTTATATTACATTCACTAGTAGGAGTGAGAAATACATCACGGGGTGGCGTGCATTGTATGGGTGTGTGTTACATTAGATTCACTAGTAGGAGTGAGAAAAACATCACGGGGTGGTGCGCATTGTATGGGTGTGTGTTACATTAGATTCACTAGTAGGAGTGAGAAAAACATCACGGGGTGGTGCGCATTGTATGGGTATGTGTTACATTACATTCACTAGTAGGAGTGAGAAAAACATCACGGGGTGGTGCGCATTGTATGGGTGTGTGTTACATTACATTCACTAGTAGGAGTGAGAAAAACATCACGGGGTGGTGCGCCTTGTATGGGTGTGTGTTACATTACATTCACTAGTAGGAGTGAGAAAAACATCACGGGGTGGTGCGCCTTGTATGGGTGTGTGTTACATTACATTCACTAGTAGGAGTGAGAAAAACATCACGGGGTGGTGCGCATTGTATGGGTGTGTGTTACATTACATTCACTAGTAGGAGTGACAAAAACATCACGGGGTGGTGCGCATTGTATGGGTGTGTGTTACATTAGATTCACTAGTAGGAGTGAGAAATCATCACGGGTTGGTGCGCATTTTATGGGTGTGTGTTACATTACATTCACTAATAGGAGTGAGAAAAACATCATGGGGTGGTGCGCATTGTATGGGTGTGTGTTACATTACATTCACTAGTAGGAGTGAGAAAAACATCACGGGGTGGGGCGCATTGTATGGGTGTGTGTTACATTACATTCACTAGTAGGAGTGAGGAAAACATCACGGGGTGGTTTGAATCGGAGGGTCTGAATTAGGATAGGCAGTGAGTGGCAATATAGCATGGAGAAAAGCACCACGGGGTGGTCAGCATGGGCAGGTCAGGGAACATGCAGTGGCAATGTAGGATAGGTTTCTGAAAAACATCGCGGGGTGGTGCGCATTGTATGGGAGTGTGTTACATTACATTCACTAGTAGGAGTGAGAAAAACATCACGGGGTGGTGCGCATTGTATGGGTGTGTATTACATTACATTCACTAGTAGGAGTGAGAAAAACATCACGGGGTGGTGCGCATTGTATGGGTGTGTGTTACATTACATTCACTAGTAGGAGTGAGAAAAACATCACGGGGTGGTGCGCATTGTACGGGTGTGTGTTACATTACATTCACTAGTAGGAGTGAGAAAAATATCACGGGGTGGTGCGCATTGTACAGGTGTGTGTTACATTAGATTCACTAGTAGGAGTGAGAAAAACATCACGGGGTGGTGCGCATTGTACGGGTGTGTGTTACATTAGATTCACTAGTAGGAGTGAGAAAAACATCACGGGGTGGTGCGCATTGTATGGGTGTGTGTTACATTAGATTCACTAGTAGGAGTGAGAAAAACATCACGGGGTGGTGCGCATTGTATGGGTGTGTGTTACATTACATTCATTAGTAGCAGTGAGAAAAACATCACGGGGTGGTGCGCATTGTATGGGTGTGTGTTACATTACATTCACTAGTAGGAGTGAGAAAAACATCACGGGTGGTGCGCATTGTATGGTTGTGTGTTACATTAGATTCACTAGTAGGAGTGAGAAAAACATCACGGGGTGGTGCGCATTGTATGGGTGTGTGTTACATTACATTCATTAGTAGCAGTGAGAAAAACATCACGGGGTGGTGCGCATTGTATGGGTGTGTGTTACATTACATTCACTAGTAGGAGTGAGAAAAACATCACGGGTGGTGCGCATTGTATGGTTGTGTGTTACATTACATTCACTAGTAGGAGTGAGAAAAACATCACGGGGTGGTGCGCATTGTATGGGTGTGTGTTACATTAGATTCACTAGTAGGAGTGAGAAAAACATCACGGAGTGGTGCGCATTGTATGGGTGTGTGTTACATTACATTCACTACTAGGAGTGAGAAAAATATCACGGGGTGGTGCGCATTGTATGGGTGTGTGTTACATTACATTCACTAGTAGGAGTGAGAAAAACATCACGGGGTGGTGCGCATTGTATGGGTGTGTGTTACATTACATTCACTACTAGGAGTGAGAAAAACATCACGGGGTGGTGCGCATTGTATGGGTGTGTTTTACATTAGATTCACTAGTAGGAGTGAGAAAAACATCACGGGGTGGTGCGCCTTGTATGGGTGTGTGTTACATTAGATACACTAGTAGGAGTGAGAAAAACATCACGGGGTGGTGCGCATTTTATGGGGGTGTGTTACATTAGATTCACTAGTAGGAGTGAGAAAAACATCACGGGGTGGTGCGCATTGTATGGGTGTGTGTTACATTACATTCACTAGTAGGAGTGAGAAAAACATCACGGGGTGGTGCGCATTGTATGGGTGTGTGTTACATTACATTCACTACTAGGAGTGAGAAAAACATCACAGGGTGGTGCGCATTGTATAGGTGTGTGTTACATTAGATTCACTAGTAGGAGTGAGAAAAACATCACAGGGTGGTGCGCACTGTATGGGTATGTGTTACATTAGATTCACTAGTAGGAGTGAGAAAAACATCACGGGGTGGTGCGCATTGTATTGGTGTGTGTTACATTACATTCACTAGTAGGAGTGAGAAATCATCACAAGTTGGTGCGCATTGTATGGGTGTGTGTTACATTACATTCACTAGTAGGATTGAGAAAAACATCATGGGGTGGTGCGCATTGTATGGGTGTGTGTTACATTACATTCACTAGTAGGAGTGAGAAAAACATCACGGGGTGGTGCGCATTGTATGGGTGTGTGTTACATTACATTCACTAGTAGGAGTGAGGAAAACATCACGGGGTGGTTTGAATGGGAGGGTCTGAATTAGGGTAGGCAGTGAGTGGCAATGTAGCATGGAGAAAAGCACCACGGGGTGGTCAGCATGGGGAGGTCAGGGAACATGCAGTGGCAATGTAGGATAGGTTTCTGAAAAACATCGCGGGGTGGTGCGCATTGTATGGGTGTGTGTTACATTACATTCACTAGTAGGAGTGAGAAAAACATCGCGGGGTGGTGCGCATTGTATGGGTGTGTGTTACATTACATTCACTAGTAGGAGTGAGAAAAACATCACGGGGTGGTGCGCATTGTATGGGTGTGTATTACATTACATTCACTAGTAGGAGTGAGAAAAACATCACGTGGTGGTGCACTTTGTATGCGTGTGTGTTACATTACATTCACTAGTAGGAGTGAGAAAAACATCACGGGGTGGTGCGCATTGTACGGGTGTGTGTTACATTACATTCACTAGTAGGAGGGAGAAAAACATCACGGGGTGGTGCGCATTGTATGGGTGTGTGTTACATTAGATTCACTAGTAGGAGTGAGAAAAACCTCACGGGGTGGTGCGCATTGTATGGGTGTGTGTTACATTACATTCACTAGTAGGAGTGAGAAAAACATCACGGGGTGGTGCGCATTGTACGGGTGTGTGTTACATTACATTCACTAGTAGGAGTGAGAAAAACATCACGGCGTGGTGCGCATTGTATGGGTGTGTGTTACATTACATTCACTAGTAGGAGTGAGAAAAACATCACGGGGTGGTGCGCATTGTACGGGTGTGTGTTACATTACATTCACTAGTAGGAGTGAGAAAAATATCACGGGGTGGTGCGCATTGTACGGGTGTGTGTTACATTACATTCACTAGTAGGAGTGAGAAAAATATCACGGGGTGGTGCGCATTGTATGGGTGTGTGTTACATTAGATTCACTAGTAGGAGTGAGAAAAACATCACGGGGTGGTGCGCATTGTATGGGTGTGTGTTACATTACATTCACTAGTAGCAGTGAGAAAAACATCACGGGGTGTTGCGCATTGTATGGGTGTGTGTTACATTACATTCACTAGTAGGAGTGAGAAAAACATCACGGGTGGTGCGCATTGTATGGGTGTGTGTTACATTACATTCACTAGTAGGAGTGAGAAAAACATCACGGGGTGGTGCGCATTGTATGGGTGTGTGTTACATTAGATTCACTAGTAGGAGTGAGAAAAACATCACGGGGTGGTGCGCATTGTATGGGTGTGTGTTACATTACATTCACTACTAGGAGTGAGAAAAACACCACGGGGTGGTGCGCATTGTATGGGTGTGTGTTACATTAGATTCACTAGTAGGAGTGAGAAAAACATCACGGGGTGGTGCGCCTTGTATGGGTGTGTGTTACATTACATTCACTAGTAGGAGTGAGAAAAACATCACAGGGTGGTGCGCATTGTATGGGTGTGTGTTACATTGCATTCACTAGTAGGAGTGAGAAAAACATCACGGGGTGGTGCGCATTGTATGGGTGTGTGTTACATTATATTCACTAGTAGGAGTGAGAAAAACATCACGGGGTGGTGCGCATTGTATGGGTGTGTGTTACATTACATTCACTAGTAGGAGTGAGAAAAACATCATGGGGTGGTGCGCATTGTATGGGTGTGTGTTACATTACATTCACTAGTAGGAGTGAGAAAAACATCACGGGGTGGTGCGCATTGTATGGGTGTGTGTTACATTACATTTACTAGTAGAAGTGAGGAAAACATCACGGGGTGGTTTGAATGGGAGGATCTGAATTAGGATAGGCAGTGAGTGGCAATGTAGCATGGAGAAAAGCACCACGGGGTGGTCAGCATGGGGAGGTCAGGGAACATGCAGTGGCAATGTAGGATAGGTTTCTGAAAAACATCGCGGGGTGGTGCGCATTGTATGGGTGTGTGTTACATTACATTCACTAGTAGGAGTGAGAAAAACATCACGGGGTGGTGCGCATTGTATGGGTGTGTGTTACATTAGATTCACTAGTAGGATTGAGAAAAACATCACGGGGTGGTGCGCATTGTATGGGTGTGTGTTACATTAGATTCACTAGTAGGAGTGAGAAAAACATCACGGGGTGGTGCGTATTGTATGGGTGTGTGTTACATTACATTCACTAGTAGGAGTGAGAAAAACATCACGGGGTGGTGCGCATTGTATGGGTGTGTGTTACATTACATTCACTAGTAGGAGTGAGAAAAACATCACTGGGTGGTGCGCATTGTATGGGTGTGTGTTACATTACATTCACTAGTAGGATTGAGGAAAACATCACGGGGTGGTTTGAATGGGAGGGTCTGAATTAGGATAGGCAGTGAGTGGCAATGCAGCATGGAGAAAAGCACCACGGGGTGGTCAGCATGGGGAGGTAAGGGAAAATGCAGTGGCAATGTAGGATAGGTTTCTGAAAAACATCGCGGGGTGGTGCGCCTTGTATGGGTGTGTGTTACATTACATTCACTAGTAGGAGTGAGAAAAATATCACGGGGTGGTGCGCATTGTATGGGTGTGTGTTACATTGCATTCACTAGTAGGAGTGAGAAAAACATCACGGGGCGGTGCGCATTGTATGGGTGTGTGTTACATTACATTCACTACTAGGAGTGAGAAAAACATTACGGGGTGGTGCGCATTGTATGGGTGTGTGTTACATTACATTCACTAGTAGGAGTGACAAAAACATCACGGGGTGGTGCGCATTGTATGGGTGTGTGTTACATTACATACACTAGTAGGAGTGAGAAAAACATCACGGGGTGGTGCGCATTGTATGGGTGTGTGTTACATTACATTCACTAGTAGGAGTGAGAAAAACATCACGGGGTGGTGCGCATTGTATGGGTGTGTGTTACATTACATTCACTAGTAGGAGTGAGAAAAACATCACGGGGTGGTGCGCATTGCATGGGTGTGTGTTACATTACATTCACTAGTAGCAGTGAGAAAAACATCACTGTGTGGTGCGCATTGCATGGGTGTGTGTTACATTAGATTCACTAGTAGGAGTGAGAAAAACATCACGGGGTGGTGCGCCTTGTATGGGTGTGTGTTACATTAGATTCACTAGTAGGAGTGAGAAAAACATCACGGGGTGGTGCGCCTTGTATGGGTGTGTGTTATATTAGATTCACTAGTAGGAGTGAGAAAAACATCACGGGGTGGTGCGCATTGTATGGGTGTGTGTTACATTAGATTCACTAGTAGGAGTGAGAAAAACATCACGGGGTGGTGCCCATTGTATGGGTGTGTGTTACATTACATTCACTAGTAGGAGTGAGAAAAACATCACGGGGTGGTGCGCATTGTATGGGTGTGTGTTACATTACATTCACTAGTAGGAGTGAGAAAAACATCACGGGATGGTGCGCATTGTATGGGTGTGTGTTACATTACATTCACTAGTAGGAGTGAGAAAAACATCACGGGGTGGTGCGCATTGTATGGGTGTGTGTTACATTACATTCACTAGTAGGAGTGAGAAAAACATCACGGGGTGGTGCGCATTGTATGGGTGTGTGTTACATTAGATTCCCTAGTAGGAGTGAGAAAAACATCACGGGGTGGTGCGCATTGTATGGGTGTGTGTTACATTACATTCACTAGTAGGAGTGAGAAAAACATCACGGGGTGGTGCGCATTGTATGGGTGTGTGTTACATTACATTCACTAGTATTAGTGAGAAAAACATCACGGGGTGGTGCGCATTGTATGGGTGTGTGCTATATTACATTCACTACTAGGAGTGAGAAAAACATCACGGGGTGGTGCGCATTGTATGGGTGTGTGTTACATTACATTCACTAGTAGGAGTGAGAAAAACATCACGGGGTGGTGCGTATTGTATTTGTGTGTGTTACATTACATTCACTAGTAGGAGTGAGAAATCATCACGGGTTGGTGCGCATTGTATGGGTGTGTGTTACATTACATTCACTAGTAGGAGTGAGAAAAACATCACGGGGTGGTGCGCATTGTATGGGTGTGTGTTACATTACTTTCACTAGTAGGAGTTAGAAAAACATCACGGGGTGGTGCGCATTGTATGGGTGTGTGTTACATTACATTCACTAGTAGGAGTGAGGAAAACATCACGGGGTGGTTTGAATCGGAGGGTCTGAATTAGGATAGGCAGTGAGTGGCAATATAGCATGGAGAAAAGCACCACGGGGTGGTCAGCATGGGGAGGTCAGGGAACATGCAGTGGCAATGTAGGATAGGTTTCTGAAAAACATCGCGGGGTGGTGCGCATTGTATGGGTATGTGTTACATTACATTCACTAGTAGGAGTGAGAAAAACATCACGGGGTGGTGCGCATTGTATGGGTGTGTGTTACATTACATTCACTAGTAGGAGTGAGAAAAACATCACGGGGTGGTGCGCATTGTATGGGTGTGTGTTATATTACATTCACTACTAGGAGTGAGAAAAACATCACGGGGTGGTGGGCATTGTATGGGTGTGTGTTACATTAGATTCACTAGTAGGAGTGAGAAAAACATCACGGGGTGGTGCGCATTGTATGGGTATGTGTTACATTAGATTGACTAGTAGGAATGAGAAAAACATCACGGGGTGGTGCTTATTGTATGGGTGTGTGTTACATTACATTCACTACTAGGAGTGAGAAAAACATCACGGGGTGGTGCGCATTGTATGGGTGTGTGTTACATTACATTCACTAGTAGGAGTGAGAAAAACATCACGGGGTGGTGCGCCTTGTATGGGTGTGTGTTACATTAGATACACTAGTAGGAGTGAGAAAAACATCACGGGGTGGTGCGCATTGTATGGGTGAGTGTTACATTTGATTCACTAGTAGGAGTGAGAAAAACATCACATGGTGGTGCGCATTGTATGGGTGTGTGTTACATTACATTCACTAGTAGGAGTGAGAAAAACATCACGGGGTGGTGCGCATTGTACGGGTGTGTGTTACATTACATTCACTAGTAGGAGTGAGAAAAACATCACGGGGTGGTGCACATTGTACGGGTGTGTGTTACATTACATTCACTAGTAGGAGTGAGGAAAACATCACGGGGTGGGGCGCATTGTATGGGTGTGTGTTACATTAGATTCACTAGTAGGAGTGAGAAAAACATCTCGGGGTGGTGCGCATTGTATGGGTGTGTGTTACATTACATTCACTAGTAGCAGTGAGAAAAACATCACGGGGTGGTGCTCATTGTATGGGTGTGTGTTACATTACATTCACTAGTAGGAGTGAGAAAAACATCACGGGGTGGGGCGCATTGTATGGGTGTGTGTTACATTAGATTCACTAGTAGGAGTGAGAAAAACATCTCGGGGTGGTGCGCATTGTATGGGTGTGTGTTACATTACATTCACTAGTAGCAGTGAGAAAAACATCACGGGGTGGTGCTCATTGTATGGGTGTGTGTTACATTACATTCACTAGTAGGAGTGAGAAAAACATCACGGGTGGTGCGCATTGTATGGGTGTGTGTTACATTACATTCACAAGTAGGAGTGAGAAAAACATCACGGGGTGGTGCTCATTGTATGGGTGTGTGTTACATTACATTCACTAGTAGGAGTGAGAAAAAATCACGCAGTGGTGCGCATTGTATTGGTGTGTGTTACATTACATTCACTAGTAGGAGTGAGAAAAACATCCCGGGGTGGTGCGCATTGTATGGGTGTGTGTTACATTACATTCACTAGTAGGAGTGAGAAAAACATCACGGGGTGGTGCGCATTGTATGGGTGTGTGTTACATTACATTCACTAGTAGGAGGGAGAAAAACATCACGGGGTGGTGCGCATTGTATGGGTGTGTGTTACATTAGATTCACTAGTAGGAGTGAGAAAAACCTCACGGGGTGGTGCGCATTGTATGGGTGTGTGTTACATTACATTCAGTTATAGGAGTGAGAAAAACATCACGGCGTGGTGCGCATTGTATGGGTGTGTGTTACATTACATTCACTAGTAGGAGTGAGAAAAACATCACGGGGTGGTGCGCATTGTACGGGTGTGTGTTACATTACATTCACTAGTAGGAGTGAGAAAAATATCACGGGGTGGTGCGCATTGTATGGGTGTGTGTTACATTAGATTCACTAGTAGGAGTGAGAAAAACATCACGGGGTGGTGCGCATTGTATGGGTGTGTGTTACATTACATTCACTAGTAGCAGTGAGAAAAACATCACGGGGTGGTGCGCATTGTATGGGTGTGTGTTACATTACATTCACTAGTAGGAGTGAGAAAAACATCACGGGTGGTGCGCATTGTATGGGTGTGTGTTACATTACATTCACTAGTAGGAGTGAGAAAAACATCACGGGGTGGTGCGCATTGTATGGGTGTGTGTTACATTAGATTCACTAGTAGGAGTGAGAAAAACATCACGGGGTGGTGCGCATTGTATGGGTGTGTGTTACATTACATTCACTACTAGGAGTGAGAAAAACACCACGGGGTGGTGCGCATTGTATGGGTGTGTGTTACATTAGATTTACTAGTAGGAGTGAGAAAAACATCACGGGGTGGTGCGCCTTGTATGGGTGTGTGTTACATTACATTCACTAGTAGGAGTGAGAAAAACATCACGGGGTGGTGCGCATTGTATGGGTGTGTGTTACATTGCATTCACTAGTAGGAGTGAGAAAAACATCACGGGGTGGTGCGCATTGTATGGGTGTGTGTTACATTATATTCACTAGTAGGAGTGAGAAAAACATCACGGGGTGGTGCGCATTGTATGGGTGTGTGTTACATTACATTCACTAGTAGGAGTGAGAAAAACATCATGGGGTGGTGCGCATTGTATGGGTGTGTGTTACATTACATTCACTAGTAGGAATGAGAAAAACATCACGGGGTGGTGCGCATTGTATGGGTGTGTGTTACATTAGATTCACTAGTAGGAGTGAGAAAAACATCACGGGGTGGTGCGCATTGTATGGGTGTGTGTTACATTAGATTCACTAGTAGGAGTGAGAAGAACATCACGGGGTGGTGCGTATTGTATTGGTGTGTGTTACATTACATTCACTAGTAGGAGTGAGAAATCATCACGGGTTGGTGCGCATTGTATGGGTGTGTGTTACATTACATTCACTAGTAGGAGTGAGAAAAACATCATGGGGTGGTGCGCATTGTATGGGTGTGTGTTACATTACATTCACTAGTAGGAGTGAGAAAAACATCACGGGGTGGTGCGCATTGTATGGGTGTGTGTTACATTACATTTACTAGTAGAAGTGAGGAAAACATCACGGGGTGGTTTGAATGGGAGGATCTGAATTAGGATAGGCAGTGAGTGGCAATGTAGCATGGAGAAAAGCACCACGGGGTGGTCAGCATGGGGAGGTCAGGGAACATGCAGTGGCAATGTAGGATAGGTTTCTGAAAAACATCGCGGGGTGGTGCGCATTGTATGGGTGTGTGTTACATTACATTCACTAGTAGGAGTGAGAAAAACATCACGGGGTGGTGCGCATTGTATGGGTGTGTGTTACATTAGATTCACTAGTAGGATTGAGAAAAACATCACGGGGTGGTGCGCATTGTATGGGTGTGTGTTACATTAGATTCACTAGTAGGAGTGAGAAAAACATCACGGGGTGGTGCGTATTGTATGGGTGTGTGTTACATTACATTCACTAGTAGGAGTGAGAAAAACATCACGGGGTGGTGCGCATTGTATGGGTGTTTGTTACATTACATTCACTAGTAGGAGTGAGAAAAACATCACTGGGTGGTGCGCATTGTATGGGTGTGTGTTACATTACATTCACTAGTAGGAGTGAGGAAAACATCACGGGGTGGTTTGAATGGGAGGGTCTGAATTAGGATAGGCAGTGAGTGGCAATGCAGCATGGAGAAAAGCACCACTGGGTGGTCAGCATGGGGAGGTCAGGGAACATGCAGTGGCAATGTAGGATAGGTTTCTGAAAAACATCGCGGGGTGGTGCGCCTTGTATGGGTGTGTGTTACATTACATTCACTAGTAGGAGTGAGAAAAATATCACGGGGTGGTGCGCATTGTATGGGTGTGTGTTACATTGCATTCACTAGTAGGAGTGAGAAAAACATCACGGGGCGGTGCGCATTGTATGGGTGTGTGTTACATTACATTCACTACTAGGAGTGAGAAAAACATTACGGGGTGGTGCGCATTGTATGGGTGTGTGTTACATTACATTCACTAGTAGGAGTGACAAAAACATCACGGGGTGGTGCGCATTGTATGGGTGTGTGTTACATTACATACACTAGTAGGAGTGAGAAAAACATCACGGGGTGGTGCGCATTGTATGGGTGTGTGTTACATTACATTCACTAGTAGGAGTGAGAAAAACATCACGGGGTGGTGCGCATTGTATGGGTGTGTGTTACATTACATTCACTAGTAGGAGTGAGAAAAACATCACGGGGTGGTGCGCATTGCATGGGTGTGTGTTACATTACATTCACTAGTAGCAGTGAGAAAAACATCACTGTGTGGTGCGCATTGCATGGGTGTGTGTTACATTAGATTCACTAGTAGGAGTGAGAAAAACATCACGGGGTGGTGCGCCTTGTATGGGTGTGTGTTACATTAGATTCACTAGTAGGAGTGAGAAAAACATCACGGGGTGGTGCGCCTTGTATGGGTGTGTGTTATATTAGATTCACTAGTAGGAGTGAGAAAAACATCACGGGGTGGTGCGCATTGTATGGGTGTGTGTTACATTAGATTCACTAGTAGGAGTGAGAAAAACATCACGGGGTGGTGCCCATTGTATGGGTGTGTGTTACATTACATTCACTAGTAGGAGTGAGAAAAACATCACGGTGTGGTGCGCATTGTATGGGTGTGTGTTACATTACATTCACTAGTAGGAGTGAGAAAAACATCACGGGATGGTGCGCATTGTATGGGTGTGTGTTACATTACATTCACTAGTAGGAGTGAGAAAAACATCACGGGGTGGTGCGCATTGTATGGGTGTGTGTTACATTACATTCACTAGTAGGAGTGAGAAAAACATCACGGGGTGGTGCGCATTGTATGGGTGTGTGTTACATTAGATTCCCTAGTAGGAGTGAGAAAAACATCACGGGGTGGTGCGCATTGTATGGGTGTGTGTTACATTACATTCACTAGTAGGAGTGAGAAAAACATCACGGGGTGGTGCGCATTGTATGGGTGTGTGTTACATTACATTCACTAGTATTAGTGAGAAAAACATCACGGGGTGGTGCGCATTGTATGGGTGTGTGCTATATTACATTCACTACTAGGAGTGAGAAAAACATCACGGGGTGGTGCGCATTGTATGGGTGTGTGTTACATTACATTCACTAGTAGGAGTGAGAAAAACATCACGGGGTGGTGCGTATTGTATTTGTGTGTGTTACATTACATTCACTAGTAGGAGTGAGAAATCATCACGGGTTGGTGCGCATTGTATGGGTGTGTGTTACATTACATTCACTAGTAGGAGTGAGAAAAACATCACGGGGTGGTGCGCATTGTATGGGTGTGTGTTACATTACTTTCACTAGTAGGAGTTAGAAAAACATCACGGGGTGGTGCGCATTGTATGGGTGTGTGTTACATTACATTCACTAGTAGGAGTGAGGAAAACATCACGGGGTGGTTTGAATCGGAGGGTCTGAATTAGGATAGGCAGTGAGTGGCAATATAGCATGGAGAAAAGCACCACGGGGTGGTCAGCATGGGGAGGTCAGGGAACATGCAGTGGCAATGTAGGATAGGTTTCTGAAAAACATCGCGGGGTGGTGCGCATTGTATGGGTGTGTGTTACATTACATTCACTAGTAGGAGTGAGAAAAACATCACGGGGTGGTGCGCATTGTATGGGTGTGTGTTACATTACATTCACTAGTAGGAGTGAGAAAAACATCACGGGGTGGTGCGCATTGTATGGGTGTGTGTTATATTACATTCACTACTAGGAGTGAGAAAAACATCACGGGGTGGTGGGCATTGTATGGGTGTGTGTTACATTAGATTCACTAGTAGGAGTGAGAAAAACATCACGGGGTGGTGCGCATTGTATGGGTATGTGTTACATTAGATTGACTAGTAGGAATGAGAAAAACATCACGGGGTGGTGCTTATTGTATGGGTGTGTGTTACACTACATTCACTAGTAGGAGTGAGAAAAACATCACGGGGTGGTGCGCATTGTATGGGTGTGTGTTACATTACATTCACTAGTAGGAGTGAGAAAAACATCACGCGATGGTGCGCCTTGTATGGATGTGTGTTACATTACATTCACTAGTAGGAGTGAGAAAAACATCACGGGGTGGTGCGCATTGTATGGGTGTGTGTTACATTGCATTCACTAGTAGGAGTGAGAAAAACATCACGGGGTGGTGCGCATTGTATGGGTGTGTTTTACATTACATTCACTACTAGGAGTGAGAAAAACATCACGGGGTGGTGCGCATTGTATGGGTGTGTGTTACATTACATTCACTAGTAGGAGTGAGAAAAACATCACGGGGTGGTGCGCCTTGTATGGGTGTGTGTTACATTAGATACACTAGTAGGAGTGAGAAAAACATCACGGGGTGGTGCACATTGTATGGGTGAGTGTTACATTTGATTCACTAGTAGGAGTGAGAAAAACATCACGGGGTGGTGCGCATTGTATGGGTGTGTGTTACATTACATTCACTAGTAGGAGTGAGAAAAACATCACGGGGTGGTGCGCATTGTACGGGTGTGTGTTACATTACATTCACTAGTAGGAGTGAGAAAAACATCACGGGGTGGTGCACATTGTACGGGTGTGTGTTACATTACATTCACTAGTAGGAGTGAGAAAAACATCACGGGGTGGGGCGCATTGTATGGGTGTGTGTTACATTAGATTCACTAGTAGGAGTGAGAAAAACATCTCGGGGTGGTGCGCATTGTATGGGTGTGTGTTACATTACATTCACTAGTAGCAGTGAGAAAAACATCACGGGGTGGTGCTCATTGTATGGGTGTGTGTTACATTACATTCACTAGTAGGAGTGAGAAAAACATCACGGGGTGGGGCGCATTGTATGGGTGTGTGTTACATTAGATTCACTAGTAGGAGTGAGAAAAACATCTCGGGGTGGTGCGCATTGTATGGGTGTGTGTTACATTACATTCACTAGTAGCAGTGAGAAAAACATCACGGGGTGGTGCTCATTGTATGGGTGTGTGTTACATTACATTCACTAGTAGGAGTGAGAAAAACATCACGGGTGGTGCGCATTGTATGGGTGTGTGTTACATTACATTCACAAGTAGGAGTGAGAAAAACATCACGGGGTGGTGCTCATTGTATGGGTGTGTGTTACATTACATTCACTAGTAGGAGTGAGAAAAAATCACGCAGTGGTGCGCATTGTATTGGTGTGTGTTACATTACATTCACTAGTAGGAGTGAGAAAAACATCCCGGGGTGGTGCGCATTGTATGGGTGTGTGTTACATTACATTCACTAGTAGGAGTGAGAAAAACATCACGGGGTGGTGCGCATTGTATGGGTGTGTGTTACATTACATTCACTAGTAGGAGTGAGAAAAACACCACTGGGTGGTGTGAATCGGAGGGTCTGAAATAGGATAGGCAGTGATTGGCAATGTAGGATGGAGAAAAGCACCGCGGGGTGGTCAGCATGGGGAGGTCAGGGAACATGCTGTGGCAATGTAGGATAGGATTCTGAAAAACATCGCGGGGTGGTGCGCATTGTATGGGTGTGTGTTACATTAGATTCACTAGTAGGAGTGAGAAAAACATCACGGGGTGGTGCGCATTGTATGGGTGTGTGTTACATTACATTCAGTAGTAGGAGTGAGAAAAACATCACGGGGTGGTGCGCATTGTATGGGTGTGTGTTACATTACATTCACTAGTAGGAGTGAGAAAAACATCACGGGGTGGTGCGCATTGTATGGGTGTGTGTTACATTACATTCACTAGTAGGAGTGAGAAAAACATCACGGGGTGGTGCGCATTGTATGGGTGTGTGTTACATTAGATTCACTAGTAGGAGTGAGAAAAACATCACGGGGTGGTGCGCATTGTATGGGTGTGTGTTACATTACATTCACTAGTAGGAGTGAGAAAAACATCACGGGGTGGTGCGCATTGTATGGGTGTGTGTTACATTACATTCACTAGTAGGAGTGAGAAAAACATCACGGGGTGGTGCGCATTGTATGGGTGTGTGTTACATTATATTCACTACTAGGAGTGAGAAAAACATCACGGGGTGGTGCGCATTGTATGGGTGTGTGTTACATTAGATTCACTAGTAGGAGTGAGAAAAACATCACGGGGTGGTGCGCCTTGTATGGGTGTGTGTTACATTAGATACACTAGTAGGAGTGAGAAAAACATCACGGGGTGGTGCGCATTGTATGGGTGTGTGTTACATTAGATTCACTAGTAGGAGTGAGAAAAACATCACGGGGTGGTGCGCATTGTATGGGTGTGTGTTACATTACATTCACTAGTAGGAGTGAGAAAAACATCACGGGGTGGTGCGCATTGTATGGGTGTGTGTTACATTAGATTCACTAGTAGGAGTGAGAAAAACATCACGGGGTGGTGCGCATTGTATGGGTGTGTGTTACATTACATTCACTAGTAGGAGTGAGAAAAACATCACGGGGTGGTGCGCATTGTATGGGTGTGTGTTACATTACATTCACTAGTAGGAGTGAGAAAAACATCACGGGGTGGTGCGCATTGTATGGGTGTGTGTTACATTACATTCACTAATAGGAGTGAGAAAAACATCACGGGGTGGTGCGCCTTGTATGGGTGTGTGTTACATTACATTCACTAGTAGGGGTGAGAAAAACATCACGGGGTGGTGCGCATTGTATGGGTGTGTGTTACATTGCATTCACTTGTAGGAGTGAGAAAAACATCACGGGGTGGTGCGCATTGTATGGGTGTGTGTTACATTACATTCACTAGTAGGGGTGAGAAAAACATCACGGGGTGGTGCGCATTGTATGGGTGTGTGTTACATTGCATTCACTAGTAGGAGTGAGAAATCATCACGGGGTGGTGCGCATTGTATGGGTGTGTGTTACATTACATTCACTAGTAGGAGTGAGAAAAACATCACGGGGTGGTGCGCATTGTATGGGTGTGTGTTACATTACATTCACTACTAGGAGTGAGAAAAACATCACGGGGTGGTGCGCATTGTATGGGTGTGTGTTACATTAGATTCACTAGTAGGATTGAGAAAAACATCACGGGGTGGTGCGCATTGTATGGGTGTGTGTTACATTAGATTCACTAGTAGGAGTGAGAAAAACATCACGGGGTGGTGCGTATTGTATGGGTGTGTGTTACATTACATTCACTAGTAGGAGTGAGAAAAACATCACGGGGTGGTGCGCATTGTATGGGTGTGTGTTACATTACATTCACTAGTAGGAGTGAGAAAAACATCACTGGGTGGTGCGCATTGTATGGGTGTGTGTTACATTACATTCACTAGTAGGAGTGAGGAAAACATCACGGGGTGGTTTGAATGGGAGGGTCTGAATTAGGATAGGCAGTGAGTGGCAATGCAGCATGGAGAAAAGCACCACGGGGTGGTCAGCATCGGGAGGTCAGGGAACATGCAGTGGCAATGTAGGATAGGTTTCTGAAAAACATCGCGGGGCGGTGCGCATTGTATGAGTGTGTGTTACATTATATTCACTAGTAGGAGTGAGAAAAACATCACGGGGTGGTGCGCATTGTATGGGTGTGTGTTACATTACATTCACTAGTAGGAGTGAGAAAAACATCACGGGGTGGTGCGCATTGTATGGGTGTGTGTTACATTACATTCACTAGTAGGAGTGAGAAAAACATCACGGGGTGGTGCGCATTGTATGGGTGTGTGTTACATTAGATTCACTAGTAGGAGTGAGAAAAACATCACGGGGTGGTGCGCATTGTATGGGTGTGTGTTACATTAGATTCACTAGTAGGAGTGAGAAAAACATCACGGGGTGGTGCGCCTTGTATGGGTGTGTGTTACATTACATTCACTAGTAGGAGTGAGAAAAATATCACGGGGTGGTGCGCATTGTATGGGTGTGTGTTACATTGCATTCACTAGTAGGAGTCAGAAAAACATCACGGGGCGGTGCGCATTGTATGGGTGTGTGTTACATTACATTCACTACTAGGAGTGAGAAAAACATTACGGGGTGGTGCGCATTGTATGGGTGTGTGTTACATTACATTCACTAGTAGGAGTGACAAAAACATCACGGGGTGGTGCGCATTGTATGGGTGTGTGTTACATTACATACACTAGTAGGAGTGAGAAAAACATCACGGGGTGGTGCGCATTGTATGGGTGTGTGTTACATTACATTCACTAGTAGGAGTGAGAAAAACATCACGGGGTGGTGCGCATTGTATGGGTGTGTGTTACATTACATTCACTAGTAGGAGTGAGAAAAACATCACGGGGTGGTGCGCATTGCATGGGTGTGTGTTACATTACATTCACTAGTAGCAGTGAGAAAAACATCACTGTGTGGTGCGCATTGCATGGGTGTGTGTTACATTAGATTCACTAGTAGGAGTGAGAAAAACATCACGGGGTGGTGCGCCTTGTATGGGTGTGTGTTACATTAGATTCACTAGTAGGAGTGAGAAAAACATCACGGGGTGGTGCACCTTGTATGGGTGTGTGTTATATTAGATTCACTAGTAGGAGTGAGAAAAACATCACGGGGTGGTGCGCATTGTATGGGTGTGTGTTACATTAGATTCACTAGTAGGAGTGAGAAAAACATCATGGGGTGGTGCCCATTGTATGGGTGTGTGTTACATTACATTCACTAGTAGGAGTGAGAAAAACATCACGGGGTGGTGCGCATTGTATGGGTGTGTGTTACATTACATTCACTAGTAGGAGTGAGAAAAACATCACGGGATGGTGCGCATTGTATGGGTGTGTGTTACATTACATTCACTAGTAGGAGTGAGAAAAACATCACGGGGTGGTGCGCATTGTATGGGTGTGTGTTACATTACATTCACTAGTAGGAGTGAGAAAAACATCACGGGGTGGTGCGCATTGTGTGGGTGTGTGTTACATTAGATTCACTAGTAGGAGTGAGAAAAACATCACGGGGTGGTGCGCATTGTATGGGTATGTGTTACATTAGATTGACTAGTAGGAATGAGAAAAACATCACGGGGTGGTGCTTATTGTATGGGTGTGTGTTACATTACATTCACTAGTAGGAGTGAGAAAAACATCACGGGGTGGTGCGCATTGTATGGGTGTGTGTTACATTACATTCACTAGTAGGAGTGAGAAAAGCATCACGCGATGGTGCGCCTTGTATGGGTGTGTGTTACATTACATTCACTAGTAGGAGTGAGAAAAACATCACGGGGTGGTGCGCATTGTGTGGGTGTGTGTTACATTAGATTCACTAGTAGGAGTGAGAAAAACATCACGGGGTGGTGCGCATTGTATGGGTATGTGTTACATTAGATTGACTAGTAGGAATGAGAAAAACATCACGGGGTGGTGCTTATTGTATGGGTGTGTGTTACATTACATACACTAGTAGGAGTGAGAAAAACATCACGGGGTGGTGCGCATTGTATGGGTGTGTGTTACATTACATTCACTAGTAGGAGTGAGAAAAACATCACGGGGTGGTGCGCATTGTATGGGTGTGTGTTACATTACATTCACTAGTAGGAGTGAGAAAAACATCACGGGGTGGTGCGCATTGTGTGGGTGTGTGTTACATTAGATTCACTAGTAGGAGTGAGAAAAACATCACGGGGTGGTGCGCATTGTATGGGTATGTGTTACATTAGATTGACTAGTAGGAATGAGAAAAACATCACGGGGTGGTGCTTATTGTATGGGTGTGTGTTACATTACATTCACTAGTAGGAGTGAGAAAAACATCACGGGGTGGTGCGCATTGTATGGGTGTGTGTTACATTACATTCACTAGTAGGAGTGAGAAAAACATCACGGGATGGTGCGCATTGTATGGGTGTGTGTTACATTACATTCACTAGTAGGAGTGAGAAAAACATCACGGGGTGGTGCGCATTGTATGGGTGTGTGTTACATTACATTCACTAGTAGCAGTGAGAAAAACATCACTGTGTGGTGCGCATTGCATGGGTGTGTGTTACATTAGATTCACTAGTAGGAGTGAGAAAAACATCACGGGGTGGTGCGCCTTGTATGGGTGTGTGTTACATTACATTCACTAGTAGGAGTGTGAAAAACATCACGGGGTGGTGTGAATCGGAGGGTCTGAATTAGGATAGGCAGTGAGTGGCAATGTAGGATCCAGAAAAGCACCGCGGGGTGGTCAGCATGGGGAGGTCAGGGAACATGCAGTGGCAATGTAGGATAGGTTTCTGAAAAACATCGCGGGGTGGTGCGCATTGTATGGGTGTGTGTTACATTACATTCACTAGTAGGAGTGAGAAAAACATCACGGGGTGGTGCGCATTGTATGGGTGTGTGTTACATTACATTCACTAGTAGGAGTGAGAAAAACATCACGGGGTGGTGCGCATTGTATGGGTGTGTGTTATATTACATTCACTACTAGGAGTGAGAAAAACATCACGGGGTGGTGGGCATTGTATGGGTGTGTGTTACATTAGATTCACTAGTAGGAGTGAGAAAAACATCACGGGGTGGTGCGCATTGTATGGGTATGTGTTACATTAGATTGACTAGTAGGAATGAGAAAAACATCACGGGGTGGTGCTTATTGTATGGGTGTGTGTTACATTACATTCACTAGTAGGAGTGAGAAAAACATCACGGGGTGGTGCGCATTGTATGGGTGTGTGTTACATTACATTCACTAGTAGGAGTGAGAAAAGCATCACGCGATGGTGCGCCTTGTATGGGTGTGTGTTACATTACATTCACTAGTAGGAGTGAGAAAAACATCATGGGGTGGTGCGCATTGTATGGGTGTGTGTTACATTGCATTCACTAGTAGGAGTGAGAAAAACATCACGGGGTGGTGCGCATTGTATGGGTGTGTTTTACATTACATTCACTACTAGGAGTGAGAAAAACATCACGGGGTGGTGCGCATTGTATGGGTGTGTGTTACATTACATTCACTAGTAGGAGTGAGAAAAACATCACGGGGTGGTGCGCCTTGTATGGGTGTGTGTTACATTAGATACACTAGTAGGAGTGAGAAAAACATCACGGCGTGGTGCGCATTGTATGGGTGAGTGTTACATTTGATTCACTAGTAGGAGTGAGAAAAACATCACGGGGTGGTGCGCATTGTATGGGTGTGTGTTACATTACATTCACTAGTAGGAGTGAGAAAAACATCACGGGGTGGTGCGCATTGTACGGGTGTGTGTTACATTACATTCACTAGTAGGAGTGAGAAAAACATCACGGGGTGGTGCACATTGTACGGGTGTGTGTTACATTACATTCACTAGTAGGAGTGAGAAAAACATCACGGGGTGGGGCGCATTGTATGGGTGTGTGTTACATTAGATTCACTAGTAGGAGTGAGAAAAACATCTCGGGGTGGTGCACATTGTATGGGTGTGTGTTACATTACATTCACTAGTAGCAGTGAGAAAAACATCACGGGGTGGTGCTCATTGTATGGGTGTGTGTTACATTACATTCACTAGTAGGAGTGAGAAAAACATCACGGGGTGGGGCGCATTGTATGGGTGTGTGTTACATTAGATTCACTAGTAGGAGTGAGAAAAACATCACGGGGTGGTGCGCATTGTATGGGTGTGTGTTACATTACATTCACTAGTAGCAGTGAGAAAAACATCACGGGGTGGTGCTCATTGTATGGGTGTGTGTTACATTACATTCACTAGTAGGAGTGAGAAAAACATCACGGGTGGTGCGCATTGTATGGGTGTGTGTTACATTACATTCACAAGTAGGAGTGAGAAAAACATCACGGGGTGGTGCTCATTGTATGGGTGTGTGTTACATTACATTCACTAGTAGGAGTGAGAAAAAATCACGCAGTGGTGCGCATTGTATTGGTGTGTGTTACATTACATTCACTAGTAGGAGTGAGAAAAACATCCCGGGGTGGTGCGCATTGTATGGGTGTGTGTTACATTACATTCACTAGTAGGAGTGAGAAAAACATCACGGGGTGGTGCGCATTGTATGGGTGTGTGTTACATTACATTCACTAGTAGGAGTGAGAAAAACACCACTGGGTGGTGTGAATCGGAGGGTCTGAAATAGGATAGGCAGTGATTGGCAATGTAGGATGGAGAAAAGCACCGCGGGGTGGTCAGCATGGGGAGGTCAGGGAACATGCAGTGGCAATGTAGGATAGGATTCTGAAAAACATCGCGGGGTGGTGCGCATTGTATGGGTGTGTGTTACATTAGATTCACTAGTAGGAGTGAGAAAAACATCACGGGGTGGTGCGCATTGTATGGGTGTGTGTTACATTACATTCAGTAGTAGGAGTGAGAAAAACATCACGGGGTGGTGCGCATTGTATGGGTGTGTGTTACATTACATTCACTAGTAGGAGTGAGAAAAACATCACGGGGTGGTGCGCATTGTATGGGTGTGTGTTACATTAGATTCACTAGTAGGAGTGAGAAAAACATCACGGGGTGGTGCGCATTGTATGGGTGTGTGTTACATTAGATTCACTAGTAGGAGTGAGAAAAACATCACGGGGTGGTGCGCATTGTATGGGTGTGTGTTACATTACATTCACTAGTAGGAGTGAGAAAAACATCACGGGGTGGTGCGCATTGTATGGGTGTGTGTTACATTACATTCACTAGTAGGAGTGAGAAAAACATCACGGGGTGGTGCGCATTGCATGGGTGTGTGTTACATTATATTCACTACTAGGAGTGAGAAAAACATCACGGGGTGGTGCGCATTGTATGGGTGTGTGTTACATTAGATTCACTAGTAGGAGTGAGAAAAACATCACGGGGTGGTGCGCCTTGTATGGGTGTGTGTTACATTAGATACACTAGTAGGAGTGAGAAAAACATCACGGGGTGGTGCGCATTGTATGGGTGTGTGTTACATTACATTCACTAGTAGGAGTGAGAAAAACATCACGGGGTGGTGCGCATTGTATGGGTGTGTGTTACATTACATTCACTAGTAGGAGTGAGAAAAACATCACGGGGTGGTGCGCATTGTATGGGTGTGTGTTACATTAGATTCACTAGTAGGAGTGAGAAAAACATCACGGTGTGGTGCGCATTGTATGGGTGTGTGTTACATTACATTCACTAGTAGGAGTGAGAAAAACATCACGGGGTGGTGCGCATTGTATGGGTGTGTGTTACATTACATTCACTGGTAGGAGTGAGAAAAACATCACGGGGTGGTGCGCATTGTATGGGTGTGTGTTACATTACATTCACTAATAGGAGTGAGAAAAACATCACGGGGTGCTGCGCCTTGTATGGGTGTGTGTTACATTGCATTCACTTGTAGGAGTGAGAAAAACATCACGGGGTGGTGCGCATTGTATGGGTGTGTGTTACATTACATTCACTAGTAGGAGTGAGAAAAACATCACGGGGTGGTGCGCATTGTATGGGTGTGTGTTACATTACATTCACTAGTAGGAGTGAGAAATCATCACGGGGTGGTGCGCATTGTATGGGTGTGTGTTACATTACATTCACTAGTAGGAGTGAGAAAAACATCACGGGGTGGTGCGCATTGTATGGGTGTGTGTTACATTACATTCACTAGTAGGAGTGAGAAAAACATCACGGGGTGGTGCGCATTGTATGGGTGTGTGTTACATTACATTCACTAGTAGGAGTGAGAAAAACATCACGGGGTGGTGCGCATTGTATGGGTGTGTGTTACATTAGATTCACTAGTAGGAGTGAGAAAAACATCACGGGGTGGTGCGCATTGTATGGGTGTGTGTTACATTAGATTCACTAGTAGGAGTGAGAAAAACATCACGGGGTGGTGCGTATTGTATGGGTGTGTGTTACATTACATTCACTAGTAGCAGTGAGAAATCATCACGGGTTGGTGCGCATTGTATGGGTGTGTGTTACATTACATTCACTAGTAGGAGTGAGAAAAACATCATGGGGTGGTGCGCATTTTATGGGTGTGTGTTACATTACATTCACTAGTAGGAGTTAGAAAAACATCACGGGGTGGTGCGCATTGTATGGGTGTGCGTTACATTACATTCACTAGTAGGAGTGAGGAAAACATTACGGGGTGGTTTGAATGGGGAGGGTCTGAATTAGGATAGGCAGTGAGTGGCAATGTAGCATGGAGAAAAGCACCACGGGGTGGTCAGCATGGGGAGGTCAGGGAACATGCAGTGCCAATGTAGGATAGGTTTCTGAAAAACATCGCGGTGTGGTGCGCATTGTATGGGTGTGTTTTACATTACATTCACTAGTAGGGGTGAGAAAAACATCACGGGGTGGTGCGCATTGTATGGGTGTGTGTTACATTACATTCACTAGTAGGAGTGAGAAAAACATCACGGGGTGGTGCGCATTGTATGGGTGTGTGTTACATTAGATTCACTAGTAGGAGTGAGAAAAACATCACGGGGTGGTGCGCATTGTATGGGTGTGTGTTACATTAGATTCACTAGTAGGAGTGAGAAAAACATCACGGGGTGGTGCGTATTGTATGGGTGTGTGTTACATTACATTCACTAGTAGGAGTGAGAAATCATCACGGTTTGGTGTGCATTGTATGGGTGTGTGTTACATTACATTCACTAGTAGGAGTGAGAAAAACATCACGGGGTGGTGCGCATTGTATGGGTGTGTGTTACATTAGATTCACTAGTAGGAGTGAGAAAAACATCACGGGGTGGTGCGCATTGTATGGGTGTGTGTTACATTACATTCACTAGTAGGAGTGAGAAAAACGTCACGGGGTTGGGCGCATTGTATGGGTGTGTGTTACATTAGATTCCCTAGTAGGAGTGAGAAAAACATCACGGGGTGGTGGGCATTGTATGGGTGTGTGTTACATTACATTCACTAGTAGGAGTGAGAAAAACGTCACGGGGTGGTGGGCATTGTATGGGTGTGTGTTACATTACATTCACTAGTAGGAGTGAGAAAAACGTCACGGGGTGGTGCGCATTGTATGGGTGTGTGTTACATTACATTCACTAGTAGGAGTGAGAAAAACATCACGGGGTGGTGCGCATTGTATGGGTGTGTGTTACATTACATTCACTAGTAGGAGTGAGATAAACATCACGGGGTGGTGCGCATTGTATGGGTGTGTGTTACATTACATTCACTAGTAGGAGTGAGAAAAACATCACGGGGTGGTGCGCATTGTATGGGTGTGTGTTACATTAGATTCACTAGTAGGAGTGAGAAAAACATCACGGGGTGGTGCGCATTGTATGGGTGTGTGTTACATTACATTCACTAGTAGGAGTGAGAAAAACATCACGGGGTCGTGGGCATTGTATGGGTGTGTGTTACATTACATTCACTAGTAGGAGTGAGAAAAACATCACGGGGTGGTGCGCATTGTATGGGTGTGTGTTACATTACATTCACTAGTAGGAGTGAGAAAAACATCACGGGGTGGTGCGCATTGTATGGGTGTGTGTTACATTACATTCACTAGTAGGAGTGAGAAAAACGTCACGGGGTGGTGCGCATTGTATGGGTGTGTGTTACATTACATTCACTAGTAGGAGTGAGAAAAACGTCACGGGGTGGTGCGCATTGTATGGGTGTGTGTTACATTACATTCACTAGTAGGAGTGAGAAAAACGTCACGTGGTGGTGCACATTGTATGGGTGTGTGTTACATTACATTCACTAGTAGCAGTGAGAAAAACGTCACGGGGTGGTGCGCATTGTATGGGTGTGTGTTATATTACATTCACAAGTAGCAGTGAAAAAAACATCACGGGGTGGTGCGCATTGTATGGGTGTGTGTTACATTACATTAACTAGTAGGAGTGAGAAAAACATCACGGGGTGGGGCGCATTGTATGGGTGTGTGTTACATTACACTCCCTAGTAGGAGTGAGAAAAACTTCACGGGGTGGGGCGCATTGTATGGGTGTGTGTTACATTAGATTCACTAGTAGGAGTGAGAAAAACATCACGGGGTGGGGCGCATTGTATGGGTGTGTGTTACATTAGATTCCCTAGTAGGAGTGAGAAAAACATCACGGGGTGGGGCGCATTGTATGGGTGTGTGTTACATTAGATTCACTAGTAGGAGTGAGAAAAACATCACGGGGTGGGGCGCATTGTATGGGTGTGTGTTACATTACATTCACTAGTAGGAATGAGAAAAACATCACGGGGTGGTGCGCATTGTATGGGTGTGTGTTACATTACATTCACTAGTAGGAGTTAGAAAAACATCACGGGGTGGTTCGCATTGTATGGGTGTGTGTTACATTACATTCACTAGTAGGAGTGAGAAAAACATCACGGGGTGGTGCGCATTGTATGGGTGTGTGTTACATTACATTCACTAGTAGGAGTGAGAAAAACATCACGGGGTGGTGTGCATTGTATGGGTGTGTGTTACATTACATTCACTAGTAGGAGTGAGAAAAACATCACGGGGTGGTGCGCATTGTATGGGTGTGTGTTACATTACATTCAGTAGTAGGAGTGAGAAAAACATCACGGGGTGGTGCGCATTGTATGGGTGTGTGTTACATTACCTTCACTAGTAGGAGTGAGAAAAACATCACGGGGTGGTGGGCATTGTATGGGTGTGTGTTACATTACATTCACTAGTAGGAGTGAGAAAAACATCACGGGGTGGTGCGCATTGTGTGGGTGTGTGTTACATTACATTCACTAGTAGGAGTGAGATAAACATCACGGGGTGGTGCGCATTGTATGGGTGTGTGTTACATTACATTCACTACTAAGAGTGAGAAAAACATCACGGGGTGGTGCGCATTGTATGGGTGTGTGTTACATTAGATTCACTAGTAGGAGTGAGAAAAACATCACGGGGTTGTGCGCCTTGTATGGGTGTGTGTTACATTAGATACACTAGTAGGAGTGAGAAAAACATCACGGGGTGGTGCGCATTGTATGGGTGTGTGTTACATTAGATTCACTAGTAGGAGTGAGAAAAACATCACGGGGTGGTGCGCATTGTATGGGTGTGTGTTACATTACATTCACTAGTAGGAGTGAGAAAAACATCACGGGGTGGTGCGCATTGTATGGGTGTGTGTTACATTAGATTCACTAGTAGGAGTGAGAAAAACATCACGGGGTGGTGCGCATTGTATGGGTGTGTGTTACATTACATTCACTAGTAGGAGTGAGAAAAACATCACGGGGTGGTGCGCATTGTATGGGTGTGTGTTACATTACATTCACTAGTAGGAGTGAGAAAAACATCACGGGGTGGTGCGCATTGTATGGGTGTGTGTTACATTACATTCACTAATAGGAGTGAGAAAAACATCACGGGGTGGTGCGCCTTGTATGGGTGTGTGTTACATTACATTCACTAGTAGGGGTGAGAAAAACATCACGGGGTGGTGCGCATTGTATGGGTGTGTGTTACATTGCATTCACTTGTAGGAGTGAGAAAAACATTACGGGGTTGTGCGCATTGTATGGGTGTGTGTTACATTACATTCACTAGTAGGAGTGAGAAAAACATCACGGGGTGGTGCGCATTGTATGGGTGTGTGTTACATTACATTCACTAGTAGGAGTGAGAAATCATCACGGGGTGGTGCGCATTGTATGGGTGTGTGTTACATTACATTCACTAGTAGGAGTGAGAAAAACATCACGGGGTGGTGCGCATTGTATGGGTGTGTGTTACATTACATTCACTAGTAGGAGTGAGAAAAACATCACGGGGTGGTGCGCATTGTATGGGTGTGTGTTACATTACATTCACTAGTAGGAGTGAGAAAAACATCACGGGGTGGTGCGCATTGTATGGGAGTGTGTTACATTAGATTCACTAGTAGGAGTGAGAAAAACATCACGGGGTGGTGCGCATTGTATGGGTGTGTGTTACATTACATTAACTAGTAGGAGTGAGAAAAACATCACGGGGTGGTGCGTATTGTATGGGTGTGTGTTACATTACATTCACTAGTAGCAGTGAGAAATCATCACGGGTTGGTGCGCATTGTATTGGTGTGTGTTACATTACATTCACTAGTAGGTGTGAGAAAAACATCATGGGGTGGTGCGCATTTTATGGGTGTGTGTTACATTACATTCACTAGTAGGAGTTAGAAAAACATCACGGGGTGGTGCGCATTGTATGGGTGTGCGTTACATTACATTCACTAGTAGGAGTGAGGAAAACATTACGGGGTGGTTTGAATGGGGAGGGTCTGAATTAGGATAGGCAGTGAGTGGCAATGTAGCATGGAGAAAAGCACCACGGGGTGGTCAGCATGGGGAGGTCAGGGAACATGCAGTGCCAATGTAGGATAGGTTTCTGAAAAACATCGCGGTGTGGTGCGCATTGTATGGGTGTGTTTTACATTACATTCACTAGTAGGGGTGAGAAAAACATCACGGGGTGGTGCGCATTGTATGGGTGTGTGTTACATTACATTCACTAGTAGGAGTGAGAAAAACATCACGGGGTGGTGCGCATTGTATGGGTGTGTGTTACATTAGATTCACTAGTAGGAGTGAGAAAAACATCACGGGGTGGTGCGCATTGTATGGGTGTGTGTTACATTAGATTCACTAGTAGGAGTGAGAAAAACATCACGGGGTGGTGCGTATTGTATGGGTGTGTGTTACATTACATTCACTAGTAGGAGTGAGAAATCATCACGGTTTGGTGTGCATTGTATGGGTGTGTGTTACATTACATTCACTAGTAGGAGTGAGAAAAACATCACGGGGTGGTGCGCATTGTATGGGTGTGTGTTACATTAGATTCACTAGTAGGAGTGAGAAAAACATCACGGGGTGGTGCGCATTGTATGGGTGTGTGTTACATTACATTCACTAGTAGGAGTGAGAAAAACGTCACGGGGTTGGGCGCATTGTATGGGTGTGTGTTACATTAGATTCCCTAGTAGGAGTGAGAAAAACATCACGGGGTGGTGGGCATTGTATGGGTGTGTGTTACATTACATTCACTAGTAGGAGTGAGAAAAACGTCACGGGGTGGTGGGCATTGTATGGGTGTGTGTTACATTACATTCACTAGTAGGAGTGAGAAAAACGTCACGGGGTGGTGCGCATTGTATGGGTGTGTGTTACATTACATTCACTAGTAGGAGTGAGAAAAACATCACGGGGTGGTGCGCATTGTATGGGTGTGTGTTACATTACATTCACTAGTAGGAGTGAGATAAACATCACGGGGTGGTGCGCATTGTATGGGTGTGTGTTACATTACATTCACTAGTAGGAGTGAGAAAAACATCACGGGGTGGTGCGCATTGTATGGGTGTGTGTTACATTAGATTCACTAGTAGGAGTGAGAAAAACATCACGGGGTGGTGCGCATTGTATGGGTGTGTGTTACATTACATTCACTAGTAGGAGTGAGAAAAACATCACGGGGTCGTGGGCATTGTATGGGTGTGTGTTACATTACATTCACTAGTAGGAGTGAGAAAAACATCACGGGGTGGTGCGCATTGTATGGGTGTGTGTTACATTACATTCACTAGTAGGAGTGAGAAAAACATCACGGGGTGGTGCGCATTGTATGGGTGTGTGTTACATTACATTCACTAGTAGGAGTGAGAAAAACGTCACGGGGTGGTGCGCATTGTATGGGTGTGTGTTACATTACATTCACTAGTAGGAGTGAGAAAAACGTCACGGGGTGGTGCGCATTGTATGGGTGTGTGTTACATTACATTCACTAGTAGGAGTGAGAAAAACGTCACGTGGTGGTGCACATTGTATGGGTGTGTGTTACATTACATTCACTAGTAGCAGTGAGAAAAACGTCACGGGGTGGTGCGCATTGTATGGGTGTGTGTTATATTACATTCACAAGTAGCAGTGAAAAAAACATCACGGGGTGGTGCGCATTGTATGGGTGTGTGTTACATTACATTAACTAGTAGGAGTGAGAAAAACATCACGGGGTGGGGCGCATTGTATGGGTGTGTGTTACATTACACTCCCTAGTAGGAGTGAGAAAAACTTCACGGGGTGGGGCGCATTGTATGGGTGTGTGTTACATTAGATTCACTAGTAGGAGTGAGAAAAACATCACGGGGTGGGGCGCATTGTATGGGTGTGTGTTACATTAGATTCCCTAGTAGGAGTGAGAAAAACATCACGGGGTGGGGCGCATTGTATGGGTGTGTGTTACATTAGATTCACTAGTAGGAGTGAGAAAAACATCACGGGGTGGGGCGCATTGTATGGGTGTGTGTTACATTACATTCACTAGTAGGAATGAGAAAAACATCACGGGGTGGTGCGCATTGTATGGGTGTGTGTTACATTACATTCACTAGTAGGAGTTAGAAAAACATCACGGGGTGGTTCGCATTGTATGGGTGTGTGTTACATTACATTCACTAGTAGGAGTGAGAAAAATATCACGGGGTGGTGCGCATTGTATGGGTGTGTGTTACATTACATTCACTAGTAGGAGTGAGAAAAACATCACGGGGTGGTGTGCATTGTATGGGTGTGTGTTACATTACATTCACTAGTAGGAGTGAGAAAAACATCACGGGGTGGTGCGCATTGTATGGGTGTGTGTTACATTACATTCAGTAGTAGGAGTGAGAAAAACATCACGGGGTGGTGCGCATTGTATGGGTGTGTGTTACATTACCTTCACTAGTAGGAGTGAGAAAAACATCACGGGGTGGTGGGCATTGTATGGGTGTGTGTTACATTACATTCACTAGTAGGAGTGAGAAAAACATCACGGGGTGGTGCGCATTGTGTGGGTGTGTGTTACATTACATTCACTAGTAGGAGTGAGATAAACATCACGGGGTGGTGCGCATTGTATGGGTGTGTGTTACATTACATTCACTACTAAGAGTGAGAAAAACATCACGGGGTGGTGCGCATTGTATGGGTGTGTGTTACATTAGATTCACTAGTAGGAGTGAGAAAAACATCACGGGGTGGTGCGCCTTGTATGGGTGTGTGTTACATTAGATACACTAGTAGGAGTGAGAAAAACATCACGGGGTGGTGCGCATTGTATGGGTGTGTGTTACATTAGATTCACTAGTAGGAGTGAGAAAAACATCACGGGGTGGTGCGCATTGTATGGGTGTGTGTTACATTACATTCACTAGTAGGAGTGAGAAAAACATCACGGGGTGGTGCGCATTGTATGGGTGTGTGTTACATTACATTCACTAGTAGGAGTGAGAAAAACATCACGGGGTGGTGCGCATTGTATGGGTGTGTGTTACATTACATTCACTAGTAGGAGTGAGAAAAACATCACGGGGTGGTGCGCATTGTATGGGTGTGTGTTACATTACATTCACTAGTAGGTGTGAGAAAAACATCACGGGGTGGTGCGCATTGTATGGGTGTGTGTTACATTACATTCACTAATAGGAGTGAGAAAAACATCACGGGGTGGTGCGCCTTGTATGGGTGTGTGTTACATTACATTCACTAGTAGGGGTGAGAAAAACATCACGGGGTGGTGCGCATTGTATGGGTGTGTGTTACATTGCATTCACTTGTAGGAGTGAGAAAAACATTACGGGGTTGTGCGCATTGTATGGGTGTGTGTTACATTACATTCACTAGTAGGAGTGAGAAAAACATCACGGGGTGGTGCGCATTGTATGGGTGTGTGTTACATTACATTCACTAGTAGGAGTGAGAAATCATCACGGGGTGGTGCGCATTGTATGGGTGTGTGTTACATTACATTCACTAGTAGGAGTGAGAAAAACATCACGGGGTGGTGCGCATTGTATGGGTGTGTGTTACATTACATTCACTAGTAGGAGTGAGAAAAACATCACGGGGTGGTGCGCATTGTATGGGTGTGTGTTACATTACATTCACTAGTAGGAGTGAGAAAAACATCACGGGGTGGTGCGCATTGTATGGGAGTGTGTTACATTAGATTCACTAGTAGGAGTGAGAAAAACATCACGGGGTGGTGCGCATTGTATGGGTGTGTGTTACATTACATTAACTAGTAGGAGTGAGAAAAACATCACGGGGTGGTGCGTATTGTATGGGTGTGTGTTACATTACATTCACTAGTAGCAGTGAGAAATCATCACGGGTTGGTGCGCATTGTATTGGTGTGTGTTACATTACATTCACTAGTAGGTGTGAGAAAAACATCATGGGGTGGTGCGCATTTTATGGGTGTGTGTTACATTACATTCACTAGTAGGAGTTAGAAAAACATCACGGGGTGGTGCGCATTGTATGGGTGTGCGTTACATTACATTCACTAGTAGGAGTGAGGAAAACATTATGGGGTGGTTTGAATGGGGAGGGTCTGAATTAGGATAGGCAATGAGTGGCAATGTAGCATGGAGAAAAGCACCACGGGGTGGTCAGCATGGGGAGGTCAGGGAACATGCAGTGCCAATGTAGGATAGGTTTCTGAAAAACATCGCGGGGTGGTGCGCATTGTATGGGTGTGTTTTACATTACATTCACTAGTAGGGGTGAGAAAAACATCACGGGGTGGTGCGCATTGTATGGGTGTGTGTTACATTACATTCACTAGTAGGAGTGAGAAAAACATCACGGGGTGGTGCGCATTGTATGGGTGTGTGTTACATTAGATTCACTAGTAGGAGTGAGAAAAACATCACGGGGTGGTGCGCATTGTATGGGTGTGTGTTACATTAGATTCACTAGTAGGAGTGAGAAAAACATCACGGGGTGGTGCGAATTGTATGGGTGTGTGTTACATTACATTCACTAGTAGGAGTGAGAAATCATCACGGTTTGGTGTGCATTGTATGGGTGTGTGTTACATTACATTCACTAGTAGGAGTGAGAAAAACATCACGGGGTGGTGCGCATTGTATGGGTGTGTGTTACATTACATTCACTAGTAGGAGTGAGAAAAACATCACGGGGAGGTGCGCATTGTATGGGTGTGTGTTACATTACATTCACTAGTAGGAGTGAGAAAAACATCACGGGGTGGTGCGCATTGTATGGGTGTGTGTTACATTACATTCACTAGTAGGAGTGAGAAAAACGTCACGGGGTGGTGCGCATTGTATGGGTGTGTGTTACATTACATTCACTAGTAGGAGTGAGAAAAACGTCACGGGGTTGGGCGCATTGTATGGGTGTGTGTTACATTAGATTCCCTAGTAGGAGTGAGAAAAACATCACGGGGTGGTGGGCATTGTATGGGTGTGTGTTACATTACATTCACTAGTAGGAGTGAGAAAAACGTCACGGGGTGGTGGGCATTGTATGGGTGTGTGTTACATTACATTCACTAGTAGGAGTGAGAAAAACGTCACGGGGTGGTGCGCATTGTATGGGTGTGTGTTACATTACATTCACTAGTAGGAGTGAGAAAAACATCACGGGGTGGTGCGCATTGTATGGGTGTGTGTTACATTACATTCACTAGTAGGAGTGAGATAAACATCACGGGGTGGTGCGCATTGTATGGGTGTGTGTTACATTACATTCACTAGTAGGAGTGAGAAAAACATCACGGGGTGGTGCGCATTGTATGGGTGTGTGTTACATTACATTCACTAGTAGGAGTGAGAAAAACATCACGGGGTGGTGCGCATTGTATGGGTGTGTGTTACATTACATTCACTAGTAGGAGTGAGAAAAACATCACGGGGTCGTGGGCATTGTATGGGTGTGTGTTACATTACATTCACTAGTAGGAGTGAGAAAAACATCACGGGGTGGTGCGCATTGTATGGGTGTGTGTTACATTACATTCACTAGTAGGAGTGAGAAAAACATCACGGGGTGGTGCGCATTGTATGGGTGTGTGTTACATTAGATTCACTAGTAGGAGTGAGAAAAACATCACGGGGTGGTGCGCATTGTATGGGTGTGTGTTACATTACATTCACTAGTAGGAGTGAGAAAAACATCACGGGGTGGTGCGCCTTGTATGGGTGTGTGTTACATTAGATACACTAGTAGGAGTGAGAAAAACATCACGGGGTGGTGCGCATTGTATGGGTGTGTGTTACATTAGATTCACTAGTAGGAGTGAGAAAAACATCACGGGGTGGTGCGCATTGTATGGGTGTGTGTTACATTACATTCACTAGTAGGAGTGAGAAAAACATCACGGGGTGGTGCGCATTGTATGGGTGTGTGTTACATTAGATTCACTAGTAGGAGTGAGAAAAACATCACGGGGTGGTGCGCATTGTATGGGTGTGTGTTACATTACATTCACTAGTAGGAGTGAGAAAAACATCACGGGGTGGTGCGCATTGTATGGGTGTGTGTTACATTACATTCACTAGTAGGAGTGAGAAAAACATCACGGGGTGGTGCGCATTGTATGGGTGTGTGTTACATTACATTCACTAATAGGAGTGAGAAAAACATCACGGGGTGGTGCGCCTTGTATGGGTGTGTGTTACATTACATTCACTAGTAGGGGTGAGAAAAACATCACGGGGTGGTGCGCATTGTATGGGTGTGTGTTACATTGCATTCACTTGTAGGAGTGAGAAAAACATTACGGGGTTGTGCGCATTGTATGGGTGTGTGTTACATTACATTCACTAGTAGGAGTGAGAAAAACATCACGGGGTGGTGCGCATTGTATGGGTGTGTGTTACATTACATTCACTAGTAGGAGTGAGAAATCATCACGGGGTGGTGCGCATTGTATGGGTGTGTGTTACATTACATTCACTAGTAGGAGTGAGAAAAACATCACGGGGTGGTGCGCATTGTATGGGTGTGTGTTACATTACATTCACTAGTAGGAGTGAGAAAAACATCACGGGGTGGTGCGCATTGTATGGGTGTGTGTTACATTACATTCACTAGTAGGAGTGAGAAAAACATCACGGGGTGGTGCGCATTGTATGGGAGTGTGTTACATTAGATTCACTAGTAGGAGTGAGAAAAACATCACGGGGTGGTGCGCATTGTATGGGTGTGTGTTACATTACATTAACTAGTAGGAGTGAGAAAAACATCACGGGGTGGTGCGTATTGTATGGGTGTGTGTTACATTACATTCACTAGTAGCAGTGAGAAATCATCACGGGTTGGTGCGCATTGTATTGGTGTGTGTTACATTACATTCACTAGTAGGTGTGAGAAAAACATCATGGGGTGGTGCGCATTTTATGGGTGTGTGTTACATTACATTCACTAGTAGGAGTTAGAAAAACATCACGGGGTGGTGCGCATTGTATGGGTGTGCGTTACATTACATTCACTAGTAGGAGTGAGGAAAACATTACGGGGTGGTTTGAATGGGGAGGGTCTGAATTAGGATAGGCAATGAGTGGCAATGTAGCATGGAGAAAAGCACCACGGGGTGGTCAGCATGGGGAGGTCAGGGAACATGCAGTGCCAATGTAGGATAGGTTTCTGAAAAACATCGCGGGGTGGTGCGCATTGTATGGGTGTGTTTTACATTACATTCACTAGTAGGGGTGAGAAAAACATCACGGGGTGGTGCGCATTGTATGGGTGTGTGTTACATTACATTCACTAGTAGGAGTGAGAAAAACATCACGGGGTGGTGCGCATTGTATGGGTGTGTGTTACATTAGATTCACTAGTAGGAGTGAGAAAAACATCACGGGGTGGTGCGCATTGTATGGGTGTGTGTTACATTAGACTCACTAGTAGGAGTGAGAAAAACATCACGGGGTGGTGCGTATTGTATGGGTGTGTGTTACATTACATTCACTAGTAGGAGTGAGAAATCATCACGGTTTGGTGTGCATTGTATGGGTGTGTGTTACATTACATTCACTAGTAGGAGTGAGAAAAACATCACGGGGTGGTGCGCATTGTATGGGTGTGTGTTACATTACATTCACTAGTAGGAGTGAGAAAAACATCACGGCGAGGTGCGCATTGTATGGGTGTGTGTTACATTACATTCACTAGTAGGAGTGAGAAAAACATCACGGGGTGGTGCGCATTGTATGGGTGTGTGTTACATTACATTCACTAGTAGGAGTGAGAAAAACGTCACGGGGTGGTGCGCATTGTATGGGTGTGTGTTACATTACATTCACTAGTAGGAGTGAGAAAAACGTCACGGGGTTGGGCGCATTGTATGGGTGTGTGTTACATTAGATTCCCTAGTAGGAGTGAGAAAAACATCACGGGGTGGTGGGCATTGTATGGGTGTGTGTTACATTACATTCACTAGTAGGAGTGAGAAAAACGTCACGGGGTGGTGGGCATTGTATGGGTGTGTGTTACATTACATTCACTAGTAGGAGTGAGAAAAACGTCACGGGGTGGTGCGCATTGTATGGGTGTGTGTTACATTACATTCACTAGTAGGAGTGAGAAAAACATCACGGGGTGGTGCGCATTGTATGGGTGTGTGTTACATTACATTCACTAGTAGGAGTGAGATAAACATCACGGGGTGGTGCGCATTGTATGGGTGTGTGTTACATTACATTCACTAGTAGGAGTGAGAAAAACATCACGGGGTGGTGCGCATTGTATGGGTGTGTGTTACATTACATTCACTAGTAGGAGTGAGAAAAACATCACGGGGTGGTGCGCATTGTATGGGTGTGTGTTACATTACATTCACTAGTAGGAGTGAGAAAAACATCACGGGGTCGTGGGCATTGTATGGGTGTGTGTTACATTACATTCACTAGTAGGAGTGAGAAAAACATCACGGGGTGGTGCGCATTGTATGGGTGTGTGTTACATTACATTCACTAGTAGGAGTGAGAAAAACATCACGGGGTGGTGCGCATTGTATGGGTGTGTGTTACATTACATTCACTAGTAGGAGTGAGAAAAACGTCACGGGGTGGTGCGCATTGTATGGGTGTGTGTTACATTACATTCACTAGTAGGAGTGAGAAAAACGTCACGGGGTGGTGCGCATTGTATGGGTGTGTGTTACATTACATTCACTAGTAGGAGTGAGAAAAACGTCACGGGGTGGTGCACATTGTATGGGTGTGTGTTACATTACATTCACTAGTAGCAGTGAGAAAAACGTCACGGGGTGGTGCGCATTGTATGGGTGTGTGTTATATTACATTCACAAGTAGCAGTGAAAAAAACATCACGGGGTGGTGCGCATTGTATGGGTGTGTGTTACATTACATTAACTAGTAGGAGTGAGAAAAACATCACGGGGTGGGGCGCATTGTATGGGTGTGTGTTACATTACACTCCCTAGTAGGAGTGAGAAAAACTTCACGGGGTGGGGCGCATTGTATGGGTGTGTGTTACATTAGATTCACTAGTAGGAGTGAGAAAAACATCACGGGGTGGGGCGCATTGTATGGGTGTGTGTTACATTAGATTCCCTAGTAGGAGTGAGAAAAACATCACGGGGTGGGGCGCATTGTATGGGTGTGTGTTACATTAGATTCACTAGTAGGAGTGAGAAAAACATCACGGGGAGGGGCGCATTGTATGGGTGTGTGTTACATTACATTCACTAGTAGGAATGAGAAAAACATCACGGGGTGGTGCGCATTGTATGGGTGTGTGTTACATTACATTCACTAGTAGGAGTGAGAAAAACATCACGGGGTGGTTCGCATTGTATGGGTGTGTGTTACATTACATTCACTAGTAGGAGTGAGAAAAACATCACGGGGTGGTGCGCATTGTATGGGTGTGTGTTACATTACATTCACTAGTAGGAGTGAGAAAAACATCACGGGGTGGTGTGCATTGTATGGGTGTGTGTTACATTACATTCACTAGTAGGAGTGAGAAAAACATCACGGGGTGGTGCGCATTGTATGGGTGTGTGTTACATTACATTCAGTAGTAGGAGTGAGAAAAACATCACGGGGTGGTGCGCATTGTATGGGTGTGTGTTACATTACCTTCACTAGTAGGAGTGAGAAAAACATCACGGGGTGGTGGGCATTGTATGGGTGTGTGTTACATTACATTCACTAGTAGGAGTGAGAAAAACATCACGGGGTGGTGCGCATTGTGTGGGTGTGTGTTACATTACATTCACTAGTAGGAGTGAGATAAACATCACGGGGTGGTGCGCATTGTATGGGTGTGTGTTACATTACATTCACTACTAAGAGTGAGAAAAACATCACGGGGTGGTGCGCATTGTATGGGTGTGTGTTACATTAGATTCACTAGTAGGAGTGAAAAAAACATCACGGGGTGGTGCGCCTTGTATGGGTGTGTGTTACATTAGATACACTAGTAGGAGTGAGAAAAACATCACGGGGTGGTGCGCATTGTATGGGTGTGTGTTACATTAGATTCACTAGTAGGAGTGAGAAAAACATCACGGGGTGGTGCGCATTGTATGGGTGTGTGTTACATTACATTCACTAGTAGGAGTGAGAAAAACATCACGGGGTGGTGCGCATTGTATGGGTGTGTGTTACATTAGATTCACTAGTAGGAGTGAGAAAAACATCACGGGGTGGTGCGCCTTGTATGGGTGTGTGTTACATTAGATACACTAGTAGGAGTGAGAAAAACATCACGGGGTGGTGCGCATTGTATGGGTGTGTGTTACATTGCATTCACTTGTAGGAGTGAGAAAAACATTACGGGGTTGTGCGCATTGTATGGGTGTGTGTTACATTACATTCACTAGTAGGAGTGAGAAAAACATCACGGGGTGGTGCGCATTGTATGGGTGTGTGTTACATTACATTCACTAGTAGGAGTGAGAAATCATCACGGGGTGGTGCGCATTGTATGGGTGTGTGTTACATTACATTCACTAGTAGGAGTGAGAAAAACATCACGGGGTGGTGCGCATTGTATGGGTGTGTGTTACATTACATTCACTAGTAGGAGTGAGAAAAACATCACGGGGTGGTGCGCATTGTATGGGTGTGTGTTACATTACATTCACTAGTAGGAGTGAGAAAAACATCACGGGGTGGTGCGCATTGTATGGGAGTGTGTTACATTAGATTCACTAGTAGGAGTGAGAAAAACATCACGGGGTGGTGCGCATTGTATGGGTGTGTGTTACATTACATTAACTAGTAGGAGTGAGAAAAACATCACGGGGTGGTGCGTATTGTATGGGTGTGTGTTACATTACATTCACTAGTAGCAGTGAGAAATCATCACGGGTTGGTGCGCATTGTATGGGTGTGTGTTACATTACATTCACTAGTAGGAGTGAGAAAAACATCATGGGGTGGTGCGCATTTTATGGGTGTGTGTTACATTACATTCACTAGTAGGAGTTAGAAAAACATCACGGGGTGGTGCGCATTGTATGGGTGTGCGTTACATTACATTCACTAGTAGGAGTGAGGAAAACATTACGGGGTGGTTTGAATGGGGAGGGTCTGAATTAGGATAGGCAATGAGTGGCAATGTAGCATGGAGAAAAGCACCACGGGGTGGTCAGCATGGGGAGGTCAGGGAACATGCAGTGCCAATGTAGGATAGGTTTCTGAAAAACATCGCGGGGTGGTGCGCATTGTATGGGTGTGTTTTACATTACATTCACTAGTAGGGGTGAGAAAAACATCACGGGGTGGTGCGCATTGTATGGGTGTGTGTTACATTACATTCACTAGTAGGAGTGAGAAAAACATCACGGGGTGGTGCGCATTGTATGGGTGTGTGTTACATTAGATTCACTAGTAGGAGTGAGAAAAACATCACGGGGTGGTGCGCATTGTATGGGTGTGTGTTACATTAGATTCACTAGTAGGAGTGAGAAAAACATCACGGGGTGGTGCGTATTGTATGGGTGTGTGTTACATTACATTCACTAGTAGGAGTGAGAAATCATCACGGTTTGGTGTGCATTGTATGGGTGTTTGTTACATTACATTCACTAGTAGGAGTGAGAAAAACATCACGGGGTGGTGCGCATTGTATGGGTGTGTGTTACATTACATTCACTAGTAGGAGTGAGAAAAACATCACGGGGTGGTGCGCATTGTATGGGTGTGTGTTACATTACATTCACTAGTAGGAGTGAGAAAAACATCACGGGGTGGTGCGCATTGTATGGGTGTGTGTTACATTACATTCACTAGTAGGAGTGAGAAAAACGTCACGGGGTGGTCCGCATTGTATGGGTGTGTGTTACATTACATTCACTAGTAGGTGTGAGAAAAACGTTACGGGGTTGGGCGCATTGTATGGGTGTGTGTTACATTAGATTCCCTAGTAGGAGTGAGAAAAACATCACGGGGTGGTGGGCATTGTATGGGTGTGTGTTACATTACATTCACTAGTAGGAGTGAGAAAAACGTCACGGGGTGGTGGGCATTGTATGGGTGTGTGTTACATTACATTCACTAGTAGGAGTGAGAAAAACGTCACGGGGTGGTGCGCATTGTATGGGTGTGTGTTACATTACATTCACTAGTAGGAGTGAGAAAAACATCACGGGGTGGTGCGCATTGTATGGGTGTGTGTTACATTACATTCACTAGTAGGAGTGAGAAAAACATCACGGGGTGGTGCGCATGTATGGGTGTGTGTTACATTACATTCACTAGTAGGAGTGAGAAATCATCACGGGGTGGTGCGCATTGTATGGGTGTGTGTTACATTACATTCACTAGTAGGAGTGAGAAAAACATCACGGGGTGGTGCGCATTGTATGGGTGTGTGTTACATTACATTCACTAGTAGGAGTGAGAAAAACATCACGGGGTGGTGCGCATTGTATGGGTGTGTGTTACATTACATTCACTAGTAGGAGTGAGAAAAACATCACGGGGTGGTGCGCATTGTATGGGTGTGTGTTACATTAGATTCACTAGTAGGAGTGAGAAAAACATCACGGGGTGGTGCGCATTGTATGGGTGTGTGTTACATTAGATTCACTAGTAGGAGTGAGAAAAACATCACGGGGTGGTGCGTATTGTATGGGTGTGTGTTACATTACATTCACTAGTAGCAGTGAGAAATCATCACGGGTTGGTGCGCATTGTATGGGTGTGTGTTACATTACATTCACTAGTAGGAGTGAGAAAAACATCATGGGGTGGTGCGCATTGTATGGGTGTGCGTTACATTACATTCACTAGTAGGAGTGAGGAAAACATTACGGGGTGGTTTGAATGGGGAGGGTCTGAATTAGGATAGGCAGTGAGTGGCAATGTAGCATGGAGAAAAGCACCACGGGGTGGTCAGCATGGGGAGGTCAGGGAACATGCAGTGCCAATGTAGGATAGGTTTCTGAAAAACATCGCGGTGTGGTGCGCATTGTATGGGTGTGTTTTACATTACATTCACTAGTAGGGGTGAGAAAAACATCACGGGGTGGTGCGCATTGTATGGGTGTGTGTTACATTACATTCACTAGTAGGAGTGAGAAAAACATCACGGCGTGGTGCGCATTGTATGGGTGTGTGTTACATTAGATTCACTAGTAGGAGTGAGAAAAACATCACGGGGTGGTGCGCATTGTATGGGTGTGTGTTACATTAGATTCACTAGTAGGAGTGAGAAAAACATCACGGGGTGGTGCGTATTGTATGGGTGTGTGTTACATTACATTCACTAGTAGGAGTGAGAAATCATCACGGTTTGGTGTGCATTGTATGGGTGTGTGTTACATTACATTCACTAGTAGGAGTGAGAAAAACATCACGGGGTGGTGCGCATTGTATGGGTGTGTGTTACATTACATTCACTAGTAGGAGTGAGAAAAACATCACGGGGAGGTGCGCATTGTATGGGTGTGTGTTACATTACATTCACTAGTAGGAGTGAGAAAAACATCACGGGGTGGTGCGCATTGTATGGGTGTGTGTTACATTACATTCACTAGTAGGAGTGAGAAAAACGTCACGGGGTGGTGCGCATTGTATGGGTGTGTGTTACATTACATTCACTAGTAGGAGTGAGAAAAACGTCACGGGGTTGGGCGCATTGTATGGGTGTGTGTTACATTAGATTCCCTAGTAGGAGTGAGAAAAACATCACGGGGTGGTGGGCATTGTATGGGTGTGTGTTACATTACATTCACTAGTAGGAGTGAGAAAAACGTCACGGGGTGGTGGGCATTGTATGGGTGTGTGTTACATTACATTCACTAGTAGGAGTGAGAAAAACGTCACGGGGTGGTGCGCATTGTATGGGTGTGTGTTACATTACATTCACTAGTAGGAGTGAGAAAAACATCACGGGGTGGTGCGCATTGTATGGGTGTGTGTTACATTACATTCACTAGTAGGAGTGAGATAAACATCACGGGGTGGTGCGCATTGTATGGGTGTGTGTTACATTACATTCACTAGTAGGAGTGAGAAAAACATCACGGGGTGGTGCGCATTGTATGGGTGTGTGTTACATTACATTCACTAGTAGGAGTGAGAAAAACATCACGGGGTGGTGCGCATTGTATGGGTGTGTGTTACATTACATTCACTAGTAGGAGTGAGAAAAACATCACGGGGTCGTGGGCATTGTATGGGTGTGTGTTACATTACATTCACTAGTAGGAGTGAGAAAAACATCACGGGGTGGTGCGCATTGTATGGGTGTGTGTTACATTACATTCACTAGTAGGAGTGAGAAAAACATCACGGGGTGGTGCGCATTGTATGGGTGTGTGTTACATTACATTCACTAGTAGGAGTGAGAAAAACGTCACGGGGTGGTGCGCATTGTATGGGTGTGTGTTACATTACATTCACTAGTAGGAGTGAGAAAAACGTCACGGGGTGGTGCGCATTGTATGGGTGTGTGTTACATTACATTCACTAGTAGGAGTGAGAAAAACGTCACGGGGTGGTGCGCATTGTATGGGTGTGTGTTACATTACATTCACTAGTAGCAGTGAGAAAAACGTCACGGGGTGGTGCGCATTGTATGGGTGTGTGTTATATTACATTCACAAGTAGCAGTGAAAAAAACATCACGGGGTGGTGCGCATTGTATGGGTGTGTGTTACATTACATTAACTAGTAGGAGTGAGAAAAACATCACGGGGTGGGGCGCATTGTATGGGTGTGTGTTACATTACACTCCCTAGTAGGAGTGAGAAAAACTTCACGGGGTGGGGCGCATTGTATGGGTGTGTGTTACATTAGATTCACTAGTAGGAGTGAGAAAAACATCACGGGGTGGGGCGCATTGTATGGGTGTGTGTTACATTAGATTCCCTAGTAGGAGTGAGAAAAACATCACGGGGTGGGGCGCATTGTATGGGTGTGTGTTACATTAGATTCACTAGTAGGAGTGAGAAAAACATCACGGGGTGGGGCGCATTGTATGGGTGTGTGTTACATTACATTCACTAGTAGGAATGAGAAAAACATCACGGGGTGGTGCGCATTGTATGGGTGTGTGTTACATTACATTCACTAGTAGGAGTGAGAAAAACATCACGGGGTGGTTCGCATTGTATGGGTGTGTGTTACATTACATTCACTAGTAGGAGTGAGAAAAACATCACGGGGTGGTGCGCATTGTATGGGTGTGTGTTACATTACATTCACTAGTAGGAGTGAGAAAAACATCACGGGGTGGTGTGCATTGTATGGGTGTGTGTTACATTACATTCACTAGTAGGAGTGAGAAAAACATCACGGGGTGGTGCGCATTGTATGGGTGTGTGTTACATTACATTCAGTAGTAGGAGTGAGAAAAACATCACGGGGTGGTGCGCATTGTATGGGTGTGTGTTACATTACCTTCACTAGTAGGAGTGAGAAAAACATCACGGGGTGGTGGGCATTGTATGGGTGTGTGTTACATTACATTCACTAGTAGGAGTGAGAAAAACATCACGGGGTGGTGCGCATTGTGTGGGTGTGTGTTACATTACATTCACTAGTAGGAGTGAGATAAACATCACGGGGTGGTGCGCATTGTATGGGTGTGTGTTACATTACATTCACTACTAAGAGTGAGAAAAACATCACGGGGTGGTGCGCACTGTATGGGTGTGTGTTACATTAGATTCACTAGTAGGAGTGAGAAATACATCACGGGGTGGTGCGCCTTGTATGGGTGTGTGTTACATTAGATACACTAGTAGGAGTGAGAAAAACATCACGGGGTGGTGCGCATTGTATGGGTGTGTGTTACATTAGATTCACTAGTAGGAGTGAGAAAAACATCACGGGGTGGTGCGCATTGTATGGGTGTGTGTTACATTACATTCACTAGTAGGAGTGAGAAAAACATCACGGGGTGGTGCGCATTGTATGGGTGTGTGTTACATTAGATTCACTAGTAGGAGTGAGAAAAACATCACGGGGTGGTGCGCATTGTATGGGTGTGTGTTACATTACATTCACTAGTAGGAGTGAGAAAAACATCACGGGGTGGTGCGCATTGTATGGGTGTGTGTTACATTACATTCACTAGTAGGAGTGAGAAAAACATCACGGGGTGGTGCGCATTGTATGGGTGTGTGTTACATTACATTCACTAATAGGAGTGAGAAAAACATCACGGGGTGGTGCGCCTTGTATGGGTGTGTGTTACATTACATTCACTAGTAGGGGTGAGAAAAACATCACGGGGTGGTGCGCATTGTATGGGTGTGTGTTACATTGCATTCACTTGTAGGAGTGAGAAAAACATTACGGGGTTGTGCGCATTGTATGGGTGTGTGTTACATTACATTCACTAGTAGGAGTGAGAAAAACATCACGGGGTGGTGCGCATTGTATGGGTGTGTGTTACATTACATTCACTAGTAGGAGTGAGAAATCATCACGGGGTGGTGCGCATTGTATGGGTGTGTGTTACATTACATTCACTAGTAGGAGTGAGAAAAACATCACGGGGTGGTGCGCATTGTATGGGTGTGTGTTACATTACATTCACTAGTAGGAGTGAGAAAAACATCACGGGGTGGTGCGCATTGTATGGGTGTGTGTTACATTACATTCACTAGTAGGAGTGAGAAAAACATCACGGGGTGGTGCGCATTGTATGGGAGTGTGTTACATTAGATTCACTAGTAGGAGTGAGAAAAACATCACGGGGTGGTGCGCATTGTATGGGTGTGTGTTACATTACATTCACTAGTAGGAGTGAGAAAAACGTCACGGGGTTGGGCGCATTGTATGGGTGTGTGTTACATTAGATTCCCTAGTAGGAGTGAGAAAAACATCACGGGGTGGTGGGCATTGTATGGGTGTGTGTTACATTACATTCACTAGTAGGAGTGAGAAAAACGTCACGGGGTGGTGGGCATTGTATGGGTGTGTGTTACATTACATTCACTAGTAGGAGTGAGAAAAACGTCACGGGGTGGTGCGCATTGTATGGGTGTGTGTTACATTACATTCACTAGTAGGAGTGAGAAAAACATCACGGGGTGGTGCGCATTGTATGGGTGTGTGTTACATTACATTCACTAGTAGGAGTGAGATAAACATCACGGGGTGGTGCGCATTGTATGGGTGTGTGTTACATTACATTCACTAGTAGGAGTGAGAAAAACATCACGGGGTGGTGCGCATTGTATGGGTGTGTGTTACATTACATTCACTAGTAGGAGTGAGAAAAACATCACGGGGTGGTGCGCATTGTATGGGTGTGTGTTACATTACATTCACTAGTAGGAGTGAGAAAAACATCACGGGGTCGTGGGCATTGTATGGGTGTGTGTTACATTACATTCACTAGTAGGAGTGAGAAAAACATCACGGGGTGGTGCGCATTGTATGGGTGTGTGTTACATTACATTCACTAGTAGGAGTGAGAAAAACATCACGGGGTGGTGCGCATTGTATGGGTGTGTGTTACATTAGATTCACTAGTAGGAGTGAGAAAAACATCACGGGGTGGTGCGCATTGTATGGGTGTGTGTTACATTACATTCACTAGTAGGAGTGAGAAAAACATCACGGGGTGGTGCGCCTTGTATGGGTGTGTGTTACATTAGATACACTAGTAGGAGTGAGAAAAACATCACGGGGTGGTGCGCATTGTATGGGTGTGTGTTACATTAGATTCACTAGTAGGAGTGAGAAAAACATCACGGGGTGGTGCGCATTGTATGGGTGTGTGTTACATTACATTCACTAGTAGGAGTGAGAAAAACATCACGGGGTGGTGCGCATTGTATGGGTGTGTGTTACATTAGATTCACTAGTAGGAGTGAGAAAAACATCACGGGGTGGTGCGCATTGTATGGGTGTGTGTTACATTACATTCACTAGTAGGAGTGAGAAAAACATCACGGGGTGGTGCGCATTGTATGGGTGTGTGTTACATTACATTCACTAGTAGGAGTGAGAAAAACATCACGGGGTGGTGCGCATTGTATGGGTGTGTGTTACATTACATTCACTAGTAGGAGTGAGAAAAACATCACGGGGTGGTGCGCATTGTATGGGTGTGTGTTACATTACATTCACTAGTAGGAGTGAGAAAAACATCACGGGGTGGTGCGCATTGTATGGGAGTGTGTTACATTAGATTCACTAGTAGGAGTGAGAAAAACATCACGGGGTGGTGCGCATTGTATGGGTGTGTGTTACATTACATTAACTAGTAGGAGTGAGAAAAACATCACGGGGTGGTGCGTATTGTATGGGTGTGTGTTACATTACATTCACTAGTAGCAGTGAGAAATCATCACGGGTTGGTGCGCATTGTATTGGTGTGTGTTACATTACATTCACTAGTAGGTGTGAGAAAAACATCATGGGGTGGTGCGCATTTTATGGGTGTGTGTTACATTACATTCACTAGTAGGAGTTAGAAAAACATCACGGGGTGGTGCGCATTGTATGGGTGTGCGTTACATTACATTCACTAGTAGGAGTGAGGAAAACATTACGGGGTGGTTTGAATGGGGAGGGTCTGAATTAGGATAGGCAATGAGTGGCAATGTAGCATGGAGAAAAGCACCACGGGGTGGTCAGCATGGGGAGGTCAGGGAACATGCAGTGCCAATGTAGGATAGGTTTCTGAAAAACATCGCGGGGTGGTGCGCATTGTATGGGTGTGTTTTACATTACATTCACTAGTAGGGGTGAGAAAAACATCACGGGGTGGTGCGCATTGTATGGGTGTGTGTTACATTACATTCACTAGTAGGAGTGAGAAAAACATCACGGGGTGGTGCGCATTGTATGGGTGTGTGTTACATTAGATTCACTAGTAGGAGTGAGAAAAACATCACGGGGTGGTGCGCATTGTATGGGTGTGTGTTACATTAGACTCACTAGTAGGAGTGAGAAAAACATCACGGGGTGGTGCGTATTGTATGGGTGTGTGTTACATTACATTCACTAGTAGGAGTGAGAAATCATCACGGTTTGGTGTGCATTGTATGGGTGTGTGTTACATTACATTCACTAGTAGGAGTGAGAAAAACATCACGGGGTGGTGCGCATTGTATGGGTGTGTGTTACATTACATTCACTAGTAGGAGTGAGAAAAACATCACGGGGAGGTGCGCATTGTATGGGTGTGTGTTACATTACATTCACTAGTAGGAGTGAGAAAAACATCACGGGGTGGTGCGCATTGTATGGGTGTGTGTTACATTACATTCACTAGTAGGAGTGAGAAAAACGTCACGGGGTGGTGCGCATTGTATGGGTGTGTGTTACATTACATTCACTAGTAGGAGTGAGAAAAACGTCACGGGGTTGGGCGCATTGTATGGGTGTGTGTTACATTAGATTCCCTAGTAGGAGTGAGAAAAACATCACGGGGTGGTGGGCATTGTATGGGTGTGTGTTACATTACATTCACTAGTAGGAGTGAGAAAAACGTCACGGGGTGGTGGGCATTGTATGGGTGTGTGTTACATTACATTCACTAGTAGGAGTGAGAAAAACGTCACGGGGTGGTGCGCATTGTATGGGTGTGTGTTACATTACATTCACTAGTAGGAGTGAGAAAAACATCACGGGGTGGTGCGCATTGTATGGGTGTGTGTTACATTACATTCACTAGTAGGAGTGAGATAAACATCACGGGGTGGTGCGCATTGTATGGGTGTGTGTTACATTACATTCACTAGTAGGAGTGAGAAAAACATCACGGGGTGGTGCGCATTGTATGGGTGTGTGTTACATTACATTCACTAGTAGGAGTGAGAAAAACATCACGGGGTGGTGCGCATTGTATGGGTGTGTGTTACATTACATTCACTAGTAGGAGTGAGAAAAACATCACGGGGTCGTGGGCATTGTATGGGTGTGTGTTACATTACATTCACTAGTAGGAGTGAGAAAAACATCACGGGGTGGTGCGCATTGTATGGGTGTGTGTTACATTACATTCACTAGTAGGAGTGAGAAAAACATCACGGGGTGGTGCGCATTGTATGGGTGTGTGTTACATTACATTCACTAGTAGGAGTGAGAAAAACGTCACGGGGTGGTGCGCATTGTATGGGTGTGTGTTACATTACATTCACTAGTAGGAGTGAGAAAAACGTCACGGGGTGGTGCGCATTGTATGGGTGTGTGTTACATTACATTCACTAGTAGGAGTGAGAAAAACGTCACGGGGTGGTGCACATTGTATGGGTGTGTGTTACATTACATTCACTAGTAGCAGTGAGAAAAACGTCACGGGGTGGTGCGCATTGTATGGGTGTGTGTTATATTACATTCACAAGTAGCAGTGAAAAAAACATCACGGGGTGGTGCGCATTGTATGGGTGTGTGTTACATTACATTAACTAGTAGGAGTGAGAAAAACATCACGGGGTGGGGCGCATTGTATGGGTGTGTGTTACATTACACTCCCTAGTAGGAGTGAGAAAAACTTCACGGGGTGGGGCGCATTGTATGGGTGTGTGTTACATTAGATTCACTAGTAGGAGTGAGAAAAACATCACGGGGTGGGGCGCATTGTATGGGTGTGTGTTACATTAGATTCCCTAGTAGGAGTGAGAAAAACATCACGGGGTGGGGCGCATTGTATGGGTGTGTGTTACATTAGATTCACTAGTAGGAGTGAGAAAAACATCACGGGGAGGGGCGCATTGTATGGGTGTGTGTTACATTACATTCACTAGTAGGAATGAGAAAAACATCACGGGGTGGTGCGCATTGTATGGGTGTGTGTTACATTACATTCACTAGTAGGAGTGAGAAAAACATCACGGGGTGGTTCGCATTGTATGGGTGTGTGTTACATTACATTCACTAGTAGGAGTGAGAAAAACATCACGGGGTGGTGCGCATTGTATGGGTGTGTGTTACATTACATTCACTAGTAGGAGTGAGAAAAACATCACGGGGTGGTGTGCATTGTATGGGTGTGTGTTACATTACATTCACTAGTAGGAGTGAGAAAAACATCACGGGGTGGTGCGCATTGTATGGGTGTGTGTTACATTACATTCAGTAGTAGGAGTGAGAAAAACATCACGGGGTGGTGCGCATTGTATGGGTGTGTGTTACATTACCTTCACTAGTAGGAGTGAGAAAAACATCACGGGGTGGTGGGCATTGTATGGGTGTGTGTTACATTACATTCACTAGTAGGAGTGAGAAAAACATCACGGGGTGGTGCGCATTGTGTGGGTGTGTGTTACATTACATTCACTAGTAGGAGTGAGATAAACATCACGGGGTGGTGCGCATTGTATGGGTGTGTGTTACATTACATTCACTACTAAGAGTGAGAAAAACATCACGGGGTGGTGCGCATTGTATGGGTGTGTGTTACATTAGATTCACTAGTAGGAGTGAGAAAAACATCACGGGGTGGTGCGCCTTGTATGGGTGTGTGTTACATTAGATACACTAGTAGGAGTGAGAAAAACATCACGGGGTGGTGCGCATTGTATGGGTGTGTGTTACATTAGATTCACTAGTAGGAGTGAGAAAAACATCACGGGGTGGTGCGCATTGTATGGGTGTGTGTTACATTACATTCACTAGTAGGAGTGAGAAAAACATCACGGGGTGGTGCGCATTGTATGGGTGTGTGTTACATTAGATTCACTAGTAGGAGTGAGAAAAACATCACGGGGTGGTGCGCCTTGTATGGGTGTGTGTTACATTAGATACACTAGTAGGAGTGAGAAAAACATCACGGGGTGGTGCGCATTGTATGGGTGTGTGTTACATTGCATTCACTTGTAGGAGTGAGAAAAACATTACGGGGTTGTGCGCATTGTATGGGTGTGTGTTACATTACATTCACTAGTAGGAGTGAGAAAAACATCACGGGGTGGTGCGCATTGTATGGGTGTGTGTTACATTACATTCACTAGTAGGAGTGAGAAATCATCACGGGGTGGTGCGCATTGTATGGGTGTGTGTTACATTACATTCACTAGTAGGAGTGAGAAAAACATCACGGGGTGGTGCGCATTGTATGGGTGTGTGTTACATTACATTCACTAGTAGGAGTGAGAAAAACATCACGGGGTGGTGCGCATTGTATGGGTGTGTGTTACATTACATTCACTAGTAGGAGTGAGAAAAACATCACGGGGTGGTGCGCATTGTATGGGAGTGTGTTACATTAGATTCACTAGTAGGAGTGAGAAAAACATCACGGGGTGGTGCGCATTGTATGGGTGTGTGTTACATTACATTAACTAGTAGGAGTGAGAAAAACATCACGGGGTGGTGCGTATTGTATGGGTGTGTGTTACATTACATTCACTAGTAGCAGTGAGAAATCATCACGGGTTGGTGCGCATTGTATGGGTGTGTGTTACATTACATTCACTAGTAGGAGTGAGAAAAACATCATGGGGTGGTGCGCATTTTATGGGTGTGTGTTACATTACATTCACTAGTAGGAGTTAGAAAAACATCACGGGGTGGTGCGCATTGTATGGGTGTGCGTTACATTACATTCACTAGTAGGAGTGAGGAAAACATTACGGGGTGGTTTGAATGGGGAGGGTCTGAATTAGGATAGGCAATGAGTGGCAATGTAGCATGGAGAAAAGCACCACGGGGTGGTCAGCATGGGGAGGTCAGGGAACATGCAGTGCCAATGTAGGATAGGTTTCTGAAAAACATCGCGGGGTGGTGCGCATTGTATGGGTGTGTTTTACATTACATTCACTAGTAGGGGTGAGAAAAACATCACGGGGTGGTGCGCATTGTATGGGTGTGTGTTACATTACATTCACTAGTAGGAGTGAGAAAAACATCACGGGGTGGTGCGCATTGTATGGGTGTGTGTTACATTAGATTCACTAGTAGGAGTGAGAAAAACATCACGGGGTGGTGCGCATTGTATGGGTGTGTGTTACATTAGATTCACTAGTAGGAGTGAGAAAAACATCACGGGGTGGTGCGTATTGTATGGGTGTGTGTTACATTACATTCACTAGTAGGAGTGAGAAATCATCACGGTTTGGTGTGCATTGTATGGGTGTTTGTTACATTACATTCACTAGTAGGAGTGAGAAAAACATCACGGGGTGGTGCGCATTGTATGGGTGTGTGTTACATTACATTCACTAGTAGGAGTGAGAAAAACATCACGGGGTGGTGCGCATTGTATGGGTGTGTGTTACATTACATTCACTAGTAGGAGTGAGAAAAACATCACGGGGTGGTGCGCATTGTATGGGTGTGTGTTACATTACATTCACTAGTAGGAGTGAGAAAAACGTCACGGGGTGGTCCGCATTGTATGGGTGTGTGTTACATTACATTCACTAGTAGGTGTGAGAAAAACGTTACGGGGTTGGGCGCATTGTATGGGTGTGTGTTACATTAGATTCCCTAGTAGGAGTGAGAAAAACATCACGGGATGGTGGGCATTGTATGGGTGTGTGTTACATTACATTCACTAGTAGGAGTGAGAAAAACGTCACGGGGTGGTGGGCATTGTATGGGTGTGTGTTACATTACATTCACTAGTAGGAGTGAGAAAAACGTCACGGGGTGGTGCGCATTGTATGGGTGTGTGTTACATTACATTCACTAGTAGGAGTGAGAAAAACATCACGGGGTGGTGCGCATTGTATGGGTGTGTGTTACATTACATTCACTAGTAGGAGTGAGAAAAACATCACGGGGTGGTGCGCATGTATGGGTGTGTGTTACATTACATTCACTAGTAGGAGTGAGAAATCATCACGGGGTGGTGCGCATTGTATGGGTGTGTGTTACATTACATTCACTAGTAGGAGTGAGAAAAACATCACGGGGTGGTGCGCATTGTATGGGTGTGTGTTACATTACATTCACTAGTAGGAGTGAGAAAAACATCACGGGGTGGTGCGCATTGTATGGGTGTGTGTTACATTACATTCACTAGTAGGAGTGAGAAAAACATCACGGGGTGGTGCGCATTGTATGGGTGTGTGTTACATTAGATTCACTAGTAGGAGTGAGAAAAACATCACGGGGTGGTGCGCATTGTATGGGTGTGTGTTACATTAGATTCACTAGTAGGAGTGAGAAAAACATCACGGGGTGGTGCGTATTGTATGGGTGTGTGTTACATTACATTCACTAGTAGCAGTGAGAAATCATCACGGGTTGGTGCGCATTGTATGGGTGTGTGTTACATTACATTCACTAATAGGAGTGAGAAAAACATCATGGGGTGGTGCGCATTGTATGGGTGTGCGTTACATTACATTCACTAGTAGGAGTGAGGAAAACATTACGGGGTGGTTTGAATGGGGAGGGTCTGAATTAGGATAGGCAGTGAGTGGCAATGTAGCATGGAGAAAAGCACCACGGGGTGGTCAGCATGGGGAGGTCAGGGAACATGCAGTGCCAATGTAGGATAGGTTTCTGAAAAACATCGCGGTGTGGTGCGCATTGTATGGGTGTGTTTTACATTACATTCACTAGTAGGGGTGAGAAAAACATCACGGGGTGGTGCGCATTGTATGGGTGTGTGTTACATTACATTCACTAGTAGGAGTGAGAAAAACATCACGGCGTGGTGCGCATTGTATGGGTGTGTGTTACATTAGATTCACTAGTAGGAGTGAGAAAAACATCACGGGGTGGTGCGCATTGTATGGGTGTGTGTTACATTAGATTCACTAGTAGGAGTGAGAAAAACATCACGGGGTGGTGCGTATTGTATGGGTGTGTGTTACATTACATTCACTAGTAGGAGTGAGAAATCATCACGGTTTGGTGTGCATTGTATGGGTGTGTGTTACATTACATTCACTAGTAGGAGTGAGAAAAACATCACGGGGTGGTGCGCATTGTATGGGTGTGTGTTACATTACATTCACTAGTAGGAGTGAGAAAAACATCACGGGGAGGTGCGCATTGTATGGGTGTGTGTTACATTACATTCACTAGTAGGAGTGAGAAAAACATCACGGGGTGGTGCGCATTGTATGGGTGTGTGTTACATTACATTCACTAGTAGGAGTGAGAAAAACGTCACGGGGTGGTGCGCATTGTATGGGTGTGTGTTACATTACATTCACTAGTAGGAGTGAGAAAAACGTCACGGGGTTGGGCGCATTGTATGGGTGTGTGTTACATTAGATTCCCTAGTAGGAGTGAGAAAAACATCACGGGGTGGTGGGCATTGTATGGGTGTGTGTTACATTACATTCACTAGTAGGAGTGAGAAAAACGTCACGGGGTGGTGGGCATTGTATGGGTGTGTGTTACATTACATTCACTAGTAGGAGTGAGAAAAACGTCACGGGGTGGTGCGCATTGTATGGGTGTGTGTTACATTACATTCACTAGTAGGAGTGAGAAAAACATCACGGGGTGGTGCGCATTGTATGGGTGTGTGTTACATTACATTCACTAGTAGGAGTGAGATAAACATCACGGGGTGGTGCGCATTGTATGGGTGTGTGTTACATTACATTCACTAGTAGGAGTGAGAAAAACATCACGGGGTGGTGCGCATTGTATGGGTGTGTGTTACATTACATTCACTAGTAGGAGTGAGAAAAACATCACGGGGTGGTGCGCATTGTATGGGTGTGTGTTACATTACATTCACTAGTAGGAGTGAGAAAAACATCACGGGGTCGTGGGCATTGTATGGGTGTGTGTTACATTACATTCACTAGTAGGAGTGAGAAAAACATCACGGGGTGGTGCGCATTGTATGGGTGTGTGTTACATTACATTCACTAGTAGGAGTGAGAAAAACATCACGGGGTGGTGCGCATTGTATGGGTGTGTGTTACATTACATTCACTAGTAGGAGTGAGAAAAACGTCACGGGGTGGTGCGCATTGTATGGGTGTGTGTTACATTACATTCACTAGTAGGAGTGAGAAAAACGTCACGGGGTGGTGCGCATTGTATGGGTGTGTGTTACATTACATTCACTAGTAGGAGTGAGAAAAACGTCACGGGGTGGTGCGCATTGTATGGGTGTGTGTTACATTACATTCACTAGTAGCAGTGAGAAAAACGTCACGGGGTGGTGCGCATTGTATGGGTGTGTGTTATATTACATTCACAAGTAGCAGTGAAAAAAACATCACGGGGTGGTGCGCATTGTATGGGTGTGTGTTACATTACATTAACTAGTAGGAGTGAGAAAAACATCACGGGGTGGGGCGCATTGTATGGGTGTGTGTTACATTACACTCCCTAGTAGGAGTGAGAAAAACTTCACGGGGTGGGGCGCATTGTATGGGTGTGTGTTACATTAGATTCACTAGTAGGAGTGAGAAAAACATCACGGGGTGGGGCGCATTGTATGGGTGTGTGTTACATTAGATTCCCTAGTAGGAGTGAGAAAAACATCACGGGGTGGGGCGCATTGTATGGGTGTGTGTTACATTAGATTCACTAGTAGGAGTGAGAAAAACATCACGGGGTGGGGCGCATTGTATGGGTGTGTGTTACATTACATTCACTAGTAGGAATGAGAAAAACATCACGGGGTGGTGCGCATTGTATGGGTGTGTGTTACATTACATTCACTAGTAGGAGTGAGAAAAACATCACGGGGTGGTTCGCATTGTATGGGTGTGTGTTACATTACATTCACTAGTAGGAGTGAGAAAAACATCACGGGGTGGTGCGCATTGTATGGGTGTGTGTTACATTACATTCACTAGTAGGAGTGAGAAAAACATCACGGGGTGGTGTGCATTGTATGGGTGTGTGTTACATTACATTCACTAGTAGGAGTGAGAAAAACATCACGGGGTGGTGCGCATTGTATGGGTGTGTGTTACATTACATTCAGTAGTAGGAGTGAGAAAAACATCACGGGGTGGTGCGCATTGTATGGGTGTGTGTTACATTACCTTCACTAGTAGGAGTGAGAAAAACATCACGGGGTGGTGGGCATTGTATGGGTGTGTGTTACATTACATTCACTAGTAGGAGTGAGAAAAACATCACGGGGTGGTGCGCATTGTGTGGGTGTGTGTTACATTACATTCACTAGTAGGAGTGAGATAAACATCACGGGGTGGTGCGCATTGTATGGGTGTGTGTTACATTACATTCACTACTAAGAGTGAGAAAAACATCACGGGGTGGTGCGCACTGTATGGGTGTGTGTTACATTAGATTCACTAGTAGGAGTGAGAAAAACATCACGGGGTGGTGTGCCTTGTATGGGTGTGTGTTACATTAGATACACTAGTAGGAGTGAGAAAAACATCACGGGGTGGTGTGCATTGTATGGGTGTGTGTTACATTAGATTCACTAGTAGGAGTGAGAAAAACATCACGGGGTGGTGCGCATTGTATGGGTGTGTGTTACATTACATTCACTAGTAGGAGTGAGAAAAACATCACGGGGTGGTGCGCATTGTATGGGTGTGTGTTACATTAGATTCACTAGTAGGAGTGAGAAAAACATCACGGGGTGGTGCGCATTGTATGGGTGTGTGTTACATTACATTCACTAGTAGGAGTGAGAAAAACATCACGGGGTGGTGCGCATTGTATGGGTGTGTGTTACATTACATTCACTAGTAGGAGTGAGAAAAACATCACGGGGTGGTGCGCATTGTATGGGTGTGTGTTACATTACATTCACTAATAGGAGTGAGAAAAACATCACGGGGTGGTGCGCCTTGTATGGGTGTGTGTTACATTACATTCACTAGTAGGGGTGAGAAAAACATCACGGGGTGGTGCGCATTGTATGGGTGTGTGTTACATTGCATTCACTTGTAGGAGTGAGAAAAACATTACGGGGTTGTGCGCATTGTATGGGTGTGTGTTACATTACATTCACTAGTAGGAGTGAGAAAAACATCACGGGGTGGTGCGCATTGTATGGGTGTGTGTTACATTACATTCACTAGTAGGAGTGAGAAATCATCACGGGGTGGTGCGCATTGTATGGGTGTGTGTTACATTACATTCACTAGTAGGAGTGAGAAAAACATCACGGGGTGGTGCGCATTGTATGGGTGTGTGTTACATTACATTCACTAGTAGGAGTGAGAAAAACATCACGGGGTGGTGCGCATTGTATGGGTGTGTGTTACATTACATTCACTAGTAGGAGTGAGAAAAACATCACGGGGTGGTGCGCATTGTATGGGAGTGTGTTACATTAGATTCACTAGTAGGAGTGAGAAAAACATCACGGGGTGGTGCGCATTGTATGGGTGTGTGTTACATTACATTAACTAGTAGGAGTGAGAAAAACATCACGGGGTGGTGCGTATTGTATGGGTGTGTGTTACATTACATTCACTAGTAGCAGTGAGAAATCATCACGGGTTGGTGCGCATTGTATGGGTGTGTGTTACATTACATTCACTAGTAGGAGTGAGAAAAACATCATGGGGTGGTGCGCATTTTATGGGTGTGTGTTACATTACATTCACTAGTAGGAGTGAGGAAAACATTACGGGGTGGTTTGAATGGGGAGGGTCTGAATTAGGATAGGCAATGAGTGGCAATGTAGCATGGAGAAAAGCACCACGGGGTGGTCAGCATGGGGAGGTCAGGGAACATGCAGTGCCAATGTAGGATAGGTTTCTGAAAAACATCGCGGGGTGGTGCGCATTGTATGGGTGTGTTTTACATTACATTCACTAGTAGGGGTGAGAAAAACATCACGGGGTGGTGCGCATTGTATGGGTGTGTGTTACATTACATTCACTAGTAGGAGTGAGAAAAACATCACGGGGTGGTGCGCATTGTATGGGTGTGTGTTACATTAGATTCACTAGTAGGAGTGAGAAAAACATCACGGGGTGGTGCGCATTGTATGGGTGTGTGTTACATTAGATTCACTAGTAGGAGTGAGAAAAACATCACGGGGTGGTGCGTATTGTATGGGTGTGTGTTACATTACATTCACTAGTAGGAGTGAGAAATCATCACGGTTTGGTGTGCATTGTATGGGTGTGTGTTACATTACATTCACTAGTAGGAGTGAGAAAAACATCACGGGGTGGTGCGCATTGTATGGGTGTGTGTTACATTACATTCACTAGTAGGAGTGAGAAAAACATCACGGGGAGGTGCGCATTGTATGGGTGTGTGTTACATTACATTCACTAGTAGGAGTGAGAAAAACATCACGGGGTGGTGCGCATTGTATGGGTGTGTGTTACATTACATTCACTAGTAGGAGTGAGAAAAACGTCACGGGGTGGTGCGCATTGTATGGGTGTGTGTTACATTACATTCACTAGTAGGAGTGAGAAAAACGTCACGGGGTTGGGCGCATTGTATGGGTGTGTGTTACATTAGATTCCCTAGTAGGAGTGAGAAAAACATCACGGGGTGGTGGGCATTGTATGGGTGTGTGTTACATTACATTCACTAGTAGGAGTGAGAAAAACGTCACGGGGTGGTGGGCATTGTATGGGTGTGTGTTACATTACATTCACTAGTAGGAGTGAGAAAAACGTCACGGGGTGGTGCGCATTGTATGGGTGTGTGTTACATTACATTCACTAGTAGGAGTGAGAAAAACATCACGGGGTGGTGCGCATTGTATGGGTGTGTGTTACATTACATTCACTAGTAGGAGTGAGATAAACATCACGGGGTGGTGCGCATTGTATGGGTGTGTGTTACATTACATTCACTAGTAGGAGTGAGAAAAACATCACGGGGTGGTGCGCATTGTATGGGTGTGTGTTACATTACATTCACTAGTAGGAGTGAGAAAAACATCACGGGGTGGTGCGCATTGTATGGGTGTGTGTTACATTACATTCACTAGTAGGAGTGAGAAAAACATCACGGGGTCGTGGGCATTGTATGGGTGTGTGTTACATTACATTCACTAGTAGGAGTGAGAAAAACATCACGGGGTGGTGCGCATTGTATGGGTGTGTGTTACATTACATTCACTAGTAGGAGTGAGAAAAACATCACGGGGTGGTGCGCATTGTATGGGTGTGTGTTACATTACATTCACTAGTAGGAGTGAGAAAAACGTCACGGGGTGGTGCGCATTGTATGGGTGTGTGTTACATTACATTCACTAGTAGGAGTGAGAAAAACGTCACGGGGTGGTGCGCATTGTATGGGTGTGTGTTACATTACATTCACTAGTAGGAGTGAGAAAAACGTCACGGGGTGGTGCACATTGTATGGGTGTGTGTTACATTACATTCACTAGTAGCAGTGAGAAAAACGTCACGGGGTGGTGCGCATTGTATGGGTGTGTGTTATATTACATTCACAAGTAGCAGTGAAAAAAACATCACGGGGTGGTGCGCATTTTATGGGTGTGTGTTACATTACATTAACTAGTAGGAGTGAGAAAAACATCACGGGGTGGGGCGCATTGTATGGGTGTGTGTTACATTACACTCCCTAGTAGGAGTGAGAAAAACTTCACGGGGTGGGGCGCATTGTATGGGTGTGTGTTACATTAGATTCACTAGTAGGAGTGAGAAAAACATCACGGGGTGGGGCGCATTGTATGGGTGTGTGTTACATTAGATTCCCTAGTAGGAGTGAGAAAAACATCACGGGGTGGGGCGCATTGTATGGGTGTGTGTTACATTAGATTCACTAGTAGGAGTGAGAAAAACATCACGGGGTGGGGCGCATTGTATGGGTGTGTGTTACATTACATTCACTAGTAGGAATGAGAAAAACATCACGGGGTGGTGCGCATTGTATGGGTGTGTGTTACATTACATTCACTAGTAGGAGTGAGAAAAACATCACGGGGTGGTTCGCATTGTATGGGTGTGTGTTACATTACATTCACTAGTAGGAGTGAGAAAAACATCACGGGGTGGTGCGCATTGTATGGGTGTGTGTTACATTACATTCACTAGTAGGAGTGAGAAAAACATCACGGGGTGGTGTGCATTGTATGGGTGTGTGTTACATTACATTCACTAGTAGGAGTGAGAAAAACATCACGGGGTGGTGCGCATTGTATGGGTGTGTGTTACATTACATTCAGTAGTAGGAGTGAGAAAAACATCACGGGGTGGTGCGCATTGTATGGGTGTGTGTTACATTACCTTCACTAGTAGGAGTGAGAAAAACATCACGGGGTGGTGGGCATTGTATGGGTGTGTGTTACATTACATTCACTAGTAGGAGTGAGAAAAACATCACGGGGTGGTGCGCATTGTGTGGGTGTGTGTTACATTACATTCACTATTAGGAGTGAGATAAACATCACGGGGTGGTGCGCATTGTATGGGTGTGTGTTAAATTACATTCACTACTAAGAGTGAGAAAAACATCACGGGGTGGTGCGCATTGTATGGGTGTGTGTTACATTAGATTCACTAGTAGGAGTGAGAAAAACATCACGGGGTGGTGCGCCTTGTATGGGTGTGTGTTACATTAGATACACTAGTAGGAGTGAGAAAAACATCACGGGGTGGTGCGCATTGTATGGGTGTGTGTTACATTAGATTCACTAGTAGGAGTGAGAAAAACATCACGGGGTGGTGCGCATTGTATGGGTGTGTGTTACATTACATTCACTAGTAGGAGTGAGAAAAACATTACGGGGTTGTGCGCATTGTATGGGTGTGTGTTACATTACATTCACTAGTAGGAGTGAGAAAAACATCACGGGGTGGTGCGCATTGTATGGGTGTGTGTTACATTAGATTCACTAGTAGGAGTGAGAAAAACATCACGGGGTGGTGCGCATTGTATGGGTGTGTGTTACATTACATTCACTAGTAGGAGTGAGAAAAACATCACGGGGTGGTGCGCATTGTATGGGTGTGTGTTACATTACATTCACTAGTAGGAGTGAGAAAAACATCACGGGGTGGTGCGCATTGTATGGGTGTGTGTTACATTACATTCACTAATAGGAGTGAGAAAAACATCACGGGGTGGTGCGCCTTGTATGGGTGTGTGTTACATTACATTCACTAGTAGGGGTGAGAAAAACATCACGGGGTGGTGCGCATTGTATGGGTGTGTGTTACATTGCATTCACTTGTAGGAGTGAGAAAAACATTACGGGGTTGTGCGCATTGTATGGGTGTGTGTTACATTACATTCACTAGTAGGAGTGAGAAAAACATCACGGGGTGGTGCGCATTGTATGGGTGTGTGTTACATTACATTCACTAGTAGGAGTGAGAAATCATCACGGGGTGGTGCGCATTGTATGGGTGTGTGTTACATTACATTCACTAGTAGGAGTGAGAAAAACATCACGGGGTGGTGCGCATTGTATGGGTGTGTGTTACATTACATTCACTAGTAGGAGTGAGAAAAACATCACGGGGTGGTGCGCATTGTATGGGTGTGTGTTACATTACATTCACTAGTAGGAGTGAGAAAAACATCACGGGGTGGTGCGCATTGTATGGGAGTGTGTTACATTAGATTCACTAGTAGGAGTGAGAAAAACATCACGGGGTGGTGCGCATTGTATGGGTGTGTGTTACATTACATTAACTAGTAGGAGTGAGAAAAACATCACGGGGTGGTGCGTATTGTATGGGTGTGTGTTACATTACATTCACTAGTAGCAGTGAGAAATCATCACGGGTTGGTGCGCATTGTATGGGTGTGTGTTACATTACATTCACTAGTAGGAGTGAGAAAAACATCATGGGGTGGTGCGCATTTTATGGGTGTGTGTTACATTACATTCACTAGTAGGAGTTAGAAAAACATCACGGGGTGGTGCGCATTGTATGGGTGTGCGTTACATTACATTCACTAGTAGGAGTGAGGAAAACATTACGGGGTGGTTTGAATGGGGAGGGTCTGAATTAGGATAGGCAATGAGTGGCAATGTAGCATGGAGAAAAGCACCACGGGGTGGTCAGCATGGGGAGGTCAGGGAACATGCAGTGCCAATGTAGGATAGGTTTCTGAAAAACATCGCGGGGTGGTGCGCATTGTATGGGTGTGTTTTACATTACATTCACTAGTAGGGGTGAGAAAAACATCACGGGGTGGTGCGCATTGTATGGGTGTGTGTTACATTACATTCACTAGTAGGAGTGAGAAAAACATCACGGGGTGGTGCGCATTGTATGGGTGTGTGTTACATTAGATTCACTAGTAGGAGTGAGAAAAACATCACGGGGTGGTGCGCATTGTATGGGTGTGTGTTACATTAGATTCACTAGTAGGAGTGAGAAAAACATCACGGGGTGGTGCGTATTGTATGGGTGTGTGTTACATTACATTCACTAGTAGGAGTGAGAAATCATCACGGTTTGGTGTGCATTGTATGGGTGTTTGTTACATTACATTCACTAGTAGGAGTGAGAAAAACATCACGGGGTGGTGCGCATTGTATGGGTGTGTGTTACATTACATTCACTAGTAGGAGTGAGAAAAACATCACGGGGTGGTGCGCATTGTATGGGTGTGTGTTACATTACATTCACTAGTAGGAGTGAGAAAAACATCACGGGGTGGTGCGCATTGTATGGGTGTGTGTTACATTACATTCACTAGTAGGAGTGAGAAAAACGTCACGGGGTGGTGCGCATTGTATGGGTGTGTGTTACATTACATTCACTAGTAGGAGTGAGAAAAACGTTACGGGGTTGGGCGCATTGTATGGGTGTGTGTTACATTAGATTCCCTAGTAGGAGTGAGAAAAACATCACGGGGTGGTGGGCATTGTATGGGTGTGTGTTACATTACATTCACTAGTAGGAGTGAGAAAAACGTCACGGGGTGGTGGGCATTGTATGGGTGTGTGTTACATTACATTCACTAGTAGGAGTGAGAAAAACGTCACGGGGTGGTGCGCATTGTAAGGGTGTGTGTTACATTACATTCACTAGTAGGAGTGAGAAAAACATCACGGGGTGGTGCGCATTGTATGGGTGTGTGTTACATTACATTCACTAGTAGGAGTGAGATAAACATCACGGGGTGGTGCGCATTGTATGGGTGTGTGTTACATTACATTCACTAGTAGGAGTGAGAAAAACATCACGGGGTGGTGCGCATTGTATGGGTGTGTGTTACATTACATTCACTAGTAGGAGTGAGAAAAACATCACGGGGTGGTGCGCATTGTATGGGTGTGTGTTACATTACATTCACTAGTAGGAGTGAGAAAAACATCACGGGGTCGTGGGCATTGTATGGGTGTGTGTTACATTACATTCACTAGTAGGAGTGAGAAAAACATCACGGGGTGGTGCGCATTGTATGGGTGTGTGTTACATTACATTCACTAGTAGGAGTGAGAAAAACGTCACGGGGTGGTGCGCATTGTATGGGTGTGTGTTACATTACATTCACTAGTAGGAGTGAGAAAAACGTCACGGGGTGGTGCGCATTGTATGGGTGTGTGTTACATTACATTCACTAGTAGGAGTGAGAAAAACGTCACGGGGTGGTGCGCATTGTATGGGTGTGTGTTACATTACATTCACTAGTAGGAGTGAGAAAAACGTCACGGGGTGGTGCGCATTGTATGGGTGTGTGTTACATTACATTCACTAGTAGCAGTGAGAAAAACGTCACGGGGTGGTGCGCATTGTATGGGTGTGTGTTATATTACATTCACAAGTAGCAATGAAAAAAACATCACGGGGTGGTGCGCATTGTATGGGTGTGTGTTACTTTACATTAACTAGTAGGAGTGAGAAAAACATCACGGGGTGGGGCGCATTGTATGGGTGTGTGTTACATTACACTCCCTAGTAGGAGTGAGAAAAACTTCACGGGGTGGGGCGCATTGTATAGGTGTGTGTTACATTAGATTCACTAGTAAGAGTGAGAAAAACATCACGGGGTGGGGCGCATTGTATGGGTGTGTGTTACATTAGATTCCCTAGTAGGAGTGAGAAAAACATCACGGGGTGGGGCGCATTGTATGGGTGTGTGTTACATTAGATTCACTAGTAGGAGTGAGAAAAACATCACGGGGTGGGGCGCATTGTATGGGTGTGTGTTACATTACATTCACTAGTAGGAATGAGAAAAACATCACGGGGTGGTGCGCATTGTATGGGTGTGTGTTACATTACATTCACTAGTAGGAGTGAGAAAAACATCACGGGGTGGTGCGCATTGTATGGGTGTGTGTTACATTACATTCACTAGTAGGAGTGAGAAAAACATCACGGGGTGGTGCGCATTGTATGGGTGTGTGTTACATTACATTCACTAGTAGGAGTGAGAAAAACATCACGGGGTGGTGTGCATTGTATGGGTGTGTGTTACATTACATTCACTAGTAGGAGTGAGAAAAACATCACGGGGTGGTGCGCATTGTATGGGTGTGTGTTACATTACATTCAGTAGTAGGAGTGAGAAAAACATCACGGGGTGGTGCGCATTGTATGGGTGTGTGTTACATTACCTTCACTAGTAGGAGTGAGAAAAACATCACGGGGTGGTGGGCATTGTATGGGTGTGTGTTACATTACATTCACTAGTAGGAGTGAGAAAAACATCACGGGCTGGTGCGCATTGTGTGGGTGTGTGTTACATTACATTCACTAGTAGGAGTGAGATAAACATCACGGGGTGGTGCGCATTGTATGGGTGTGTGTTACATTACATTCACTAGTAGGAGTGAGAAAAACATCACGGGGTGGTGCGCATTGTATGGGTGTGTGTTACATTACATTCACTAGTAGGAGTGAGAAAAACATCACGGGGTGGTGTGCATTGTATGGGTGTGTGTTACATTACATTCACAAGTAGGAGTGAGAAAAACATCACGGGGTGGTGCGCATTGTATGGGTGTGTGTTACATTACATTCACTAGTAGGAGTGAGAAAAACATCACGGGGTGGTGCGCATTGTATGGGTGTGTGTTACATTACATTCACTAGTAGGAGTGAGAAAAACGTCACGGGGTGGTGCGCATTGTATGGGTGTGTGTTACATTACATTCACTAGTAGGAGTGAGAAAAACGTCACGGGGTGGTGCGCATTGTATGGGTGTGTGTTACATTACATTCACTAGTAGGAGTGAGAAAAACGTCACGGTGTGGTGCACATTGTATGGGTGTGTGTTACATTACATTCACTAGTAGGAGTGAGAAAAACGTCACGGGGTGGTGCGCATTGTATGGGTGTGTGTTATATTACATTCACAAGTAGGAGTGAAAAAAACATCACGGGGTGGTGCGCATTGTATGGGTTTGTGTTACATTACATTCACTAGTAGGAGTGAGAAAAACATCACGGGGTGGTGCGCATTGTATGGGTGTGTGTTACATTACATTAACTAGTAGGAGTGAGAAAAACATCACGGGGTGGGGCGCATTGTATGGGTGTGTGTTACATTACACTCCCTAGTAGGAGTGAGAAAAACTTCACGGGGTGGGGCGCATTGTATGGGTGTGTGTTACATTAGATTCCCTAGTAGGAGTGAGAAAAACATCACGGGGTGGAGCGCATTGTATGGGTGTGTGTTACATTAGATTCCCTAGTAGGAGTGAGAAAAACGTCACGGGGTGGGGCGCATTGTATGGGTGTGTGTTACATTAGATTCACTAGTAGGAGTGAGAAATACATCACGGGTAGGGGCGCATTGTATGGGTGTGTGTCACATTACATTCACTAGTAGGAGTGAGAAAAACATCACGGGGTGGTGCGTATTGTATGGGTGTGTGTTACATTACATTCACTAGTAGGAGTGAGAAAAACATCACGGGGTGGTGCGCATTGTATGGGTGTGTGTTACATTACATTCACTAGTAGGAGTGAGAAAAACGTCACGGGGTGGTGCGCATTGTATGGGTGTGTGTTACATTACATTCACTAGTAGGAGTGAGAAAAACATCACGGGGTGGTGCGCATTGTATGGGTGTGTGTTACATTACATTCACTAGTAGGAGTGAGATAAACATCACGGGGTGGTGCGCATTGTATGGGTGTGTGTTACATTACATTCAGTAGTAGGAGTGAGAAAAACATCACGGGGTGGTGCGCATTGTATGGGTGTGTGTTACATTACATTCACTAGTAGGAGTGAGAAAAACATCACGGGGTGGTGCGCATTGTATGGGTGTGTGTTATATTACATTCACTAGTAGGAGTGAGAAAAACGTCACGGGGTGGTGCACATTGTATGGGTGTGTGTTACATTACATTCACTAGTAGCAGTGAGAAAAACGTCACGGGGTGGTGCGCATTGTATGGGTGTGTATTATATTACATTCACAAGTAGGAGTGAAAAAAACATCACGGTGTGGTGCGCATTGTATGGGTGTGTGTTACATTACATTAACTAGTAGGAGTAAGAAAAACATCACGGGGTGGTGCGCATTGTATGGGTGTGTGTTACATTACACTCCCTAGTAGGAGTGAGAAAAACTTCACGGGGTGGGGCGCATTGTATGGGTGTGTGTTACATTACATTCCCTAGTAGGAGTGAGAAAAACATCACGGGGTGGGGCGCATTGTATGGGTGTGTGTTACATTAGATTCCCTAGTAGGAGTGAGAAAAACATCACGGGGTGGGGCGCATTGTATGGGTGTGTGTTACATTACATTCACTAGTAGGAATGAGAAAAACATCACGGGGTGGTGCGCATTGTATGGGTGTGTGTTACATTACATTCACTAGTAGGAGTGAGAAAAACATCACGGGGTGGTGCGCATTGTATGGGTGTGTGTTACATTACATTCACTAGTAGGAGTGAGAAAAACATCACGGGGTGGTGCGCATTGTATGGGTGTGTGTTACATTACATTCACTAGTAGGAGTGAGAAAAACATCACGGGTTGGTGCGCATTGTATGGGTGTGTGTTACATTACATTCACTAGTAGGAGTGAGAAAAACATCACGGGGTGGTGCGCATTGTGTGGGTGTGTGTTACATTACATTCAGTAGTAGGAGTGAGAAAAACATCACGGGGTGGTGCGCATTGTATGGGTGTGTGTTACATTACCTTCACTAGTAGGAGTGAGAAAAACATCACGGGGTGGTGGGCATTGTATGGGTGTGTGTTACATTACATTCACTAGTAGGAGTGAGAAAAACATCACGGGGTGGTGCGCATTGTATGGGTGTGTGTTACATTACATTCACTAGTAGGAGTGAGATAAACATCACGGGGTGGTGCGCATTTTATGGGTGTGTGTTACATTACATTCACTAGTAGGAGTGAGAAAAACATCACGGGGTGGTGCGCATTGTATGGGTGTGTGTTACATTACATTCACTAGTAGGAGTGAGAAAAACGTCACGGGGTGGTGCGCATTGTATGGGTGTGTGTTACATTACATTCACTAGTAGGAGTGAGAAAAACATCACGGGGTGGTGCGCATTGTATGGGTGTGTGTTACATTACATTCACTAGTAGGAGTGAGAAAAACGTCACGGTGTGGTGCACATTGTATGGGTGTGTGTTACATTACATTCACTAGTAGCAGTGAGAAAAACGTCACGGGGTGGGGCGCATTGTATGGGTGTGTGTTATATTACATTCACAAGTAGGAGTGAAAAAAACATCACGGGGTGGTGCGCATTGTATGGGTGTGTGTTACATTACATTCACTAGTAGGAGTGACAAAAACATCACGGAGTGGTGCGCATTGTATGGGTGTGTGTTACATTACATTCACTAGTAGGAGTGAGAAAAACATCACGGGGTGGTGCGCATTGTATGGGTGTGTGTTACATTACATTCACTAGTAGGAGTGAGAAAAACGTCACGGGGTGGTGCGCATTGTATGGGTGTGTGTTACATTACATTCACTAGTAGGAGTGAGAAAAACGTCACGGGGTGGTGCGCATTGTATGGGTGTGTGTTACATTACATTCACTAGTAGGAGTGAGAAAAACGTCACGGGGTGGTGCACATTGTATGGGTGTGTGTTACTTTACATTCACTAGTAGCAGTGAGAAAAACATCACGGGGTGGTGCGCATTTTATGGGTGTGTGTTATATTACATTCACAAGTAGGAGTGAAAAAAACATCACGGGGTGGTGCGCATTGTATGGGTGTGTGTTACATTACATTAACTAGTAGGAGTGAGAAAAACATCACGGGGTGGGGCGCATTGTATGGGTGTGTGTTACATTACACTCCCTAGTAGGAGTGAGAAAAACTTCACGGGGTGGGGCGCATTGTATGGGTGTGTGTTACATTAGATTCCCTAGTAGGAGTGAGAAAAACATCACGGGGTGGGGCGCATTGTATGGGTGTGTGTTACATTAGATTCCCTAGTAGGAGTGAGAAAAACATCACGGGGTGGGGCGCATTGTATGGGTGTGTGTTACATTAGATTCACTAGTAGGAGTGAGAAAAACATCACGGGTAGGGGCGCATTGTATGGGTGTGTGTTACATTACATTCACTAGTAGGAATGAGAAAAACATCACGGGGTGGTGCGCATTGTATGGGTGTGTGTTACATAACATTCACTAGTAGGAGTGAGAAAAACATCACGGGGTGGTGCGCATTGTATGGGTGTGTGTTACATTACATTCACTAGTAGGAGTGAGAAAAACATCACGGGGTGGTGCGCATTGTATGGGTGTGTGTTACGTTACATTCACTAGTAGGAGTGAGAAAAACATCACGGGGTGGTGCGCATTGTATGGGTGTGTGTTACATTACATTCACTAGTAGGAGTGAGAAAAACATCACGGGGTGGTGCGCATTGTATGGGTGTGTGTTACATTACATTCACTAGTAGGAGTGAGAAAAACATCACGGGGTGGGGCGCATTGTATGGGTGTGTGTTACATTACATTCACTAGTAGGAGTGAGGAAAACATCACGGAGTGGTGCGCATTGTATGGGTGTGTGTTATATTACGTTCACTACTAGGAGTGAGAAAAACATTACGTGGTGGTGCGCATTGTATGGGTGTGTGTTACATTAGATTCACTAGTAGGAGTGAGAAAAACATCACGGGGTGGTGCGCATTGTATGGGTGTGTGTTACATTACATTCACTAGTAGGAGTGAGAAAAACATCATGGGGTGGTGCGCATTGTATGGGTGTGTGTTACATTAGATTCACTAGTAGGAGTGAGAAAAACGTCACGGGGTGGTGCACATTGTATGGGTGTGTGTTACATTACATTCTCTAGTAGCAGTGAGAAAAACGTCACGGGGTGGTGCGCATTGTATGGGTGTGTATTATATTACATTCACAAGTAGGAGTGAAAAAAACATCACGGGGAGGTGCGCATTGTAGGGTGTGTGTTACATTACATTAACTAGTAGGAGTAAGAAAAACATCACAGGGTGGTGCGCATTATATGGGTGTGTGTTACATTACACTCCCTAGTAGGAGTGAGAAAAACTTCACGGGGTGGGGCGCATTGTATGGGTGTGTGTTACATTACATTCCCTAGTAGGAGTGAGAAAAACATCACGGGGTGGTGCGCATTGTATGGGTGTGTGTTACATTACATTCACTAGTAGGAGTGAGAAAAACTTCACGGGGTGGGGCGCATTGTATGGGTGTGTGTTACATTACACTCCCTAGTAGAAGTGAGAAAAACTTCACGGGGTGGGGCGCATTGTATGGGTGTGTGTTACATTACATTCACTAGTAGGAGTGAGAAAAACATCACGGGGTGGTGCGCATTGTATGGGTGTGTGTTACATTACATTCACTAGTAGGAGTGAGAAAAACATCACGGGGTGGTGCGCATTGTATGGGTGTGTGTTACATTACATTCACTAGTAGGAGTGAGGAAAACATCACGGAGTGGTGCGCATTGTATGGGTGTGTGTTATATTACGTTCACTACTAGGAGTGAGAAAAACATTACGGGGTGGTGCGCATTGTATGGGTGTGTGTTACATTAGATTCCCTAGTAGGAGTGAGAAAAACATCACGGGGTGGGGCGCATTGTATGGGTGTGTGTTACATTACATTCACTAGTAGGAATGAGAAAAATATCACGGGGTGGTGCGCATTGTATGGGTGTGTGTTACATTACATTCACTAGTAGGAGTGAGAAAAACATCACGGGGTGGTGCGCATTGTATGGGTGTGTGTTACATTACATTCACTAGTAGGAGTGAGAAAAACATCACGGGGTGGTGCGCATTGTATGGGTGTGTGTTACATTACATTTACTAGTAGGAGTGAGAAAAACATCACGGGTTGGTGCGCATTGTATGGGTGTGTGTTACATTACATTCACTAGTAGGAGTGAGAAAAACATCACGGGGTGGTGCGCATTGTGTGGGTGTGTGTTACATTACATTCAGTAGTAGGAGTGAGAAAAACATCACGGGGTGGTGCGCATTGTATGGGTGTGTGTTACATTACCTTCACTAGTAGGAGTGAGAAAAACATCACGGGGTGGTGGGCATTGTATGGGTGTGTGTTACATTACATTCACTAGTAGGAGTGAGAAAAACATCACGGGGTGGTGCGCATTGTATGGGTGTGTGTTACATTACATTCACTAGTAGGAGTGAGATAAACATCACGGGGTGGTGCGCATTTTATGGGTGTGTGTTACATTACATTCACTAGTAGGAGTGAGAAAAACATCATGGTGTGGTGGGCATTGTATGGGTGTGTGTTACATTACATTAACTAGTAGCAGTGAGAAAAACATCACGGGGTGGTGCGCATTGTATGGGTGTGTGTTACATTACATTCACTAGTAGGAGTGAGAAAAACGTCACGGGGTGGTGCGCATTGTATGGGTGTGTGTTACATTACATTCACTAGTAGGAGTGAGAAAAACGTCACGGGGTGGTGCGCATTGTATGGGTGTGTGTTACATTACATTCACTAGTAGGAGTGAGAAATACGTCACGGGGTGGTGCGCATTGTATGGGTGTGTGTTACATTACATTCACTAGTAGGAGTGAGAAAAACGTCACGGGGTGGTGCACATTGTATGGGTGTGTGTTACATTACATTCACTAGTAGCAGTGAGAAAAACGTCACGGGGTGGTGCGCCTTTTATGGGTGTGTGTTATATTACATTCACAAGTAGGAGTGAAAAAAACATCATGGGGTGATGCGCATTGTATGGGTGTGTGTTACATTACATTAACTAGTAGGAGTGAGAAAAACATCACGGGGTGAGGCGCATTGTATTGGTCTGTGTTACATTACACTCCCTAGTAGGAGTGAGAAAAACTTCACGGGGTGGGGCGCATTGTATGGGTGTGTGTTACATTAGATTCCCTAGTAGGAGTGAGAAAAACATCACGGGGTGGGGCGCATTGTATGGGTGTGTGTTACATTAGATTCCCTAGTAGGAGTGAGAAAAACATCACGGGGTGGGGCGCATTGTATGGGTGTGTGTTACATTAGATTCACTAGTAAGAGTGAGAAAAACATCACGGGGTGGGGCGCATTGTATGGGTGTGTGTTACATTACATTCACTAGTAGGAATGAGAAAAACATCACGGGGTGGTGCGCATTGTATGGGTGTGTGTTACATTACATTCACTAGTAGGAATGAGAAAAACATCACGGGGTGGTGCGCATTGTATGGGTGTGTGTTACATTACATTCACTAGTAGGAGTGAGAAAAACGTCACGGGATGGTGCGCATTGTATGGGTGTGTGTTACATTACATTCACTAGTAGGAGTGAGAAAAACATCACGGGGTGGTGCGCATTGTATGGGTGTGTGTTACATTACATTCACTAGTAGGAGTGAGAAAAACATCACGGGGTGGTGTGCATTGTATTGGTGTGTGTTACATTACATTCACTAGTAGGAGTGAGAAAAACATCACGGGGTGGTGCGCATTGTATGGGTGTGTGTTACATTACATTCAGTAGTAGGAGTGAGAAAAACATCACGGGGTGGTGCGCATTGTATGGGTGTGTGTTACATTACCTTCACTAGTAGGAGTGAGAAAAACATCACGGGGTGGTGCGCATTGTATGGGTGTGTGTTACATTACATTCACTAGTAGGAGTGAGAAAAACATCACGGGGTGGTGCGCATTGTGTGGGTGTGTGTTACATTACATTCACTAGTAGGAGTGAGATAAACATCACGGGGTGGTGCGCATTGTATGGGTGTGTGTTACATTACATTCACTAGTAGGAGTGAGAAAAACATCACGGGGTGGTGCGCATTGTATGGGTGTGTGTTACATTACATTCACTAGTAGGAGTGAGAAAAACATTACGGGGTGGTGCGCATTGTATGGGTGTGTGTTACATTACATTCACAAGTAGGAGTGAGAAAAACATCACGGGGTGGTGCGCATTGTATGGGTGTGTGTTACATTACATTCACTAGTAGGAGTGAGAAAAACATCACGGGGTGGTGCGCATTGTATGGGTGTGTGTTACATTACATTCACTAGTAGGAGTGAGAAAAACGTCACGGGGTGGTGCGCATTGTATGGGTGTGTGTTACATTACATTCACTAGTAGGAGTGTGAAAAACATCACGGGGTGGTGCGCATTGTATGGGTGTGTGTTACATTACATTCACTAGTAGGAGTGAGAAAAACGTCACGGTGTGGTGCACATTGTATGGGTGTGTGTTACATTACATTCACTAGTAGCAGTGAGAAAAACGTCACGGGGTGGTGCGCATTGTATGGGTGTGTGTTATATTACATTCACAAGTAGGAGTGAAAAAAACATCACGGGGTGGTGCGCATTGTATGGGTGTGTGTTACATTACATTCACTAGTAGGAGTGACAAAAACATCACGGAGTGGTGCGCATTGTATGGGTGTGTGTTACATTACATTTACTAGTAGGAGTGAGAAAAACATCACGGGTTGGTGCGCATTGTATGGGTGTGTGTTACATTACATTCACTAGTAGGAGTGAGAAAAACATCACGGGGTGGTGCGCATTGTGTGGGTGTGTGTTACATTACATTCAGTAGTAGGAGTGAGAAAAACATCACGGGGTGGTGCGCATTGTATGGGTGTGTGTTACATTACCTTCACTAGTAGGAGTGAGAAAAACATCACGGGGTGGTGGGCATTGTATGGGTGTGTGTTACATTACATTCACTAGTAGGAGTGAGAAAAACATCACGGGGTGGTGCGCATTGTATGGGTGTGTGTTACATTACATTCACTAGTAGGAGTGAGATAAACATCACGGGGTGGTGCGCATTTTATGGGTGTGTGTTACATTACATTCACTAGTAGGAGTGAGAAAAACATCATGGGGTGGTGGGCATTGTATGGGTGTGTGTTACATTACATTAACTAGTAGGAGTGAGAAAAACATCACGGGGTGGTGCGCATTGTATGGGTGTGTGTTACATTACATTCACTAGTAGGAGTGAGAAAAACGTCACGGGGTGGTGCGCATTGTATGGGTGTGTGTTACATTACATTCACTAGTAGGAGTGAGAAAAACGTCACGGGGTGGTGCGCATTGTATGGGTGTGTGTTACATTACATTCACTAGTAGGAGTGAGAAATACGTCACGGGGTGGTGCGCATTGTATGGGTGTGTGTTACATTACATTCACTAGTAGGAGTGAGAAAAACGTCACGGGGTGGTGCACATTGTATGGGTGTGTGTTACATTACATTCACTAGTAGCAGTGAGAAAAACGTCACGGGGTGGTGCGCCTTTTATGGGTGTGTGTTACATTACATTCACAAGTAGGAGTGAAAAAAACATCATGGGGTGATGCGCATTGTATGGGTGTGTGTTACATTACATTAACTAGTAGGAGTGAGAAAAACATCACGGGGTGAGGCGCATTGTATTGGTCTGTGTTACATTACACTCCCTAGTAGGAGTGAGAAAAACTTCACGGGGTGGGGCGCATTGTATGGGTGTGTGTTACATTAGATTCCCTAGTAGGAGTGAGAAAAACATCACGGGGTGGGGCGCATTGTATGGGTGTGTGTTACATTAGATTCCCTAGTAGGAGTGAGAAAAACATCACGGGGTGGGGCGCATTGTATGGGTGTGTGTTACATTAGATTCACTAGTAAGAGTGAGAAAAACATCACGGGGTGGGGCGCATTGTATGGGTGTGTGTTACATTACATTCACTAGTAGGAATGAGAAAAACATCACGGGGTGGTGCGCATTGTATGGGTGTGTGTTACATTACATTCACTAGTAGGAATGAGAAAAACATCACGGGGTGGTGCGCATTGTATGGGTGTGTGTTACATTACATTCACTAGTAGGAGTGAGAAAAACGTCACGGGATGGTGCGCATTGTATGGGTGTGTGTTACATTACATTCACTAGTAGGAGTGAGAAAAACGTCACGGGGTGGTGCGCATTGTATGGGTGTGTGTTACATTACATTCACTAGTAGGAGTGAGAAAAACATCACGGGGTGGTGTGCATTGTATTGGTGTGTGTTACATTACATTCACTAGTAGGAGTGAGAAAAACATCACGGGGTGGTGCGCATTGTATGGGTGTGTGTTACATTACATTCAGTAGTAGGAGTGAGAAAAACATCACGGGGTGGTGCGCATTGTATGGGTGTGTGTTACATTACCTTCACTAGTAGGAGTGAGAAAAACATCACGGGGTGGTGGGCATTGTATGGGTGTGTGTTACATTACATTCACTAGTAGGAGTGAGAAAAACATCACGGGGTGGTGCGCATTGTGTGGGTGTGTGTTACATTACATTCACTAGTAGGAGTGAGATAAACATCACGGGGTGGTGCGCATTGTATGGGTGTGTGTTACATTACATTCACTAGTAGGAGTGAGAAAAACATCACGGGGTGGTGCGCATTGTATGGGTGTGTGTTACATTACATTCACTAGTAGGAGTGAGAAAAACATTACGGGGTGGTGCGCATTGTATGGGTGTGTGTTACATTACATTCACAAGTAGGAGTGAGAAAAACATCACGGGGTGGTGCGCATTGTATGGGTGTGTGTTACATTACATTCACTAGTAGGAGTGAGAAAAACATCACGGGGTGGTGCGCATTGTATGGGTGTGTGTTACATTACATTCACTAGTAGGAGTGAGAAAAACGTCACGGGGTGGTGCGCATTGTATGGGTGTGTGTTACATTACATTCACTAGTAGGAGTGAGAAAAACATCACGGGGTGGTGCGCATTGTATGGGTGTGTGTTACATTACATTCACTAGTAGGAGTGAGAAAAACGTCACGGTGTGGTGCACATTGTATGGGTGTGTGTTACATTACATTCACTAGTAGCAGTGAGAAAAACGTCACGGGGTGGTGCGCATTGTATGGGTGTGTGTTACATTACATTCACTAGTAGGAGTGAGAAAAACATCACGGGGTGGTGCGCATTGTATGGGTGTGTGTTACATTACATTCACTAGTAGGAGTGAGAAAAACGTCACGGTGTGGTGCACATTGTATGGGTGTGTGTTACATTACATTCACTAGTAGCAGTGAGAAAAACATCACGGGGTGGTGCGCATTGTATGGGTGTGTGTTATATTACATTCACAAGTAGGAGTGAAAAAAACATCACCGGGTGGTGCGCATTGTATGGGTGTGTGTTACATTACATTAACTAGTAGGAGTGAGAAAAACATCACGGGGTGGGGCGCATTGTATGGGTGTGTGTTACATTACACTCCCTAGTAGGAGTGAGAAAAACTTCACGGGGTGGGACGCATTGTATGGGTGTGTGTTACATTAGATTCCCTAGTAGGAGTGAGAAAAACATCACGGGGTGGGGCGCATTGTATGGGTGTGTGTTACATTAGATTCCCTAGTAGGAGTGAGAAAAACATCACGGGGTGGGGCGCATTGTATGGGTGTGTGTTACATTAGATTCACTAGTAGGAGTGAGAAAAACATCACGGGTAGGGGCGCATTGTATGGGTGTGTGTTACATTACATTCACTAGTAGGAATGAGAAAAACATCACGGGGTGGTGCGCATTGTATGGGTGTGTGTTACATAACATTCACTAGTAGGAGTGAGAAAAACATCACGGGGTGGTGCGCATTGTATGGGTGTGTGTTACATTTCATTCACTAGTAGGAGTGAGAAAAACATCACGGGGTGGTGCGCATTGTATGGGTGTGTGTTACATTACATTCACTAGTAGGAGTGAGAAAAACATCACGGGGTGGTGCGCATTGTATGGGTGTGTGTTACATTACATTCACTAGTAGGAGTGAGAAAAACATCACGGGGTGGTGCGCATTGTATGGGTGTGTGTTACATTACATTCACTAGTAGGAGTGAGAAAAACATCACGGGGTGGTGCGCATTGTATGGGTGTGTGTTACATTACATTCACTAGTAGGAGTGAGGAAAACATCACGGAGTGGTGCGCATTGTATGGGTGTGTGTTATATTACGTTCACTACTAGGAGTGAGAAAAACATTACGGGGTGGTGCGCATTGTATGGGTGTGTGTTACATTAGATTCACTAGTAGGAGTGAGAAAAACATCACGGGGTGGTGCGCATTGTATGGGTGTGTGTTACATTACATTCACTAGTAGGAGTGAGAAAAACATCACGGGGTGGTGCGCATTGTATGGGTGTGTGTTACATTAGATTCACTAGTAGGAGTGAGAAAAACGTCACGGGGTGGTGCACATTGTATGGGTGTGTGTTACATTACATTCTCTAGTAGCAGTGAGAAAAACGTCACGGGGTGGTGCGCATTGTATGGGTGTGTATTATATTACATTCACAAGTAGGAGTGAAAAAAACATCACGGGGAGGTGCGCATTGTATGGGTGTGTGTTACATTACATTAACTAGTAGGAGTAAGAAAAACATCACGGGGTGGTGCGCATTGTATGGGTGTGTGTTACATTACACTCCCTAGTAGGAGTGAGAAAAACTTCACGGGGTGGGGCGCATTGTATGGGTGTGTGTTACATTACATTCCCTAGTAGGAGTGAGAAAAACATCACGGGGTGGTGCGCATTGTATGGGTGTGTGTTACATTACATTCACTAGTAGGAGTGAGAAAAACTTCACGGGGTGGGGCGCATTGTATGGGTGTGTGTTACATTACACTCCCTAGTAGAAGTGAGAAAAACTTCACGGGGTGGGGCGCATTGTATGGGTGTGTGTTACATTACATTCACTAGTAGGAGTGAGAAAAACATCACGGGGTGGTGCGCATTGTATGGGTGTGTGTTACATTACATTCACTAGTAGGAGTGAGAAAAACATCACGGGGTGGTGCGCATTGTATGGGTGTGTGTTACATTACATTCACTAGTAGGAGTGAGGAAAACATCACGGAGTGGTGCGCATTGTATGGGTGTGTGTTATATTACGTTCACTACTAGGAGTGAGAAAAACATTACGGGGTGGTGCGCATTGTATGGGTGTGTGTTACATTAGATTCCCTAGTAGGAGTGAGAAAAACATCACGGGGTGGGGCGCATTGTATGGGTGTGTGTTACATTACATTCACTAGTAGGAATGAGAAAAACATCACGGGGTGGTGCGCATTGTATGGGTGTGTGTTACATTACATTCACTAGTAGGAGTGAGAAAAACATCACGGGGTGGTGCGCATTGTATGGGTGTGTGTTACATTACATTCACTAGTAGGAGTGAGAAAAACATCACGGGGTGGTGCGCATTGTATGGGTGTGTGTTACATTACATTCACTAGTAGGAGTGAGAAAAACATCACGGGTTGGTGCGCATTGTATGGGTGTGTGTTACATTACATTCACTAGTAGGAGTGAGAAAAACATCACGGGGTGGTGCGCATTGTGTGGGTGTGTGTTACATTACATTCAGTAGTAGGAGTGAGAAAAACATCACGGGGTGGTGCGCATTGTATGGGTGTGTGTTACATTACCTTCACTAGTAGGAGTGAGAAAAACATCACGGGGTGGTGGGCATTGTATGGGTGTGTGTTACATTACATTCACTAGTAGGAGTGAGAAAAACATCACGGGGTGGTGCGCATTGTATGGGTGTGTGTTACATTACATTCACTAGTAGGAGTGAGATAAACATCACGGGGTGGTGCGCATTTTATGGGTGTGTGTTACATTACATTCACTAGTAGGAGTGAAAAAAACATCATGGGGTGGTGGGCATTGTATGGGTGTGTATTACATTACATTAACTAGTAGGAGTGAGAAAAACATCACGGGGTGGTGCGCATTGTATGGGTGTGTGTTACATTACATTCACTAGTAGGAGTGAGAAAAACGTCACGGGGTGGTGCGCATTGTATGGGTGTGTGTTACATTACATTCACTAGTAGGAGTGAGAAAAACGTCACCGGGTGGTGCGCATTGTATGGGTGTGTGTTACATTACATTCACTAGTAGGAGTGAGAAATACGTCACGGGGTGGTGCGCATTGTATGGGTGTGTGTTACATTACATTCACTAGTAGGAGTGAGAAAAACGTCACGGGGTGGTGCACATTGTATGGGTGTGTGTTACATTACATTCACTAGTAGCACTGAGAAAAACGTCACGGGGTGGTGCGCCTTTTATGGGTGTGTGTTATATTACATTCACAAGTAGGAGTGAAAAAAACATCATGGGGTGATGCGCATTGTATGGGTGTGTGTTACATTACATTAACTAGTAGGAGTGAGAAAAACATCACGGGGTGAGGCGCATTGTATTGGTCTGTGTTACATTACACTCCCTAGTAGGAGTGAGAAAAACTTCACGGGGTGGGGCGCATTGTATGGGTGTGTGTTACATTAGATTCCCTAGTAGGAGTGAGAAAAACATCACGGGGTGGGGCGCATTGTATGGGTGTGTGTTACATTAGATTCCCTAGTAGGAGTGAGAAAAACATCACGGGGTGGGGCGCATTGTATGGGTGTGTGTTACATTAGATTCACTAGTAAGAGTGAGAAAAACATCACGGGGTGGGGCGCATTGTATGGGTGTGTGTTACATTACATTCACTAGTAGGAATGAGAAAAACATCACGGGGTGGTGCGCATTGTATGGGTGTGTGTTACATTACATTCACTAGTAGGAATGAGAAAAACATCACGGGGTGGTGCGCATTGTATGGGTGTGTGTTACATTACATTCACTAGTAGGAGTGAGAAAAACGTCACGGGATGGTGCGCATTGTATGGGTGTGTGTTACATTACATTCACTAGTAGGAGTGAGAAAAACATCACGGGGTGGTGCGCATTGTATGGGTGTGTGTTACATTACATTCACTAGTAGGAGTGAGAAAAACATCACGGGGTGGTGTGCATTGTATTGGTGTGTGTTACATTACATTCACTACTAGGAGTGAGAAAAACATCACGGGGTGGTGCGCATTGTATGGGTGTGTGTTACATTACATTCAGTAGTAGGAGTGAGAAAAACATCACGGGGTGGTGCGCATTGTATGGGTGTGTGTTACATTACCTTCACTAGTAGGAGTGAGAAAAACATCACGGTGTGGTGGGCATTGTATGGGTGTGTGTTACATTACATTCACTAGTAGGAGTGAGAAAAACATCACGGGGTGGTGCGCATTGTGTGGGTGTGTGTTACATTACATTCACTACTAGGAGTGAGATAAACATCACGGGGTGGTGCGCATTGTATGGGTGTGTGTTACATTACATTCACTAGTAGGAGTGAGAAAAACATCACGGGGTGGTGCGCATTGTATGGGTGTGTGTTACATTACATTCACTAGTAGGAGTGAGAAAAACATTACGGGGTGGTGCGCATTGTATGGGTGTGTGTTACATTACATTCACAAGTAGGAGTGAGAAAAACATCACGGGGTGGTGCGCATTGTATGGGTGTGTGTTACATTACATTCACTAGTAGGAGTGAGAAAAACATCACGGGGTGGTGCGCATTGTATGGGTGTGTGTTACATTACATTCACTAGTAGGAGTGAGAAAAACGTCACGGGGTGGTGCGCATTGTATGGGTGTGTGTTACATTACATTCACTAGTAGGAGTGAGAAAAACATCACGGGGTGGTGCGCATTGTATGGGTGTGTGTTACATTACATTCACTAGTAGGAGTGAGAAAAACGTCACGGTGTGGTGCACATTGAATGGGTGTGTGTTACATTACATTCACTAGTAGCAGTGAGAAAAACGTCACGGGGTGGTGCGCATTGTATGGGTGTGTGTTATATTACATTCACAAGTAGGAGTGAAAAAAACATCACGGGGTGGTGCGCATTGTATGGGTGTGTGTTACATTACATTCACTAGTAGGAGTGACAAAAACATCACGGAGTGGTGCGCATTGTATGGGTGTGTGTTACATTACATTCACTAGTAGGAGTGAGAAAAACATCACGGGGTGGTGCGCATTGTATGGGTGTGTGTTACATTACATTCACTAGTAGGAGTGAGAAAAACGTCACGGGGTGGTGCGCATTGTATGGGTGTGTGTTACATTACATTCACTAGTAGGAGTGAGAAAAACGTCACGGGGTGGTGCGCATTGTATGGGTGTGTGTTACATTACATTCACTAGTAGGAGTGAGAAAAACGTCACGGGGTGGTGCACATTGTATGGGTGTGTGTTACTTTACATTCACTAGTAGCAGTGAGAAAAACATCACGGGGTGGTGCGCATTGTATGGGTGTGTGTTATATTACATTCACAATTAGGAGTGAAAAAAACATCACGGGGTGGTGCGCATTGTATGGGTGTGTGTTACATTACATTAACTAGTAGGAGTGAGAAAAACATCACGGGGTGGGGCGCATTGTATGGGTGTGTGTTACATTACACTCCCTAGTAGGAGTGAGAAAAACTTCACGAGGTGGGGCGCATTGTATGGGTGTGTGTTACATTAGATTCCCTAGTAGGAGTGAGAAAAACATCACGGGGTGGGGCGCATTGTATGGGTGTGTGTTACATTAGATTCCCTAGTAGGAGTGAGAAAAACATCACGGGGTGGGGCGCATTGTATGGGTGTGTGTTACATTAGATTCACTAGTAGGAGTGAGAAAAACATCACGGGTAGGGGCGCATTGTATGGGTGTGTGTTACATTACATTCACTAGTAGGAATGAGAAAAACATCACGGGGTGGTGCGCATTGTATGGGTGTGTGTTACATAACATTCACTAGTAGGAGTGAGAAAAACATCACGGGGTGGTGCGCATTGTATGGGTGTGTGTTACATTACATTCACTAGTAGGAGTGAGAAAAACATCACGGGGTGGTGCGCATTGTATGGGTGTGTGTTACATTACATTCACTAGTAGGAGTGAGAAAAACATCACGGGGTGGTGCGCATTGTATGGGTGTGTGTTACATTACATTCACTAGTAGGAGTGAGAAAAACATCACGGGGTGGTGCGCATTGTATGGGTGTGTGTTACATTACATTCATTAGTAGGAGTGAGAAAAACATCACGGGGTGGTGGGCATTGTATGGGTGTGTGTTACATTACATTCACTAGTAGGAGTGAGAAAAACATCACGGGGTGGTGCGCATTGTATGGGTGTGTGTTACATTACATTCACTAGTAGGAGTGAGAAAAACGTCACGGGGTGGTGCGCATTGTATGGGTGTGTGTTACATTACATTCACTAGTAGGAGTGAGAAAAACGTCACGGGGTGGGGCGCATTGTATGGGTGTGTGTTACATTAGATTCCCTAGTAGGAGTGAGAAAAACATCACGGGGTTGTGGGCATTGTATGGGTGTGTGTTACATTACATTCACTAGTAGGAGTGAGAAAAACGTCACTGGGTGGTGCGCATTGTATGGGTCTGTGTTACATTACATTCACTAGTAGGAGTGAGAAAAACATCACGGGGTGGTGCGCATTGTATGGGTGTGTGTTACATTACATTCACTAGTAGGAGTGAGATAAACATCACGGGGTGGTGCGCATTGTATGGGTGTGTGTTACATTACATTCACTAGTAGGAGTGAGAAAAACATCACGGGGTGGTGCGCATTGTATGGCTGTGTGTTACATTACATTCACTAGTAGAAGTGAGAAAAACATCACGGGGTGGTGCGCATTGTATGGGTGTGTGTTATATTACATTCACTAGTAGGAGTGAGAAAAACGTCACAGGGTGGTGCACATTGTATGGGTGTGTGTTACATTACATTCACTAGTAGCAGTGAGAAAAACGTCACGGGGTGGTGCGCATTGTATGGGTGTGTGTTATATTACATTCACAAGTAGGAGTGAAAAAAACATCACGGGGTGGTGCGCATTGTATGGGTATGTGTTACATTACATTCACTAGTAGGAGTGAGATAAACATCACGGGGTGGTGCGCATTTTATGGGTGTGTGTTACATTACATTCACTAGTAGGAGTGAGAAAAACATCACGGGGTGGTGCGCATTGTATGGGTGTGTGTTACATTACATTCACTAGTAGGAGTGAGATAAACATCACGGGGTGGTGCGCATTTTATGGGTGTGTGTTACATTACATTCACTAGTAGGAGTGAGAAAAACATCACGGGGTGGTGCGCATTGTATGGGGGTGTGTTACATTACATTCACTAGTAGGAGTGAGAAAAACATCACGGGGTGGTGCGCATTGTATGGGTGTGTGTTACATTACATTCACTAGTAGGAGTGAGAAAAACATCACGGGGTGGTGGGCATTGTATGGGTGTGTGTTACATTACATTAACTAGTAGGAGTGAGAAAAACATCACGGGGTGGTGCGCATTGTATGGGTGTGTGTTACATTACATTCACTAGTAGGAGTGAGAAAAACGTCACGGGGTGGTGCGCATTGTATGGGTGTGTGTTACATTACATTCACTAGTAGGAGTGAGAAAAACGTCACGGGGTGGTGCGCATTGTATGGGTGTGTGTTACATTACATTCACTAGTAGGAGTGAGAAATACGTCACGGCGTGGTGCGCATTGTATGGGTGTGTGTTACATTACATTCACTAGTAGGAGTGAGAAAAACGTCACGGGGTGGTGCACATTGTATGGGTGTGTGTTACATTACATTCACTAGTAGCAGTGAGAAAAACGTCACGGGGTGGTGTGCATTGTATGGGTGTGTGTTATATTACATTCACAAGTAGGAGTGAAAAAAACATCACGGGGTGGTGCGCATTGTATGGGTGTGTGTTACATTACATTAACTAGTAGGAGTGAGAAAAACATCACGGGGTGAGGCGCATTGTATTGGTGTGTGTTACATTACACTCCCTAGTAGGAGTGAGAAAAACTTCACGGGGTGGGGCGCATTGTATGGGTGTGTGTTACATTAGATTCCCTAGTAGGAGTGAGAAAAACATCACGGGGTGGGGCGCATTGTATGGGTGTGTGTTACATTAGATTCCCTAGTAGGAGTGAGAAAAACATCACGGGGTGGGGCGCATTGTATGGGTGTGTGTTACATTAGATTCACTAGTAGGAGTGAGAAAAACATCACGGGGTGGGGCGCATCGTATGGGTGTGTGTTACATTACATTCACTAGTAGGAATGAGAAAAACATCACGGGGTGGTGCGCATTGTATGGGTGTGTGTTACATTACATTCACTAGTAGGAGTGAGAAAAACATCACGGGGTGGTGCGCATTGTATGGGTGTGTGTTACATTACATTCACTAGTAGGAGTGAGAAAAACATCACGGCGTGGTGCGCATTGTATGGGTGTGTGTTACATTACATTCACTAGTAGGAGTGAGAAAAACATCACGGGGTGGTGCGCATTGTATGGGTGTGTGTTACATTACATTCACTAGTAGGAGTGAGAAAAACATCACGGGGTGGTGCGCATTGTATGGGTGTGTGTTACATTACATTCAGTAGTAGGAGTGAGAAAAACATCACGGGGTGGTGCCCATTGTATGGGTGTGTGTTACATTACCTTCACTAGTAGGAGTGAGAAAAACATCACGGGGTGGTGGGCATTGTATGGGTGTGTGTTACATTACATTCACTAGTAGGAGTGAGAAAAACGTCACGGGGTGGTGGGCATTGTATGGGTGTATGTTACATTACATTCACTAGTAGGAGTGAGAAAAACGTCACGGGGTGTTGCGCATTGTATGGGTGTGTGTTACATTACATTCACCAGTAGGAGTGAGAAAAACGTCACGGGGTGGGGCGCATTGTATGGGTGTGTGTTACATTACATTCACTAGTAGGAGTGAGAAAAACGTCACGGGGTGGTGGGCATTGTATGGGTGTGTGTTACATTACATTCACTAGTAGGAGTGAGAAAAACATCACGGGGTGGTGCGCATTGTATGGGTGTGTGTTACATTACATTCACTAGTAGGAGTGAGAAAAACATCACGGGGTGGTGCGCATTGTATGGGTGTGTGTTACATTAGATTCACTAGTAGGAGTGAGAAAAACATCACGGGGTGGGGCGCATTGTATGGGTGTGTGTTACATTACATTCACTAGTAGGAATGAGAAAAACATCACGGGGTGGTGCGCATTGTATGGGTGTGTGTTACATTACCTTCACTAGTAGGAGTGAGAAAAACATCACGGGGTGGGGCGCATTGTATGGGTGTGTGTTACATTACATTCACTAGTAGGAGTGAGAAAAACATCACGGGGTGGTGCGCATTGTATGGGTGTGTGTTACATTACATTCACTAGTAGGAGTGAGAAAAACATCACGGGGTGGTGCGCATTGTATGGGTGTGTGTTACATTACATTCACTAGTAGGAGTGAGAAAAACATCACGGGGTGGTGCGCATTGTATGGGTGTGTGTTACATTACATTCACTAGTAGGAGTGAGAAAAACATCACGGGGTGGTGCGCATTGTATGGGTGTGTGTTACATTACATTCACTAGTAGGAGTGAGAAAAACATCACGGGGTGGTGGGCATTGTATGGGTGTGTGTTACATTACATTCACTAGTAGGAGTGAGAAAAACGTCACGGGGTGGTGGGCATTGTATGGGTGTATGTTACATTACATTCACTAGTAGGAGTGAGAAAAACGTCACGGGGTGGTGCGCATTGTATGGGTGTGTGTTACATTACATTCACTAGTAGGAGTGAGAAAAACGTCACGGGGTGGTGCACATTGTATGGGTGTGTGTTACATTACATTCACTAGTAGCAGTGAGAAAAACGTCACGGGGTGGTGCGCATTGTATGGGTGTGTGTTATATTACATTCACAAGTAGGAGTGAAAAAAACATCACGGGGTGGTGCGCATTGTATGGGTGTGTGTTACATTACATTAACTAGTAGGAGTGAGAAAAACATCACGGGGTGGGGCGCATTGTATGGGTGTGTGTTACATTACACTCCCTAGTAGGAGTGAGAAAAACTTCACGGGTTTGGGCGCATTGTATGGGTGTGTGTTACATTAGATTCCCTAGTAGGAGTGAGAAAAACATCACGGGGTGGGGCGCATTGTATGGGTGTGTGTTACATTAGATTCCCTAGTAGGAGTGAGAAAAACATCACGGGGTGGGGCGCATTGTATGGGTGTGTGTTACATTAGATTCACTAGTAGGAGTGAGAAAAACATCACGGGGTGGGGCGCATTGTATGGGTGTGTGTTACATTACATTCACTAGTAGGAATGAGAAAAACATCACGGGGTGGTGCGCATTGTATGGGTGTGTGTTACATTACATTCACTAGTGGGAGTGAGAAAAACATCACGGGGTGATGCGCATTGTATGGGTGTGTGTTACATTACATTCACTAGTAGGAGTGAGAAAAACATCACGGGGTGGTGCGCATTGTATGGGTGTGTGTTACATTACATTCACTAGTAGGAGTGAGAAAAACATCACGGGGTGGTGCGCATTGTATGGGTGTGTGTTACATTACATTCGCTAGTAGGAGTGAGAAAAACATCACGGGGTGGTGCGCATTGTATGGGTGTGTGTTACATTACATTCAGTAGTAGGAGTGAGACAAACATCACAGGGTGGTGCGCATTGTATGGGTGTGTGTTACATTACCTTCACTAGTAGGAGTGAGAAAAACATCACGGGGTGGTGCGCATTGTATGGGTGTGTGTTACATTACATTCACTAGTAGGATTGAGAAAAACATCACGGGGTGGTGCGCATTGTATGGGTGTGTGTTACATTACATTCACTAGTAGGAGTGAGAAAAACATCACGGGGTGGTGCGCATTGTATGGGTGTGTGTTACATTACATTCACTAGTAGGAGTGAGAAAAACATCACGGGGTGGTGCGCATTGTATGGGTGTGTGTTACATTACATTAACTAGTAGGAGTGAGAAAAACATCACGGGGTGGGGCGCATTGTATAGGTGTGTGTTACATTACACTCCCTAGTAGGAGTGAGAAAAACTTCACGGGGTGGGGCGCATTGTATGGGTGTGTGTTACATTAGATTCCCTAGTAGGAGTGAGAAAAACATCACGGGGTGGGGCGCATTGTATGGGTGTGTGTTACATTAGATTCCCTAGTAGGAGTGAGAAAAACATCACGGGGTGGGGCGCATTGTATGGGTGTGTGTTACATTAGATTCACTAGTAGGAGTGAGAAAAACATCACGGGGTGGTGCGCATTGTATGGGTGTGTGTTACATTACATTCACTAGTAGGAGTGAGAAAAACATCACGGGGTGGTGGGTATTGTATGGGTGTGTGTTACATTACATTCACTAGTAGGAGTGAGAAAAACGTCACGGGGTGGTGGGCATTGTATGGGTGTATGTTACATTACATTCACTAGTAGGAGTGAGAAAAACGTCACGGGGTGGTGCGCATTGTATGGGTGTGTGTTACATTACATTCACTAGTAGGAGTGAGAAAAACGTCACGGGGTGGTGCACATTGTATGGGTGTGTGTTACATTACATTCACTAGTAGCAGTGAGAAAAACGTCACGGGGTGGTGCGCATTGTATGGGTGTGTGTTATATTACATTCACAAGTAGGAGTGAAAAAAACATCACGGGGTGGTGCGCATTGTATGGGTGTGTGTTACATTACATTAACTAGTAGGAGTGAGAAAAACATCACGGGGTGGGGCGCATTGTATGGGTGTGTGTTACATTACACTCCCTAGTAGGAGTGAGAAAAACTTCACGGGTTTGGGCGCATTGTATGGGTGTGTGTTACATTAGATTCCCTAGTAGGAGTGAGAAAAACATCACGGGGTGGGGCGCATTGTATGGGTGTGTGTTACATTAGATTCCCTAGTAGGAGTGAGAAAAACATCACGGGGTGGGGCGCATTGTATGGGTGTGTGTTACATTAGATTCACTAGTAGGAGTGAGAAAAACATCACGGGGTGGGGCGCATTGTATGGGTGTGTGTTACATTACATTCACTAGTAGGAATGAGAAAAACATCACGGGGTGGTGCGCATTGTATGGGTGTGTGTTACATTACATTCACTAGTGGGAGTGAGAAAAACATCACGGGGTGATGCGCATTGTATGGGTGTGTGTTACATTACATTCACTAGTAGGAGTGAGAAAAACATCACGGGGTGGTGCGCATTGTATGGGTGTGTGTTACATTACATTCACTAGTAGGAGTGAGAAAAACATCACGGGGTGGTGCGCATTGTATGGGTGTGTGTTACATTACATTCGCTAGTAGGAGTGAGAAAAACATCACGGGGTGGTGCGCATTGTATGGGTGTGTGTTACATTACATTCAGTAGTAGGAGTGAGACAAACATCACAGGGTGGTGCGCATTGTATGGGTGTGTGTTACATTACCTTCACTAGTAGGAGTGAGAAAAACATCACGGGGTGGTGCGCATTGTATGGGTGTGTGTTACATTACATTCACTAGTAGGATTGAGAAAAACATCACGGGGTGGTGCGCATTGTATGGGTGTGTGTTACATTACATTCACTAGTAGGAGTGAGAAAAACATCACGGGGTGGTGCGCATTGTATGGGTGTGTGTTACATTACATTCACTAGTAGGAGTGAGAAAAACATCACGGGGTGGTGCGCATTGTATGGGTGTGTGTTACATTACATTAACTAGTAGGAGTGAGAAAAACATCACGGGGTGGGGCGCATTGTATAGGTGTGTGTTACATTACACTCCCTAGTAGGAGTGAGAAAAACTTCACGGGGTGGGGCGCATTGTATGGGTGTGTGTTACATTAGATTCCCTAGTAGGAGTGAGAAAAACATCACGGGGTGGGGCGCATTGTATGGGTGTGTGTTACATTAGATTCCCTAGTAGGAGTGAGAAAAACATCACGGGGTGGGGCGCATTGTATGGGTGTGTGTTACATTAGATTCACTAGTAGGAGTGAGAAAAACATCACGGGGTGGGGCGCATTGTATGGGTGTGTGTTACATTACATTCACTAGTAGGAATGAGAAAAACATCACGGGGTGGTGCGCATTGTATGGGTGTGTGTTACATTACATTCACTAGTAGGAGTGAGAAAAACATCACGGGGTGGTGCACATTGTATGGGTGTGTGTTACATTACATTCACTAGTAGGAGTGAGAAAAACATCACGGGGTGGTGCGCATTGTATGGGTGTGTGTTACATTACATTCACTAGTAGGAGTGAGAAAAACATCACGGGGTGGTGCGCATTTTATGGGTGTGTGTTACATTACATTCACTAGTAGGAGTGAGAAAAACATCACGGGGTGGTGCGCATTGTATGGGTGTGTGTTACATTACATTCAGTAGTAGGAGTGAGAAAAACATCACGGGGTGGTGCCCATTGTATGGGTGTGTGTTACATTACCTTCACTAGTAGGAGTGAGAAAAACATCACGGGGTGGTGGGCATTGTATGGGTGTGTGTTACATTACATTCACTAGTAGGAGTGAGAAAAACGTCACGGGGTGGTGGGCATTGTATGGGTGTATGTTACATTACATTCACTAGTAGGAGTGAGAAAAACGTCACGGGGTGGTGCGCATTGTATGGGTGTGTGTTACATTACATTCACTAGTAGGAGTGAGAAAAACATCACGGGGTGGTGCGCATTGTATGGGTGTGTGTTACATTACATTCACTAGTAGGAGTGAGGAAAACATCATGGGGTGGCGCGCATTGTATGGGTGTGTGTTACATTACATTCACTAGTAGGAGTGAGAAAAACATCACGGGGTGGTGCGCATTGTATGGGTGTGTGTTACATTACATTCACTAGTAGGAGTGAGAAAAACATCACGGGGTGGTGCGCATTGTATGGGTGTGTGTTACATTACATTCAGTAGTAGGAGTGAGACAAACATCACAGGGTGTTGCGCATTGTATGGGTGTGTGTTACATTACCTTCACTAGTAGGAGTGAGAAAAACATCACGGGGTGGGGCGCATTGTATGGGTGTGTGTTACATTACATTCACTAGTAGGAGTGAGAAAAACATCACGGGGTGGTGCGCATTGTATGGGTGTGTGTTACATTACATTCACTAGTAGGAGTGAGAAAAACATCACGGGGTGGTGCGCATTGTATGGGTGTGTGTTACATTACATTCACTAGTAGGAGTGAGAAAAACATCACGGGGTGGTGCGCATTGTATGGGTGTGTGTTACATTACATTCACTAGTAGGAGTGAGAAAAACATCACGGGGTGGTGGGCATTGTATGGGTGTGTGTTACATTACATTCACTAGTAGGAGTGAGAAAAACGTCACTGGGTGGTGGGCATTGTATGGGTGTATGTTACATTACATTCACTAGTAGGAGTGAGAAAAACGTCACGGGGTGGTGCGCATTGTATGTGTGTGTGTTACATTACATTCACTAGTAGGAGTGAGAAAAACGTCACGGGGTGGTGCACATTGTATGGGTGTGTGTTACATTACATTCACTAGTAGCAGTGAGAAAAACGTCACGGGGTGGTGCGCATTGTATGGGTGTGTGTTATATTACATTCACAAGTAGGAGTGAAAAAAACATCACGGGGTGGTGCGCATTGTATGGGTGTGTGTTACATTACATTAACTAGTAGGAGTGAGAAAAACATCACGGGGTGGGGCGCATTGTATAGGTGTGTGTTACATTACACTCCCTAGTAGGAGTGAGAAAAACTTCACGGGGTGGGGCGCATTGTATGGGTGTGTGTTACATTAGATTCCCTAGAAGGAGTGAGAAAAACATCACGGGGTGGGGCGCATTGTATGGGTGTGTGTTACATTAGATTCCCTAGTAGGAGTGAGAAAAACATCACGGGGTGGGGCGCATTGTATGGGTGTGTGTTACATTAGATTCACTAGTAGGAGTGAGAAAAACATCACGGGGTGGGGCGCATTGTATGGGTGTGTGTTACATTACATTCACTAGTAGGAATGAGAAAAACATCACGGGGTGGTGCGCATTGTATGGGTGTGTGTTACATTACATTCACTAGTAGGAGTGAGAAAAACATCACGGGGTGGTGCGCATTGTATGGGTGTGTGTTACATTACATTCACTAGTAGGAGTGAGAAAAACATCACGGGGTGGTGCGCATTGTATGGGTGTGTGTTACATTACATTCAGTAGTAGGAGTGAGAAAAACATCACGGGGTGGTGCGCATTGTATGGGTGTGTGTTACATTACCTTCACTAGTAGGAGTGAGAAAAACATCACGGGGTGGTGGGCATTGTATGGGTGTGTGTTACATTACATTCACTAGTAGGAGTGAGAAAAACGTCACGGGGTGGTGGGCATTGTATGGGTGTATGTTACATTACATTCACTAGTAGGAGTGAGAAAAACGTCACGGGGTGGTGCGCATTGTATGGGTGTGTGTTACATTACATTCACTAGTAGGAGTGAGAAAAACGTCACGGGGTGGGGCGCATTGTATGGGTGTGTGTTACATTACATTCACTAGTAGGAGTGAGAAAAACGTCACGGGGTGGTGGGCATTGTATGGGTGTGTGTTACATTACATTCACTAGTAGGAGTGAGAAAAACATCACGGGGTGGTGCGCATTGTATGGGTGTGTGTTACATTACATTCACTAGTAGGAGTGAGAAAAACATCACGGGGTGGTGCGCATTGTATGGGTGTGTGTTACATTACATTCACTAGTAGGAGTGAGAAAAACATCACGGGGTGGTGCGCATTGTATGGGTGTGTGTTACATTACATTCACTAGTAGGAGTGAGAAAAACATCACGGGGTGGTGCGCATTGTATGGGTGTGTGTTACATTACATTCACTAGTAGGAGTGAGAAAAACATCACGGGGTGGTGCGCATTGTATGGGTGTGTGTTACATTACATTCACTAGTAGGAGTGAGAAAAACATCACGGGGTGGTGGGCATTGTATGGGTGTGTGTTACATTACATTCACTAGTAGGAGTGAGAAAAACGTCACGGGGTGGTGGGCATTGTATGGGTGTATGTTACATTACATTCACTAGTAGGAGTGAGAAAAACGTCACGGGGTGGTGCGCATTGTATGGGTGTGTGTTACATTACATTCACTAGTAGGAGTGAGAAAAACGTCACGGGGTGGTGCACATTGTATGGGTGTGTGTTACATTACATTCACTAGTAGCAGTGAGAAAAACGTCACGGGGTGGTGCGCATTGTATGGGTGTGTGTTATATTACATTCACAAGTAGGAGTGAAAAAAACATCACGGGGTGGTGCGCATTGTATGGGTGTGTGTTACATTACATTAACTAGTAGGAGTGAGAAAAACATCACGGGGTGGGGCGCATTGTATGGGTGTGTGTTACATTACACTCCCTAGTAGGAGTGAGAAAAACTTCACGGGTTTGGGCGCATTGTATGGGTGTGTGTTACATTAGATTCCCTAGTAGGAGTGAGAAAAACATCACGGGGTGGGGCGCATTGTATGGGTGTGTGTTACATTAGATTCCCTAGTAGGAGTGAGAAAAACATCACGGGGTGGGGCGCATTGTATGGGTGTGTGTTACATTAGATTCACTAGTAGGAGTGAGAAAAACATCACGGGGTGGGGCGCATTGTATGGGTGTGTGTTACATTACATTCACTAGTAGGAATGAGAAAAACATCACGGGGTGGTGCGCATTGTATGGGTGTGTGTTACATTACATTCACTAGTGGGAGTGAGAAAAACATCACGGGGTGATGCGCATTGTATGGGTGTGTGTTACATTACATTCACTAGTAGGAGTGAGAAAAACATCACGGGGTGGTGCGCATTGTATGGGTGTGTGTTACATTACATTCACTAGTAGGAGTGAGAAAAACATCACGGGGTGGTGCGCATTGTATGGGTGTGTGTTACATTACATTCGCTAGTAGGAGTGAGAAAAACATCACGGGGTGGTGCGCATTGTATGGGTGTGTGTTACATTACATTCAGTAGTAGGAGTGAGACAAACATCACAGGGTGGTGCGCATTGTATGGGTGTGTGTTACATTACCTTCACTAGTAGGAGTGAGAAAAACATCACGGGGTGGTGCGCATTGTATGGGTGTGTGTTACATTACATTCACTAGTAGGATTGAGAAAAACATCACGGGGTGGTGCGCATTGTATGGGTGTGTGTTACATTACATTCACTAGTAGGAGTGAGAAAAACATCACGGGGTGGTGCGCATTGTATGGGTGTGTGTTACATTACATTCACTAGTAGGAGTGAGAAAAACATCACGGGGTGGTGCGCATTGTATGGGTGTGTGTTACATTACATTAACTAGTAGGAGTGAGAAAAACATCACGGGGTGGGGCGCATTGTATAGGTGTGTGTTACATTACACTCCCTAGTAGGAGTGAGAAAAACTTCACGGGGTGGGGCGCATTGTATGGGTGTGTGTTACATTAGATTCCCTAGTAGGAGTGAGAAAAACATCACGGGGTGGGGCGCATTGTATGGGTGTGTGTTACATTAGATTCCCTAGTAGGAGTGAGAAAAACATCACGGGGTGGGGCGCATTGTATGGGTGTGTGTTACATTAGATTCACTAGTAGGAGTGAGAAAAACATCACGGGGTGGTGCGCATTGTATGGGTGTGTGTTACATTACATTCACTAGTAGGAGTGAGAAAAACATCACGGGGTGGTGGGTATTGTATGGGTGTGTGTTACATTACATTCACTAGTAGGAGTGAGAAAAACGTCACGGGGTGGTGGGCATTGTATGGGTGTATGTTACATTACATTCACTAGTAGGAGTGAGAAAAACGTCACGGGGTGGTGCGCATTGTATGGGTGTGTGTTACATTACATTCACTAGTAGGAGTGAGAAAAACGTCACGGGGTGGTGCACATTGTATGGGTGTGTGTTACATTACATTCACTAGTAGCAGTGAGAAAAACGTCACGGGGTGGTGCGCATTGTATGGGTGTGTGTTATATTACATTCACAAGTAGGAGTGAAAAAAACATCACGGGGTGGTGCGCATTGTATGGGTGTGTGTTACATTACATTAACTAGTAGGAGTGAGAAAAACATCACGGGGTGGGGCGCATTGTATGGGTGTGTGTTACATTACACTCCCTAGTAGGAGTGAGAAAAACTTCACGGGTTTGGGCGCATTGTATGGGTGTGTGTTACATTAGATTCCCTAGTAGGAGTGAGAAAAACATCACGGGGTGGGGCGCATTGTATGGGTGTGTGTTACATTAGATTCCCTAGTAGGAGTGAGAAAAACATCACGGGGTGGGGCGCATTGTATGGGTGTGTGTTACATTAGATTCACTAGTAGGAGTGAGAAAAACATCACGGGGTGGGGCGCATTGTATGGGTGTGTGTTACATTACATTCACTAGTAGGAATGAGAAAAACATCACGGGGTGGTGCGCATTGTATGGGTGTGTGTTACATTACATTCACTAGTGGGAGTGAGAAAAACATCACGGGGTGATGCGCATTGTATGGGTGTGTGTTACATTACATTCACTAGTAGGAGTGAGAAAAACATCACGGGGTGGTGCGCATTGTATGGGTGTGTGTTACATTACATTCACTAGTAGGAGTGAGAAAAACATCACGGGGTGGTGCGCATTGTATGGGTGTGTGTTACATTACATTCGCTAGTAGGAGTGAGAAAAACATCACGGGGTGGTGCGCATTGTATGGGTGTGTGTTACATTACATTCAGTAGTAGGAGTGAGACAAACATCACAGGGTGGTGCGCATTGTATGGGTGTGTGTTACATTACCTTCACTAGTAGGAGTGAGAAAAACATCACGGGGTGGTGCGCATTGTATGGGTGTGTGTTACATTACATTCACTAGTAGGATTGAGAAAAACATCACGGGGTGGTGCGCATTGTATGGGTGTGTGTTACATTACATTCACTAGTAGGAGTGAGAAAAACATCACGGGGTGGTGCGCATTGTATGGGTGTGTGTTACATTACATTCACTAGTAGGAGTGAGAAAAACATCACGGGGTGGTGCGCATTGTATGGGTGTGTGTTACATTACATTAACTAGTAGGAGTGAGAAAAACATCACGGGGTGGGGCGCATTGTATAGGTGTGTGTTACATTACACTCCCTAGTAGGAGTGAGAAAAACTTCACGGGGTGGGGCGCATTGTATGGGTGTGTGTTACATTAGATTCCCTAGTAGGAGTGAGAAAAACATCACGGGGTGGGGCGCATTGTATGGGTGTGTGTTACATTAGATTCCCTAGTAGGAGTGAGAAAAACATCACGGGGTGGGGCGCATTGTATGGGTGTGTGTTACATTAGATTCACTAGTAGGAGTGAGAAAAACATCACGGGGTGGGGCGCATTGTATGGGTGTGTGTTACATTACATTCACTAGTAGGAATGAGAAAAACATCACGGGGTGGTGCGCATTGTATGGGTGTGTGTTACATTACATTCACTAGTAGGAGTGAGAAAAACATCACGGGGTGGTGCGCATTGTATGGGTGTGTGTTACATTACATTCACTAGTAGGAGTGAGAAAAACATCACGGGGTGGTGCGCATTGTATGGGTGTGTGTTACATTACATTCACTAGTAGGAGTGAGAAAAACATCACGGGGTGGTGCGCATTTTATGGGTGTGTGTTACATTACATTCACTAGTAGGAGTGAGAAAAACATCACGGGGTGGTGCGCATTGTATGGGTGTGTGTTACATTACATTCAGTAGTAGGAGTGAGAAAAACATCACGGGGTGGTGCCCATTGTATGGGTGTGTGTTACATTACCTTCACTAGTAGGAGTGAGAAAAACATCACGGGGTGGTGGGCATTGTATGGGTGTGTGTTACATTACATTCACTAGTAGGAGTGAGAAAAACGTCACGGGGTGGTGGGCATTGTATGGGTGTATGTTACATTACATTCACTAGTAGGAGTGAGAAAAACGTCACGGGGTGGTGCGCATTGTATGGGTGTGTGTTACATTACATTCACTAGTAGGAGTGAGAAAAACATCACGGGGTGGTGCGCATTGTATGGGTGTGTGTTACATTACATTCACTAGTAGGAGTGAGGAAAACATCATGGGGTGGCGCGCATTGTATGGGTGTGTGTTACATTACATTCACTAGTAGGAGTGAGAAAAACATCACGGGGTGGTGCGCATTGTATGGGTGTGTGTTACATTACATTCACTAGTAGGAGTGAGAAAAACATCACGGGGTGGTGCGCATTGTATGGGTGTGTGTTACATTACATTCAGTAGTAGGAGTGAGACAAACATCACAGGGTGTTGCGCATTGTATGGGTGTGTGTTACATTACCTTCACTAGTAGGAGTGAGAAAAACATCACGGGGTGGGGCGCATTGTATGGGTGTGTGTTACATTACATTCACTAGTAGGAGTGAGAAAAACATCACGGGGTGGTGCGCATTGTATGGGTGTGTGTTACATTACATTCACTAGTAGGAGTGAGAAAAACATCACGGGGTGGTGCGCATTGTATGGGTGTGTGTTACATTACATTCACTAGTAGGAGTGAGAAAAACATCACGGGGTGGTGCGCATTGTATGGGTGTGTGTTACATTACATTCACTAGTAGGAGTGAGAAAAACATCACGGGGTGGTGGGCATTGTATGGGTGTGTGTTACATTACATTCACTAGTAGGAGTGAGAAAAACGTCACTGGGTGGTGGGCATTGTATGGGTGTATGTTACATTACATTCACTAGTAGGAGTGAGAAAAACGTCACGGGGTGGTGCGCATTGTATGTGTGTGTGTTACATTACATTCACTAGTAGGAGTGAGAAAAACGTCACGGGGTGGTGCACATTGTATGGGTGTGTGTTACATTACATTCACTAGTAGCAGTGAGAAAAACGTCACGGGGTGGTGCGCATTGTATGGGTGTGTGTTATATTACATTCACAAGTAGGAGTGAAAAAAACATCACGGGGTGGTGCGCATTGTATGGGTGTGTGTTACATTACATTAACTAGTAGGAGTGAGAAAAACATCACGGGGTGGGGCGCATTGTATAGGTGTGTGTTACATTACACTCCCTAGTAGGAGTGAGAAAAACTTCACGGGGTGGGGCGCATTGTATGGGTGTGTGTTACATTAGATTCCCTAGAAGGAGTGAGAAAAACATCACGGGGTGGGGCGCATTGTATGGGTGTGTGTTACATTAGATTCCCTAGTAGGAGTGAGAAAAACATCACGGGGTGGGGCGCATTGTATGGGTGTGTGTTACATTAGATTCACTAGTAGGAGTGAGAAAAACATCACGGGGTGGGGCGCATTGTATGGGTGTGTGTTACATTACATTCACTAGTAGGAATGAGAAAAACATCACGGGGTGGTGCGCATTGTATGGGTGTGTGTTACATTACATTCACTAGTAGGAGTGAGAAAAACATCACGGGGTGGTGCGCATTGTATGGGTGTGTGTTACATTACATTCACTAGTAGGAGTGAGAAAAACATCACGGGGTGGTGCGCATTGTATGGGTGTGTGTTACATTACATTCAGTAGTAGGAGTGAGAAAAACATCACGGGGTGGTGCGCATTGTATGGGTGTGTGTTACATTACCTTCACTAGTAGGAGTGAGAAAAACATCACGGGGTGGTGGGCATTGTATGGGTGTGTGTTACATTACATTCACTAGTAGGAGTGAGAAAAACGTCACGGGGTGGTGGGCATTGTATGGGTGTATGTTACATTACATTCACTAGTAGGAGTGAGAAAAACGTCACGGGGTGGTGCGCATTGTATGGGTGTGTGTTACATTACATTCACTAGTAGGAGTGAGAAAAACGTCACGGGGTGGGGCGCATTGTATGGGTGTGTGTTACATTACATTCACTAGTAGGAGTGAGAAAAACGTCACGGGGTGGTGGGCATTGTATGGGTGTGTGTTACATTACATTCACTAGTAGGAGTGAGAAAAACATCACGGGGTGGTGCGCATTGTATGGGTGTGTGTTACATTACATTCACTAGTAGGAGTGAGAAAAACATCACGGGGTGGTGCGCATTGTATGGGTGTGTGTTACATTACATTCACTAGTAGGAGTGAGAAAAACGTCACGGGGTGGTGCGCATTGTATGGGTGTGTGTTACATTACATTCACTAGTAGGAGTGAGAAAAACGTCACGGGGTGGTGCGCATTGTATGGGTGTGTGTTACATTACATTCACTAGTAGGAGTGAGAAAAACGTCACGGGGTGGTGCACATTGTATGGGTGTGTGTTACATTACATTCACTAGTAGCAGTGAGAAAAACGTCACGGGGTGGTGCGCATTGTATGGGTGTGTGTTATATTACATTCACAAGTAGGAGTGAAAAAAACATCACGGGGTGGTGCGCATTGTATGGGTGTGTGTTACATTACATTAACTAGTAGGAGTGAGAAAAACATCACGGGGTGGGGCGCATTGTATGGGTGTGTGTTACATTACACTCCCTAGTAGGAGTGAGAAAAACTTCACGGGGTGGGGAGCATTGTATGGGTGTGTGTTACATTAGATTCCCTAGTAGGAGTGAGAAAAACATCATGGGGTGGGGTGCATTGTATGGGTGTGTGTTACATTAGATTCCCTAGTAGGAGTGAGAAAAACATCACGGGGTGGGGCGCATTGTATGGGTGTGTGTTACATTAGATTCACTAGTAGGAATGAGAAAAACATCACGGGGTGGTGGGCATTGTATGGGTTTGTGTTACATTACATTCACTAGTAGGAATGAGAAAAACATCACGGGGTGGTGCGCATTGTATGGGTGTGTGTTACATTACCTTCACTAGTAGGAGTGAGAAAAACATCACTGGGTGGTGCGCATTGTATGGGTGTGTGTTACATTACATTCACTAGTAGGAGTGAGAAAAACATCACGGGGTGGTGCGCATTGTATGGGTGTGTGTTACATTACCTTCACTAGTAGCAGTGAGAAAAACATCACGTGGTGGTGCGCATTGTATGGGTGTGTGTTACATTACATTCACTAGTAGGAGTGAGAAAAACATCACGGGGTGGTGCGCATTGTATGGGTGTGTGTTACATTACATTCACTATTAGGAGTGAGAAAAACGTCACGGGGTGGTGCGCATTGTATGGGTGTGTGTTACATTACATTCACTAGTAGGAGTGAGAAATACGTCACGGGGTGGTGCGCATTGTATGGGTGTGTGTTACATTACATTCACTAGTAGGAGTGAGAAAAACGTCACGGGGTGGTGCACTTTGTATGGGTGTGTGTTACATTACATTCACTAGTAGCAGTGAGAAAAACGTCACGGGGTGGTGCGCATTGTATGGGTGTGTGTTATATTACATTCACAAGTCGGAGTGAAAAAAACATCACGGGGTGGTGCGCATTGTATGGGTGTGTGTTACATTACATTAACTAGTAGGAGTCAAAAAAACATCACGGGGTGGGGCGCATTGTATGGGTGTGTGTTACATTACACTCCCTAGTAGGAGTGAGAAAAACTTCACGGGGTGGGGCGCATTGTATGGGTGTGTGTTACATTAGATTCCCTAGTAGGAGCGAGAAAAACATCACGGGGTGGGGCGCATTGTATGGGTGTGTGTTACATTAGATTCCCTAGTAGGAGTGAGAAAAACATCACGGGATGGGGCGCATTGTATGGGTGTGTGTTACATTACATTCACTAGTAGGAATGAGAAAAACATCACGGGGTGGTGCGCATTGTATGGGTGTGTGTTACATTACATTCACTAGTAGGAGTGAGAAAAACATCACGGGGTGGTGCGCATTGTATGGGTGTGTGTTACATTACATTCACTAGTAGGAGTGAGAAAAACATCACGGGGTGGTGCGCATTGTATGGGTGTGTGTTACATTACATTCACTAGTAGGAGTGAGAAAAACATCACGGGGTGGTGCGCATTGTATGGGTGTGTGTTACATTACATTCACTAGTAGGAGTGAGAAAAACGTCACGGGGTGGTGGGCATTGTATGGGTGTATGTTACATTATATTCACTAGTAGGAGTGAGAAAAACGTCACGGGGTGGTGCGCATTGTATGGGTGTGTGTTACATTACATTCACTAGTAGGAGTGAGAAAAACGTCACGGGGTGGGGCGCATTGTATGGGTGTGTGTTACATTACATTCACTAGTAGGAGTGAGAAAAACGTCACGGGGTGGTGGGCATTGTATGGGTGTGTGTTACATTACATTCACTAGTAGGAGTGAGAAAAACATCACGTGGTGGTGCGCATTGTATGGGTGTGTGTTACATTACATTCACTAGTAGAAGTGAGAAAAACATCACGGGGTGGTGCGCATTGTATGGGTGTGTGTTACATTACATTCACTAGTAGGAGTGAGAAAAACGTCACGGGGTGGTGCGCATTGTATGGGTGTGTGTTACATTACATTCACTAGTAGGAGTGAGAAAAACGTCACGGGGTGGTGCGCATTGTATTGGTGTGTGTTACATTACATTCACTAGTAGGAGTGAGAAAAACGTCACGGGGTGGTGCGCATTGTATGGGTGTGTGTTACATTACCTTCACTAGTAGGAGTGAGAAAAACGTCACGGGGTGGTGCGCATTGTATGGGTGTGTGTTACATTACATTCACTAGTAGGAGTGAGGAAAACATCACGGGGTGGTGCGCATTGTATGGGTGTGTGTTACATTACCTTCACTAGTAGGAGTGAGAAAAACATCACGGGGTGGTGGGCATTGTATGGGTGTGTGTTATATTACATTCACTAGTAGGAGTGAGAAAAACGTCACGGGGTCGTGCGCATTTTATGGGTGTGTGTTACATTACATTCACTAGTAGGAGTGAGAAAAACGTCACGGGGTGGTGCGCATTGTATGGGTGTGTGTTACATTACATTCACTAGTATTAGTGAGAAAAACGTCACGGGGTGGTGCGCATTGTATGGGTGTGTGTTACATTACATTCACTAGTAGGAGTGAGAAAAACGTCACGGGGTGGTGCACATTATATGGGTGTGTGTTACATTACATTCACTAGTAGCAGTGAGAAAAACGTCACGGGGTGGTGCGCATTGTATGGGTGTGTGTTATATTACATTCACAAGTAGGAGTGAAAAAAACATCACGGGGTGGTGCGCATTGTATGGGTGTGTGTTACATTACATTAACTAGTAGGAGTGAGAAAAACATCACGGGGTGGGGCGCATTGTATGGGTGTGTGTTACATTACACTCCCTAGTAGGAGTGAGAAAAACTTCACAGGGTGGGGCACATTCTATTGGTGTGTGTTACATTAGATTCCCTAGTAGGAGTGAGAAAAACATCACGGGGTGGGGCGCATTGTATGGGTGTGTGTTACATTAGATTCCCTAGTAGGAGTGAGAAAAACATCACGGGGTGGGGCGCATTGTATGGGTGTGTGTTACATTAGATTCACTAGTAGGAGTGAGAAAAACATCACGGGGTGGGGCGCATTGTATGGGTGTGTGTTACATTACATTCACTAGTAGGAATGAGAAAAACATCACGGGGTGGTGCGCATTGTATGGGTGTGTGTTACATTACAATCACTAGTAGGAGTGAGAAAAACATCACGGGGTGGTGTGCATTGTATGGGTGTGTGTTACATTACATTCACTAGTAGGAGTGAGAAAAACATCACGGGGTGGTGCGCATTGTATGGGTGTGTGTTACATTACATTCACTAGTAGGAGTGAGAAAAACATCACGGGGTGGTGCGCATTGTATGGGTGTGTGTTACATTACATTCACTAGTAGGAGTGAGAAAAACATCACGGGGTGGTGCGCATTGTATGGGTGTGTGTTACATTACATTCAGTAGTAGGAGTGAGACAAACATCACGGGGTGGTGCGCATTGTATGGGTGTGTGTTACATTACCTTCACTAGTAGGAGTGAGAAAAACATCACGGGGTGGGGCGCATTGTATGGGTGTGTGTTACATTACATTCACTAGTAGGAGTGAGAAAAACATCACGGGGTGGTGCGCATTGTATGGGTGTGTGTTACATTACATTCACTAGTAGGAGTGAGAAAAACATCACGGGGTGGTGCGCATTGTATGGGTGTGTGTTACATTACATTCACTAGTAGGAGTGAGAAAAACATCACGGGGTGGTGCGCATTGTATGGGTGTGTGTTACATTACATTCACTAGTAGGAGTGAGAAAAACATCACGGGGTGGTGGGCAATGTATGGGTGTGTGTTACATTACATTCACTAGTAGGAGTGAGAAAAACGTCATGGGGTGGTGGTCATTGTATGGGTGTATGTTACATTACATTCACTAGTAGGAGTGAGAAAAACGTCACGGGGTGGTGTGCATTGTATGGGTGTGTGTTACATTACATTCACTAGTAGGAGTGAGAAAAACGTCACGGGGTGGTGCACATTGTATGGGTCTGTGTTACATTACATTCACTAGTAGCAGTGAGAAAAACGTCACGGGGTGGTGCGCATTGTATGGGTGTGTGTTATATTACATTCACAAGTAGGAGTGAAAAAAACATCACGGGGTGGTGCGCATTGTATGGGTGTGTGTTACATTACATTAACTAGTAGGAGTGAGAAAAACATCACGGGGTGGGGCGCATTGTATGGGTGTGTGTTACATTACACTCCCTAGTAGGAGTGAGAAAAACTTCACGGGGTGGGGCGCATTGTATGGGTGTGTGTTACATTAGATTCCCTAGTAGGAGTGAGAAAAACATCACGGGGTGGGGCGCATTGTATGGGTGTGTGTTACATTAGATTCCCTAGTAGGAGTGAGAAAAACATCACGGGGTGGGGCGCATTGTATGGGTGTGTGTTACATTAGATTCACTAGTAGGAGTGAGAAAAACATCACGGGGTGGGGCGCATTGTATGGGTGTGTGTTACATTATATTCACTAGTAGGAATGAGAAAAACATCACGGGGTGGTGTGCATTGTATGGGTGTGTGTTACATTACATTCACTAGTAGGAGTGAGAAAAACATCACGGGGTGGTGCGCATTGTATGGGTGTGTGTTACATTACATTCACTAGTAGGAGTGAGAAAAACATCACGGGGTGGTGCGCATTGTATGGGTGTGTGTTACATTAGATTCCCTAGTAGGAGTGAGAAAAACATCACGGGGTGAGGCGCATTGTATGGGTGTGTGTTAAATTAGATTCCCTAGTAGGAGTGAGAAAAACATCACGGGGTGGGGCGCATTGTATGGGTGTGTGTTACATTAGATTCACTAGTAGGAGTGAGAAAAACATCACGGGGTGGGGCGCATTGTATGGGTGTGTGTTACATTACATTCACTAGTAGGAATGAGAAAAACATCACGGGGTGGTGCGCATTGTATGGGTGTGTGTTACATTACCTTCACTAGTAGGAGTGAGAAAAACATCACGGGGTGGTGCGCATTGTATGGGTGTGTGTTACATTACATTCACTAGTAGGAGTGAGAAAAACATCACGGGGTGGTGCGCATTGTATGGGTGTGTGTTACATTACCTTCACTAGTAGGAGTGAGAAAAACATCACGGGGTGGTGGGCATTGTATGGGTGTGTGTTACATTACATTCACTAGTAGGAGTGAGAAAAACATCACGGGGTGGTGCGCATTGTATGGGTGTGTGTTACATTACATTCACTAGTAGGAGTGAGAAAAACGTCACGGGGTGGTGCGCATTGTATGGGTGTGTGTTACATTACATTCACTAGTAGGAGTGAGAAAAACGTCACGGGGTGGTGCGCATTGTATGGGTGTGTGTTACATTACATTCACTAGTAGGAGTGAGAAAAACGTCACGGGGTGGTGCACATTGTATGGGTGTGTGTTACATTACATTCACTAGTAGCAGTGAGAGAAACGTCACGAGGTGGTGCGCATTGTATGGGTGTGTGTTATATTACATTCACAAGTAGGAGTGAAAAAAACATCACGGGGTGGTGCGCATTGTATGGGTGTGTGTTACATTACATTAACTAGTAGGAGTGAGAAAAACATCACGGGGTGGGGCGTATTGTATGGGTGTGTGTTACATTACACTCCCTAGTAGGAGTGAGAGAAACTTCACGGGGTGGGGCGCATTGTATGGGTGTGTGTTACATTAGATTCCCTAGTAGGAGTGAGAAAAACATCATGGGGTGGGGCGCATTGTATGGGTGTGTGTTACATTAGATTCCCTAGCAGGAGTGAGAAAAACATCACGGGGTGGGGCGTATTGTATGGGTGTGTGTTACATTAGATTCACTAGTAGGAGTGAGAAAAACATCACGGGGTGGGGCGCATTGTATGGGTGTGTGTTACATTACATTCACTAGTAGGAATGAGAAAAACATCACGGGGTGGTGTGCATTGTATGGGTGTGTGTTACATTACATTCACTAGTAGGAGTGAGAAAAACATCACGGGGTGGTGCGCATTGTATGGGTGTGTGTTACATTACATTCACTAGTAGGAGTGAGAAAAACATCACGGGGTGGTGCGCATTGTATGGGTGTGTGTTACATTACATTCACTAGTAGGAGTGAGAAAAACGTCACGGGGTGGTGCGCATTGTATGGGTGTGTGTTACATTAGATTCACTAGTAGGAGTGAGAAAAACATCACGGGGTGGTGCGCATTGTATGGGTGTGTGTTACATTACATTCAGTAGTAGGAGTGAGAAAAACATCACGGGGTGGTGTGCATTGTATGGGTGTGTGTTACATTACCTTCACTAGTAGGAGTGAGAAAAACATCACGGGGTGGGGCGCATTGTATGGGTGTGTGTTACATTACATTCACTAGTAGGAGTGAGAAAAACATCACGGGGTGGTGCGCATTGTATGGGTGTGTGTTACATTACATTCACTAGTAGGAGTGAGAAAAACATCATGGGGTGGTGCGCATTGTATGGGTGTGTGTTACATTACATTCACTAGTAGGAGTGAGAAAAACATCACGGGGTGGTGCGCATTGTATGGGTGTGTGTTACATTACATTCACTAGTAGGAGTGAGAAAAACGTCACGGGGTGGTGCGCATTGTATGGGTGTGTGTTACATTACATTCACTAGTAGGAGTGAGAAAAACGTCACGGGGTGGTGCGCATTGTATGGGTGTGTGTTACATTACATTCACTAGTAGGAGTGAGAAAAACGTCACGGGGTGGTGCGCATTGTATGGGTGTGTGTTACATTACATTCACTAGTAGCAGTGAGAAAAACGTCACGGGGTGGTGCGCATTGTATGGGTGTGTGTTACATTACATTAACTAGTAGGAGTGAGAAAAACATCACGGGGTGGGGCGCATTGTATGGGTGTGTGTTACATTACACTCCCTAGTAGGAGTGAGAAAAACTTCACGGGGTGGGGCGCATTGTATGGGTGTGTGTTACATTACACTCCCTCGTAGGAGTGACAAAAACTTCACGGGGTGGGGCGCATTGTATGGGTGTGTGTTACATTAGATTCCCTAATAGGAGTGAGAAAAACATCACGGGGTGGGGCGCATTGTATGGGTGTGTGTTACATTAGATTCACTAGTAGGAGTGAGAAAAACATCACGAGGTGGGGCGCATTGTATGGGTGTGTGTTACATTACCTTCACTAGTAGGAGTGAGAAAAACATCACGGGGTGGTGCGCATTGTATGGGTGTGTGTTACATTACATTCACTAGTAGGAGTGAGAAAAACATCACGGGGTGGTGCGCATTGTATGGGTGTGTGTTACATTACATTCACTAGTAGGAGTGAGAAAAACGTCACGGGGTGGTGCGCATTGTATGGGTGTGTGTTACATTACATTCACTAGTAGGAGTGAGAAAAACGTCACGGGGTGGTGCGCATTGTATGGGTGTGTGTTACATTACATTCACTAGTAGGAGTGAGAAAAACGTCACGGGGTGGTGCGCATTGTATGGGTGTGTGTTACATTACATTCACTAGTAGCAGTGAGAAAAACGTCACGGGGTTGTGCGCATTGTTTGGGTGTGTGTTACATTACATTCACTAGTAGGAGTGAGAAAAACATCACGGGGTGGTGCGCATTGTATGGGTGTGTGTTACATTACCTTCACTAGTAGGAGTGAGAAAAACATCACGGGGTGGTGCGCATTGTATGGGTGTGTGTTACATTACATTCACTAGTAGGAGTGAGAAAAACGTCAAGGGGTGGTGCGCATTGCATGGGTGTGTGTTACTTTACATTCACTAGTAGGAGTGAGAAAAACATCACGGGGTGGTGCGCATTGTATGGGTGTGTGTTACATTACATTCAGTAGTAGGAGTGAGAAAAACATCACGGGGTGGTGCGCATTGTATGGGTGTGTGTTACATTACATTCACTAGTAGGAGTGAGAAAAACATCACGGGGTGGGGCGCATTGTATGGGTGTGTGTTACATTACACTCCCTAGTAGGAGTGAGAAAAACTTCACGGGGTGGGGCGCATTTTATGGGTGTGTGTTACATTAGATTCCCTAGTAGGAGTGAGAAAAACATCACGGGGTGGGGCGCATTGTGTGGGTGTGTGTTACATTAGATTCCCTAGTAGGAGTGAGAAAAACATCACGGGGTGGGGCGCATTGTATGGGTGTGTGTTACATTAGATTCACTAGTAGGAGTGAGAAAAACATCACGGGGTGGGGCGCATTGTATGGTCGTGTGTTACATTACATTCACTAGTAGGAATGAGAAAAACATCACGGGGTGGTGCGCATTGTATGGGTGTGTGTTACATTACCTTCACTAGTAGGAGTGAGAAAAACATCACGGGGTGGTGCGCATTGTATGGGTGTGTGTTACATTACATTCACTAGTAGGAGTGAGAAAAACATCACGGGGTGGTGCGCATTGTATGGGTGTGTGTTACATTACCTTCACTAGTAGGAGTGAGAAAAATATCACGGGGTGGTGGGCATTGTATGGGTGTGTGTTACATTACATTCACTAGTAGGAGTGAGAAAAACGTCACGGGGTGGTGCGCATTGTATGGGTGTGTGTTATATTACATTCACTAGTAGGAGTGAGAAAAACGTCACGGGGTGGTTCACATTGTATGGGTGTGTGTTAAATTACATTCACTAGTAGGAGTGAGAAAAACGTAACGGGGTGGTGCACATTGTATGGGTGTGTGTTACATTACATTCACTAGTAGCAGTGAGAAAAACATCACGGGGTGGTGCGCATTGTATGGGTGTGTGTTATATTACATTCACAAGTAGGAGTGAAAAAAACATCACGGGGTGGTGCGCATTGTATGGGTGTGTGTTACATTACATTAACTAGTAGGAGTGAGAAAAACATCACGGGATGGGGCGCATTGTATGGGTGTGTGTTACATTACACTCCCTAGTAGGAGTGAGAAAAACTTCACGGGGTGGGGCGCATTGTATGGGTGTGTGTTACATTAGATTCCCTAGTAGGAGTGAGAAAAACATCACGGGGTGGGGCGCATTGTATGGGTGGTGTGTTACATTAGATTCCCTAGTAGGAGTGAGAAAAACATCACGGGGTGGGGCGCATTGTATGGGTGTGTGTTACATTAGATTCACTAGTAGGAGTGAGAAAAACATCATGGGGTGGGGCGCATTGTATGGGTGTGTGTTACATTACATTCACTAGTAGGAATGAGAAAAACATCACGGGGTGGTGCGCATTGTATGGGTGTGTGTTACATTACCTTCACTAGTAGGAGTGAGAAAAACATCACGGGGTGGTGCGCATTGTATGGGTGTGTGTTACATTACATTCACTAGTAGGAGTGAGAAAAACATCACGGGGTGGTGCGCATTGTATGGGTGGTGTTACATTACATTCACTAGTAGGAGTGAGAAAAATGTCACGGGGTGGTGCACATTGTATGGGTGTGTGTTACATTACATTCACTAGTAGCAGTGAGAAAAACCTCACGGGGTGGTGCGCTTTGTATGGGTGTGTGTTATATTACATTCACAAGTAGGAGTGAAAAAAACATCACGGGGTGGTGCGCATTGTATGGGTGTGTGTTACATTACATTAACTAGTAGGAGTGAGACAAACATCACGGGGTGGGGCGCATTGTATGGGTGTGTGTTACATTACACTCCCTAGTAGGAGTGAGAAAAACTTCACGGGGTGGGGCGCATTGTATGGGTGTGTGTTACATTACCTTCACTAGTAGGAGTGAGAAAAACATCACGGGGTGGTGGGCATTGTATGGGTGTGTGTTACATTACATTCACTAGTAGGAGTGAGAAAAACATCACGGGGTGGTGCGCATTGTATGGGTGTGTGTTACATTACATTCACTAGTAGGAGTGAGAAAAACGTCACGGGGTGGTGCGCATTGTATGGGTGTGTGTTACATTACATTCACTAGTAGGAGTGAGAAAAACGTCACGGGGTGGTGCGCATTGTATGGGTGTGTGTTACATTACATTCACTAGTAGCAGTGAGAAAAACGTCACGGGGTGGTGCGCATTGTATGGGTGTGTGTTATATTACATTCACAAGTAGGAGTGAGAAAAACATCACGGGGTGGTGCGCATTGTATGGGTGTGTGTTACATTACATTCACTAGTAGGAGTGAGAAAAACGTCACGGGGTGGTGGGCATTGTATGGGTGTATGTTACATTACATTCACTAGTAGGAGTGAGAAAAACGTCACGGGGTGGTGCGCATTGTATGGGTGTGTGTTACATTACATTCACTAGTAGGAGTGAGAAAAACGTCACGGGGTGGGGCGCATTGTATGGGTGTGTGTTACATTACATTCACTAGTAGGAGTGAGAAAAACGTCACGGGGTGGTGGGCATTGTATGGGTGTGTGTTACATTACATTCACTAGTAGGAGTGAGAAAAACATCACGGGGTGGTGCGCATTGTATGGGTGTGTGTTACATTACATTCACTAGTAGGAGTGAGAAAAACATCACGGGGTGGTGCGCATTGTATGGGTGTGTGTTACATTACATTCACTAGTAGGAGTGAGAAAAACGTCACGGGGTGGTGCGCATTGTATGGGTGTGTGTTACATTACATTCACTAGTAGGAGTGAGAAAAACGTCACGGGGTGGTGCGCATTGTATGGGTGTGTGTTACATTACATTCACTAGTAGGAGTGAGAAAAACGTCACGGGGTGGTGCACATTGTATGGGTGTGTGTTACATTACATTCACTAGTAGCAGTGAGAAAAACGTCACGGGGTGGTGCGCATTGTATGGGTGTGTGTTATATTACATTCACAAGTAGGAGTGAAAAAAACATCACGGGGTGGTGCGCATTGTATGGGTGTGTGTTACATTACATTAACTAGTAGGAGTGAGAAAAACATCACGGGGTGGGGCGCATTGTATGGGTGTGTGTTACATTACACTCCCTAGTAGGAGTGAGAAAAACTTCACGGGGTGGGGCGCATTGTATGGGTGTGTGTTACATTAGATTCCCTAGTAGGAGTGAGAAAAACATCATGGGGTGGGGTGCATCGTATGGGTGTGTGTTACATTAGATTCCCTAGTAGGAGTGAGAAAAACATCACGGGGTGGGGCGCATTGTATGGGTGTGTGTTACATTAGATTCACTAGTAGGAATGAGAAAAACATCACGGGGTGGTGGGCATTGTATGGGTTTGTGTTACATTACATTCACTAGTAGGAATGAGAAAAACATCACGGGGTGGTGCGCATTGTATGGGTGTGTGTTACATTACCTTCACTAGTAGGAGTGAGAAAAACATCACTGGGTGGTGCGCATTGTATGGGTGTGTGTTACATTACATTCACTAGTAGGAGTGAGAAAAACATCACGGGGTGGTGCGCATTGTATGGGTGTGTGTTACATTACCTTCACTAGTAGCAGTGAGAAAAACATCACGGGGTGGTGCGCATTGTATGGGTGTGTGTTACATTACATTCACTAGTAGGAGTGAGAAAAACATCACGGGGTGGTGCGCATTGTATGGGTGTGTGTTACATTACATTCACTATTAGGAGTGAGAAAAACGTCACGGGGTGGTGCGCATTGTATGGGTGTGTGTTACATTACATTCACTAGTAGGAGTGAGAAATACGTCACGGGGTGGTGCGCATTGTATGGGTGTGTGTTACATTACATTCACTAGTAGGAGTGAGAAAAACGTCACGGGGTGGTGCGCTTTGTATGGGTGTGTGTTACATTACATTCACTAGTAGCAGTGAGAAAAACGTCACGGGGTGGTGCGCATTGTATGGGTGTGTGTTATATTACATTCACAAGTCGGAGTGAAAAAAACATCACGGGGTGGTGCGCATTGTATGGGTGTGTGTTACATTACATTAACTAGTAGGAGTCAGAAAAACATCACGGGGTGGGGCGCATTGTATGGGTGTGTGTTACATTACACTCCCTAGTAGGAGTGAGAAAAACTTCACGGGGTGGGGCGCATTGTATGGGTGTGTGTTACATTAGATTCCCTAGTAGGAGCGAGAAAAACATCACGGGGTGGGGCGCATTGTATGGGTGTGTGTTACATTAGATTCCCTAGTAGGAGTGAGAAAAACATCACGGGATGGGGCGCATTGTATGGGTGTGTGTTACATTACATTCACTAGTAGGAGTGAGAAAAACATCACGGGGTGGTGCGCATTGTATGGGTGTGTGTTACATTACATTCACTAGTAGGAGTGAGAAAAACATCACGGGGTGGTGCGCATTGTATGGGTGTGTGTTACATTACATTCACTAGTAGGAGTGAGAAAAACATCACGGGGTGGTGCGCATTGTATGGGTGTGTGTTACATTACATTCACTAGTAGGAGTGAGAAAAACGTCACGGGGTGGTGGGCATTGTATGGGTGTATGTTACATTACATTCACTAGTAGGAGTGAGAAAAACGTCACGGGGTGGTGCGCATTGTATGGGTGTGTGTTACATTACATTCACTAGTAGGAGTGAGAAAAACGTCACGGGGTGGGGCGCATTGTATGGGTGTGTGTTACATTACATTCACTAGTAGGAGTGAGAAAAACGTCACGGGGTGGGGGGCATTGTATGGGTGTGTGTTACATTACATTCACTAGTAGGAGTGAGAAAAACATCACGTGGTGGTGCGCATTGTATGGGTGTGTGTTACATTACATTCACTAGTAGAAGTGAGAAAAACATCACGGGGTGGTGCGCATTGTATGGGTGTGTGTTACATTACATTCACTAGTAGGAGTGAGAAAAACGTCACGGGGTGGTGCGCATTGTATGGGTGTGTGTTACATTACATTCACTAGTAGGAGTGAGAAAAACGTCACGGGGTGGTGCGCATTGTATTGGTGTGTGTTACATTACATTCACTAGTAGGAGTGAGAAAAACGTCACGGGGTGGTGCGCATTGTATGGGTGTGTGTTACATTACATTCACTAGTAGGAGTGAGAAAAACGTCACGGGGTGGTGCGCATTGTATGGGTGTGTGTTACATTACCTTCACTAGTAGGAGTGAGAAAAACGTCACGGGGTGGTGCGCATTGTATGGGTGTGTGTTACATTACATTCACTAGTAGGAGTGAGGAAAACATCACGGGGTGGTGCGCATTGTATGGGTGTGTGTTACATTACCTTCACTAGTAGGAGTGAGAAAAACGTCACCGGGTGGTGGGCATTGTATGGGTGTGTGTTATATTACATTCACTAGTAGGAGTGAGAAAAACGTCACGGGGTCGTGCGCATTTTATGGGTGTGTGTTACATTACATTCACTAGTAGGAGTGAGAAAAACGTCACGGGGTGGTGCGCATTGTATGGGTGTGTGTTACATTACATTCACTAGTATTAGTGAGAAAAACGTCACGGGGTGGTGCGCATTGTATGGGTGTGTGTTACATTACATTCACTAGTAGGAGTGAGAAAAACGTCACGGGGTGGTGCACATTGTATGGGTGTGTGTTACATTACATTCACTAGTAGCAGTGAGAAAAACGTCACGGGGTGGTGCGCATTGTATGGGTGTGTGTTATATTACATTCACAAGTAGGAGTGAAAAAAACATCACGGGGTGGTGCGCATTGTATGGGTGTGTGTTACATTACATTAACTAGTAGGAGTGAGAAAAACATCACGGGGTGGGGCGCATTGTATGGGTGTGTGTTACATTACACTCCCTAGTAGGAGTGAGAAAAACTTCACGGGGTGGGGCGCATTCTATGGGTGTGTGTTACATTAGATTCCCTAGTAGGAGTGAGAAAAACATCACGGGGTGGGGCGCATTGTATGGGTGTGTGTTACATTAGATTCCCTAGTAGGAGTGAGAAAAACATCACGGGGTGGGGCGCATTGTATGGGTGTGTGTTACATTAGATTCACTAGTAGGAGTGAGAAAAACATCACGGGGTGGGGCGCATTGTATGGGTGTGTGTTACATTACATTCACTAGTAGGAGTGAGAAAAACATCACGGGGTGGTGCGCATTGTATGGGTGTGTGTTACATTACATTCACTAGTAGGAGTGAGAAAAACATCACGGGGTGGTGCGCATTGTATGGGTGTGTGTTACATTACATTCACTAGTAGGAGTGAGAAAAACATCACGGGGTGGTGCGCATTGTATGGGTGTGTGTTACATTACATTCACTAGTAGGAGTGAGAAAAACATCACGGGGTGGTGCGCATTGTATGGGTGTGTGTTATATTACTTTCAGTAGTAGGAGTGAGAAAAACATCACGGGGTGGTGCGCATTGTATGGGTGTGTGTTACATTACCTTCAGTAGTAGGAGTGAGAAAAACATCATGGGGTGGGGCGCATTGTATGGGTGTGTGTTACATTACATTCACTAGTAGGAGTGAGAAAAACATCACGGGGTGGTGCGCATTGTATGGGTGTGTGTTACATTGCATTCACTAGTAGGAGTGAGAAAAACATCACGGGGTGGTGCGCATTGTATGGGTGTGTGTTACATTACATTCACTAGTAGGAGTGAGAAAAACATCACGGGGTGGTGCGCATTGTATGGGTGTCTGTTACATTACATTCACTAGTAGGAGTGAGAAAAACATCACGGGGTGGTGGGCATTGTATGGGTGTGTGTTACATTACATTCACTAGTAGGAGTGAGAAAAACGTCACGGGGTGGTGGGCATTGTATGGGTGTATGTTACATTACATTCACTAGTAGGAGTGAGAAAAACGTCACGGGGTGGTGCGCATTGTATGGGTGTGTGTTACATTACATTCACTAGTAGGAGTGAGAAAAACGTCACGGGGTGGTGCACATTGTATGGGTGTGTGTTACATTACATTCACTAGTAGCAGTGAGAAAAACGTCACGGGGTGGTGCGCATTGTATGGGTGTGTGTTATATTACATTCACAAGTAGGAGTGAAAAAAACATCACGGGGTGGTGCGCATTGTATGGGTGTGTGTTACATTACATTAACTAGTAGGAGTGAGAAAAACATCACGGGGTGGGGCGCATTGTATGGGTGTGTGTTACATTACACTCCCTAGTAGGAGTGAGAAAAACTTCACGGGGTGGGGCGCATTGTATGGGTGTGTGTTACATTAGATCCCTAGTAGGAGTGAGAAAAACATCACGGGGTGGGGCGCATTGTATGGGTGTGTGTTACATTAGATTCCCTAGTAGGAGTGAGAAAAACATCACGCGGTGGGGCGCATTGTATGGGTGTGTGTTACATTAGATTCACTAGTAGGAGTGAGAAAAACATCACGGGGTGGGGCGCATTGTATGGGTGTGTGTTACATTACATTCACTAGTAGGAGTGAGAAAAACATCACGGGGTGGTGCGCATTGTATGGGTGTGTGTTACATTACATTCACTAGTAGGAGTGAGAAAAACATCACGGGGTGGTGCGCATTGTATGGGTGTGTGTTACATTACAATCACTAGTAGGAGTGAGAAAAACATCACGGGGTGGTGCGCATTGTATGGGTGTGTGTTACATTACATTCACTAGTAGGAGTGAGAAAAACATCACGGGGTGGTGCGCATTGTATGGGTGTGTGTTACATTACTTTCACTAGTAGGAGTGAGAAAAACATCACGGGGTGGTGCGCATTGTATGGGTGTGTGTTACATTACATTCACTAGTAGGAGTGAGAAAAACATCACGGGGTGGTGCGCATTGTATGGGTGTGTGTTACATTACATTCAGTAGTAGGAGTGAGACAAACATCACGGGGTGGTGCGCATTGTATGGGTGTGTGTTACATTACCTTCACTAGTAGGAGTGAGAAAAACATCACGGGGTGGGGCGCATTGTATGGGTGTGTGTTACATTACATTCACTAGTAGGAGTGAGAAAAACATCACGGGGTGGTGCGCATTGTATGGGTGTGTGTTACATTACATTCACTAGTAGGAGTGAGAAAAACATCACGGGGTGGTGCGCATTGTATGGGTGTGTGTTACATTACATTCACTAGTAGGAGTGAGAAAAACATCACGGGGTGGTGCGCATTGTATGGGTGTGTGTTACATTACATTCACTAGTAGGAGTGAGAAAAACATCACGGGGTGGTGGGCAATGTATGGGTGTGTGTTACATTACATTCACTAGTAGGAGTGAGAAAAACGTCATGGGGTGGTGGGCATTGTATGGGTGTATGTTACATTACATTCACTAGTAGGAGTGAGAAAAACGTCACGGGGTGGTGTGCATTGTATGGGTGTGTGTTACATTACATTCACTAGTAGGAGTGAGAAAAACGTCACGGGGTGGTGCGCATTGTATGGGTGTGTGTTACATTACATTCACTAGTAGCAGTGAGAAAAACGTCACGGGGTGGTGCGCATTGTTTGGGTGTGTGTTATATTACATTCACAAGTAGGAGTGAAAAAAACATCACGGGGTGGTGCGCATTGTATGGGTGTGTGTTACATTACATTAACTAGTAGGAGTGAGAAAAACATCACGGGGTGGGGCGCATTGTATGGGTGTGTGTTACATTACACTCCCTAGTAGGAGTGAGAAAAACTTCACGGGGTGGGGCGCATTGTATGGGTGTGTGTTACATTAGATTCCCTAGTAGGAGTGAGAAAAACATCACGGGGTGGGGCGCATTGTATGGGTGTGTGTTACATTAGATTCCCTAGTAGGAGTGAGAAAAACATCACGGGGTGGGGCGCATTGTATGGGTGTGTGTTACATTAGATTCACTAGTAGGAGTGAGAAAAACATCACGGGGTGGGGCGCATTGTATGGGTGTGTGTTACATTATATTCACTAGTAGGAATGAGAAAAACATCACGGGGTGGTGTGCATTGTATGGGTGTGTGTTACATTACATTCACTAGTAGGAGTGAGAAAAACATCACGGGGTGGTGCGCATTGTATGGGTGTGTGTTACATTAGATTCACTAGTAGGAGTGAGAAAAACATCACGGGGTGAGGCGCATTGTATGGGTGTGTGTTACATTAGATTCCCTAGTAGGAGTGAGAAAAACATCACGGGGTGAGGCGCATTGTATGGGTGTGTGTTAAATTAGATTCCCTATTAGGAGTGAGAAAAACATCACGGGGTGGGGCGCATTGTATGGGTGTGTGTTACATTAGATTCACTAGTAGGAGTGAGAAAAACATCACGGGGTGGGGCGCATTGTATGGGTGTGTGTTACATTACATTCACTAGTAGGAATGAGAAAAACATCACGGGGTGGTGCGCATTGTATGGGTGTGTGTTACATTACCTTCACTAGTAGGAGTGAGAAAAACATCACGGGGTGGTGCGCATTGTATGGGTGTGTGTTACATTACATTCACTAGTAGGAGTGAGAAAAACATCACGGGGTGGTGCGCATTGTATGGGTGTGTGTTACATTACCTTCACTAGTAGGAGTGAGAAAAACATCACGGGGTGGTGGGCATTGTATGGGTGTGTGTTACATTACATTCACTAGTAGGAGTGAGAAAAACATCACGGGGTGGTGCGCATTGTATGGGTGTGTGTTACATTACATTCACTAGTAGGAGTGAGAAAAACGTCACGGGGTGGTGCGCATTGTATGGGTGTGTGTTACATTACATTCACTAGTAGGAGTGAGAAAAACGTCACGGGGTGGTGCGCATTGTATGGGTGTGTGTTACATTACATTCACTAGTAGGAGTGAGAAAAACGTCACGGGGTGGTGCACATTGTATGGGTGTGTGTTACATTACATTCACTAGTAGCAGTGAGAGAAACGTCACGAGGTGGTGCGCATTGTATGGGTGTGTGTTATATTACATTCACAAGTAGGAGTGAAAAAAACATCACGGGGTGGTGCGCATTGTATGGGTGTGTGTTACATTACATTAACTAGTAGGAGTGAGAAAAACATCACGGGGTGGGGCGCATTGTATGGGTGTGTGTTACATTACACTCCCTAGTAGGAGTGAGAGAAACTTCACGGGGTGGGGCGCATTGTATGGGTGTGTGTTACATTAGATCCCTAGTAGGAGTGAGAAAAACATCACGGGGTGGGGCGCATTGTATGGGTGTGTGTTACATTAGATTCCCTAGTAGGAGTGAGAAAAACATCACGCGGTGGGGCGCATTGTATGGGTGTGTGTTACATTAGATTCACTAGTAGGAGTGAGAAAAACATCACGGGGTGGGGCGCATTGTATGGGTGTGTGTTACATTACATTCACTAGTAGGAGTGAGAAAAACATCACGGGGTGGTGCGCATTGTATGGGTGTGTGTTACATTACATTCACTAGTAGGAGTGAGAAAAACATCACGGGGTGGTGCGCATTGTATGGGTGTGTGTTACATTACAATCACTAGTAGGAGTGAGAAAAACATCACGGGGTGGTGCGCATTGTATGGGTGTGTGTTACATTACATTCACTAGTAGGAGTGAGAAAAACATCACGGGGTGGTGCGCATTGTATGGGTGTGTGTTACATTACTTTCACTAGTAGGAGTGAGAAAAACATCACGGGGTGGTGCGCATTGTATGGGTGTGTGTTACATTACATTCACTAGTAGGAGTGAGAAAAACATCACGGGGTGGTGCGCATTGTATGGGTGTGTGTTACATTACATTCAGTAGTAGGAGTGAGACAAACATCACGGGGTGGTGCGCATTGTATGGGTGTGTGTTACATTACCTTCACTAGTAGGAGTGAGAAAAACATCACGGGGTGGGGCGCATTGTATGGGTGTGTGTTACATTACATTCACTAGTAGGAGTGAGAAAAACATCACGGGGTGGTGCGCATTGTATGGGTGTGTGTTACATTACATTCACTAGTAGGAGTGAGAAAAACATCACGGGGTGGTGCGCATTGTATGGGTGTGTGTTACATTACATTCACTAGTAGGAGTGAGAAAAACATCACGGGGTGGTGCGCATTGTATGGGTGTGTGTTACATTACATTCACTAGTAGGAGTGAGAAAAACATCACGGGGTGGTGGGCAATGTATGGGTGTGTGTTACATTACATTCACTAGTAGGAGTGAGAAAAACGTCATGGGGTGGTGGGCATTGTATGGGTGTATGTTACATTACATTCACTAGTAGGAGTGAGAAAAACGTCACGGGGTGGTGTGCATTGTATGGGTGTGTGTTACATTACATTCACTAGTAGGAGTGAGAAAAACGTCACGGGGTGGTGCGCATTGTATGGGTGTGTGTTACATTACATTCACTAGTAGCAGTGAGAAAAACGTCACGGGGTGGTGCGCATTGTTTGGGTGTGTGTTATATTACATTCACAAGTAGGAGTGAAAAAAACATCACGGGGTGGTGCGCATTGTATGGGTGTGTGTTACATTACATTAACTAGTAGGAGTGAGAAAAACATCACGGGGTGGGGCGCATTGTATGGGTGTGTGTTACATTACACTCCCTAGTAGGAGTGAGAAAAACTTCACGGGGTGGGGCGCATTGTATGGGTGTGTGTTACATTAGATTCCCTAGTAGGAGTGAGAAAAACATCACGGGGAGGGGCGCATTGTATGGGTGTGTGTTACATTAGATTCCCTAGTAGGAGTGAGAAAAACATCACGGGGTGGGGCGCATTGTATGGGTGTGTGTTACATTAGATTCACTAGTAGGAGTGAGAAAAACATCACGGGGTGGGGCGCATTGTATGGGTGTGTGTTACATTATATTCACTAGTAGGAATGAGAAAAACATCACGGGGTGGTGTGCATTGTATGGGTGTGTGTTACATTACATTCACTAGTAGGAGTGAGAAAAACATCACGGGGTGGTGCGCATTGTATGGGTGTGTGTTACATTAGATTCACTAGTAGGAGTGAGAAAAACATCACGGGGTGAGGCGCATTGTATGGGTGTGTGTTACATTAGATTCCCTAGTAGGAGTGAGAAAAACATCACGGGGTGAGGCGCATTGTATGGGTGTGTGTTAAATTAGATTCCCTATTAGGAGTGAGAAAAACATCACGGGGTGGGGCGCATTGTATGGGTGTGTGTTACATTAGATTCACTAGTAGGAGTGAGAAAAACATCACGGGGTGGGGCGCATTGTATGGGTGTGTGTTACATTACATTCACTAGTAGGAATGAGAAAAACATCACGGGGTGGTGCGCATTGTATGGGTGTGTGTTACATTACCTTCACTAGTAGGAGTGAGAAAAACATCACGGGGTGGTGCGCATTGTATGGGTGTGTGTTACATTACATTCACTAGTAGGAGTGAGAAAAACATCACGGGGTGGTGCGCATTGTATGGGTGTGTGTTACATTACCTTCACTAGTAGGAGTGAGAAAAACATCACGGGGTGGTGGGCATTGTATGGGTGTGTGTTACATTACATTCACTAGTAGGAGTGAGAAAAACATCACGGGGTGGTGCGCATTGTATGGGTGTGTGTTACATTACATTCACTAGTAGGAGTGAGAAAAACGTCACGGGGTGGTGCGCATTGTATGGGTGTGTGTTACATTACATTCACTAGTAGGAGTGAGAAAAACGTCACGGGGTGGTGCGCATTGTATGGGTGTGTGTTACATTACATTCACTAGTAGGAGTGAGAAAAACGTCACGGGGTGGTGCACATTGTATGGGTGTGTGTTACATTACATTCACTAGTAGCAGTGAGAGAAACGTCACGAGGTGGTGCGCATTGTATGGGTGTGTGTTATATTACATTCACAAGTAGGAGTGAAAAAAACATCACGGGGTGGTGCGCATTGTATGGGTGTGTGTTACATTACATTAACTAGTAGGAGTGAGAAAAACATCACGGGGTGGGGCGCATTGTATGGGTGTGTGTTACATTACACTCCCTAGTAGGAGTGAGAGAAACTTCACGGGGTGGGGCGCATTGTATGGGTGTGTGTTACATTAGATTCCCTAGTAGGAGTGAGAAAAACATCATGGGGTGGGGCGCATTGTATGGGTGTGTGTTACATTAGATTCCCTAGCAGGAGTGAGAAAAACATCACGGGGTGGGGCGCATTGTATGGGTGTGTGTTACATTAGATTCACTAGTAGGAGTGAGAAAAACATCACGGGGTGGGGCGCATTTTATGGGTGTGTGTTACATTACATTCACTAGTAGGAATGAGAAAAACATCACGGGGTGGTGTGCATTGTATGGGTGTGTGTTACATTACATTCACTAGTAGGAGTGAGAAAAACATCACGGGGTGGTGCGCATTGTATGGGTGTGTGTTACATTACATTCACTAGTAGGAGTGAGAAAAACATCACGGGGTGGTGCGCATTGTATGGGTGTGTGTTACATTACATTCACTAGTAGGAGTGAGAAAAACGTCACGGGGTGGTGCGCATTGTATGGGTGTGTGTTACATTACATTCAGTAGTAGGAGTGAGAAAAACATCACGGGGTGGTGCGCATTGTATGGGTGTGTGTTACATTACATTCAGTAGTAGGAGTGAGAAAAACATCACGGGGTGGTGTGCATTGTATGGGTGTGTGTTACATTACCTTCACTAGTAGGAGTGAGAAAAACATCACGGGGTGGGGCGCATTGTATGGGTGTGTGTTACATTACATTCACTAGTAGGAGTGAGAAAAACATCACGGGGTGGTGCGCATTGTATGGGTGTGTGTTACATTACATTCACTAGTAGGAGTGAGAAAAACATCACGGGGTGGTGCGCATTGTATGGGTGTGTGTTACATTACATTCACTAGTAGGAGTGAGAAAAACATCACGGGGTGGTGCGCATTGTATGGGTGTGTGTTACATTACATTCACTAGTAGGAGTGAGAAAAACGTCACGGGGTGGTGCGCATTGTATGGGTGTGTGTTACATTACATTCACTAGTAGGAGTGAGAAAAACGTCACGGGGTGGTGCGCATTGTATGGGTGTGTGTTACATTACATTCACTAGTAGGAGTGAGAAAAACGTCACGGGGTGGTGCACATTGTATGGGTGTGTGTTACATTACATTCACTAGTAGCAGTGAGAAAAACGTCACGGGGTGGTGCGCATTGTATGGGTGTGTGTTATATTACATTCACAAGTAGGAGTGAAAAAAAACATCACGGGGTGGTGCGCATTGTATGGGTGTGTGTTACATTACATTAACTAGTAGGAGTGAGAAAAACATCACGGGGTGGGGCGCATTGTATGGGTGTGTGTTACATTACACTCCCTAGTAGGAGTGAGAAAAACTTCACGGGGTGGGGCGCATTGTATGGGTGTGTGTTACATTACACTCCCTAGTAGGAGTGACAAAAACTTCACGGGGTGGGGCGCATTGTATGGGTGTGTGTTACATTAGATTCCCTAGTAGGAGTGAGAAAAACATCACGGGGTGGGGCGCATTGTATGGGTGTGTGTTACATTAGATTCACTAGTAGGAGTGAGAAAAACATCACGGGGTGGGGCGCATTGTATGGGTGTGTGTTACATTACCTTCACTAGTAGGAGTGAGAAAAACATCACGGGGTGGTGCGCATTGTATGGGTGTGTGTTACATTACATTCACTAGTAGGAGTGAGAAAAACATCACGGGGTGGTGCGCATTGTATGGGTGTGTGTTACATTACATTCACTAGTAGGAGTGAGAAAAACGTCACGGGGTGGTGCGCATTGTATGGGTGTGTGTTACATTACATTCACTAGTAGGAGTGAGAAAAACGTCACGGGGTGGTGCGCATTGTATGGGTGTGTGTTACATTACATTCACTAGTAGGAGTGAGAAAAACGTCACGGGGTGGTGCACATTGTATGGGTGTGTGTTACATTACATTCACTAGTAGCAGTGAGAGAAACGTCACGAGGTGGTGCGCATTGTATGGGTGTGTGTTATATTACATTCACAAGTAGGAGTGAAAAAAACATCACGGGGTGGTGCGCATTGTATGGGTGTGTGTTACATTACATTCACTAGTAGGAGTGAGAAAAACATCACGGGGTGGGGCGCATTGTATGGGTGTGTGTTACATTACACTCCCTAGTAGGAGTGAGAGAAACTTCACGGGGTGGGGCGCATTGTATGGGTGTGTGTTACATTAGATTCCCTAGTAGGAGTGAGAAAAACATCATGGGGTGGGGCGCATTGTATGGGTGTGTGTTACATTAGATTCCCTAGCAGGAGTGAGAAAAACATCACGGGGTGGGGCGCATTGTATGGGTGTGTGTTACATTAGATTCACTAGTAGGAGTGAGAAAACCATCACGGGGTGGGGCGCATTGTATGGGTGTGTGTTACATTACATTCACTAGTAGGAATGAGAAAAACATCACGGGGTGGTGTGCATTGTATGGGTGTGTGTTACATTACATTCACTAGTAGGAGTGAGAAAAACATCACGGGGTGGTGCGCATTGTATGGGTGTGTGTTACATTACATTCACTAGTAGGAGTGAGAAAAACATCACGGGGTGGTGCGCATTGTATGGGTGTGTGTTACATTACATTCACTAGTAGGAGTGAGAAAAACGTCACGTGGTGGTGCGCATTGTATGGGTGTGTGTTACATTAGATTCACTAGTAGGAGTGAGAAAAACATCACGGGGTGGTGCGCATTGTATGGGTGTGTGTTACATTACATTCAGTAGTAGGAGTGAGAAAAACATCACGGGGTGGTGCGCATTGTATGGGTGTGTGTTACATTACCTTCACTAGTAGGAGTGAGAAAAACATCACGGGGTGGGGCGCATTGTATGGGTGTGTGTTACATTACATTCACTAGTAGGAGTGAGAAAAACATCACGGGGTGGTGCGCATTGTATGGGTGTGTGTTACATTACATTCACTAGTAGGAGTGAGAAAAACATCACGGGGTGGTGCGCATTGTATGGGTGTGTGTTACATTACATTCACTAGTAGGAGTGAGAAAAACATCACGGGGTGGTGCGCATTGTATGGGTGTGTGTTACATTACATTCACTAGTAGGAGTGAGAAAAACGTCACGGGGTGGTGTGCATTGTATGGGTGTGTGTTACATTACATTCACTAGTAGGAGTGAGAAAAACGTCACGGGGTGGTGCGCATTGTATGGGTGTGTGTTACATTACATTCACTAGTAGGAGTGAGAAAAACGTCACGGGGTGGTGCACATTGTATGGGTGTGTGTTACATTACATTCACTAGTAGCAGTGAGAAAAACGTCACGGGGTGGTGCGCATTGTATGGGTGTGTGTTATATTACATTCACAAGTAGGAGTGAAAAAAAACATCACGGGGTGGTGCGCATTGTATGGGTGTGTGTTACATTACATTAACTAGTAGGAGTGAGAAAAACATCACGGGGTGGGGCGCATTGTATGGGTGTGTGTTACATTACACTCCCTAGTAGGAGTGAGAAAAACTTCACGGGGTGGGGCGCATTGTATGGGTGTGTGTTACATTACACTCCCTAGTAGGAGTGACAAAAACTTCACGGGGTGGGGCGCATTGTATGGGTGTGTGTTACATTAGATTCCTTAGTAGGAGTGAGAAAAACATCACGGGGTGGGGCGCATTGTATGGGTGTGTGTTACATTAGATTCACTAGTAGGAGTGAGAAAAACATCACGGGGTGGGGCGCATTGTATGGGTGTGTGTTACATTACCTTCACTAGTAGGAGTGAGAAAAACATCACGGGGTGGGGCGCATTGTATGGGTGTGTGTTACATTACATTCACTAGTAGGAGTGAGAAAAACATCACGGGGTGGTGCGCATTGTATGGGTGTGTGTTACATTACATTCACTAGTAGGAGTGAGAAAAACATCACGGGGTGGTGCGCATTGTATGGGTGTGTGTTACATTACATTCACTAGTAGGAGTGAGAAAAACATCACGGGGTGGTGCGCATTGTATGGGTGTGTGTTACATTACATTCACTAGTAGGAGTGAGAAAAACGTCACGGGGTGGTGCGCATTGTATGGGTGTGTGTTACATTACATTCACTAGTAGGAGTGAGAAAAACGTCACGGGGTGGTGCGCATTGTATGGGTGTGTGTTACATTACATTCACTAGTAGGAGTGAGAAAAACGTCACGGGGTGGTGCACATTGTATGGGTGTGTGTTACATTACATTCACTAGTAGCAGTGAGAAAAACGTCACGGGGTGGTGCGCATTGTATGGGTGTGTGTTATATTACATTCACAAGTAGGAGTGAAAAAAAACATCACGGGGTGGTGCGCATTGTATGGGTGTGTGTTACATTACATTAACTAGTAGGAGTGAGAAAAACATCACGGGGTGGGGCGCATTGTATGGGTGTGTGTTACATTACACTCCCTAGTAGGAGTGAGAAAAACTTCACGGGGTGGGGCGCATTGTATGGGTGTGTGTTACATTACACTCCCTAGTAGGAGTGACAAAAACTTCACGGGGTGGGGCGCATTGTATGGGTGTGTGTTACATTAGATTCCTTAGTAGGAGTGAGAAAAACATCACGGGGTGGGGCGCATTGTATGGGTGTGTGTTACATTAGATTCACTAGTAGGAGTGAGAAAAACATCACGGGGTGGGGCGCATTGTATGGGTGTGTGTTACATTACCTTCACTAGTAGGAGTGAGAAAAACATCACGGGGTGGTGCGCATTGTATGGGTGTGTGTTACATTACATTCACTAGTAGGAGTGAGAAAAACATCACGGGGTGGTGCGCATTGTATGGGTGTGTGTTACATTACATTCACTAGTAGGAGTGAGAAAAACGTCACGGGGTGGTGCGCATTGTTTGGGTGTGTGTTACATTACATTCACTAGTAGGAGTGAGAAAAACGTCACGGGGTGGTGCGCATTGTATGGGTGTGTGTTACATTACATTCACTAGTAGCAGTGAGAAAAACGTCACGGGGTTGTGCGCATTGTTTGGGTGTGTGTTACATTACATTCCCTAGTAGGAGTGAGAAAAACATCACGGGGTGGTGCGCATTGTATGGGTGAGTGTTACATTACCTTCACTAGTAGGAGTGAGAAAAACATCACGGGGTGGTGCGCATTGTATGGGTGTGTGTTACATTACATTCACTAGTAGGAGTGAGAAAAACGTCACGGGGTGGTGCGCATTGTATGGGTGTGTGTTACATTACATTCACTAGTAGGAGTGAGAAAAACGTCAAGGGGTGGTGCGCATTGCATGGGTGTGTGTTACTTTACATTCACTAGTAGGAGTGAGAAAAACATCACGGGGTGGTGCGCATTGTATGGGTGTGTGTTACATTATATTCAGTAGTAGGAGTGAGAAAAACATCACGGGGTGGTGCGCATTGTATGGGTGTGTGTTACATTACATTCACTAGTAGGAGTGAGAAAAACATCACGGGGTGGGGCGCATTGTATGGGTGTGTGTTACATTACACTCCCTAGTAGGAGTGAGAAAAACTTCACGGGGTGGGGCGCATTTTATGGGTGTGTGTTACATTAGATTCCCTAGTAGGAGTGAGAAAAACATCACGGGGTGGGGCGCATTGTGTGGGTGTGTGTTACATTAGATTCCCTAGTAGGAGTGAGAAAAACATCACGGGGTGGGGCGCATTGTATGGGTGTGTGTTACATTAGATTCACTAGTAGGAGTGAGAAAAACATCACGGGGTGGGGCGCATTGTATGGTCGTGTGTTACATTACATTCACTAGTAGGAATGAGAAAAACATCACGGGGTGGTGCGCATTGTATGGGTGTGTGTTACATTACCTTCACTAGTAGGAGTGAGAAAAACATCACGGGGTGGTGCGCATTGTATGGGTGTGTGTTACATTACATTCACTAGTAGGAGTGAGAAAAACATCACGGGGTGGTGCGCATTGTATGGGTGTGTGTTACATTACCTTCACTAGTAGGAGTGAGAAAAATATCACGGGGTGGTGGGCATTGTATGGGTGTGTGTTACATTACATTCACTAGTAGGAGTGAGAAAAACGTCACGGGGTGGTGCGCATTGTATGGGTGTGTGTTACATTACATTCACTAGTAGGAGTGAGAAAAACGTCACGGGGTGGTTCACATTGTATGGGTGTGTGTTACATTACATTCACTAGTAGGAGTGAGAAAAACGTCACGGGGTGGTGCACATTGTATGGGTGTGTGTTACATTACATTCACTAGTAGCAGTGAGAAAAACATCACGGGGTGGTGCGCATTGTATGGGTGTGTGTTATATTACATTCACAAGTAGGAGTGAAAAAAACATCACGGGGTGGTGCGCACTGTATGGGTGTGTGTTACATTACATTAACTAGTAGGAGTGAGAAAAACATCACGGGGTGGGGCGCATTGTATGGGTGTGTGTTACATTACACTCCCTAGTAGGAGTGAGAAAAACTTCACGGGGTGGGGCGCATTGTATGGGTGTGTGTTACATTAGATTCCCTAGTAGGAGTGAGAAAAACATCACGGGGTGGGGCGCATTGTATGGGTGTGTGTTATATTACATTCACAAGTAGGAGTGAGAAAAACATCACGGGGTGGTGCGCATTGTATGGGTGTGTGTTACATTACATTAACTAGTAGGAGTGAGAAAAACATCACGGGGTGGGGCGCATTGTATGGGTGTGTGTTACATTACACTCCCTAGTAGGAGTGAGAAAAACTTCACGGGGTGGGGCGCATTGTATGGGTGTGTGTTACATTAGATTCCCTAGTAGGAGTGAGAAAAACATCACGGGGTGGGGCGCATTGTATGGGTGTGTGTTACATTAGATTCCCTAGTAGGAGTGAGAAAAACATCACGGGGTGGGGCGCATTGTATGGGTGTGTGTTACATTACATTCACTAGTAGGAGTGAGAAAAACATCACGGGGTGGTGCGCATTGTATGGGTGTGTGTTACATTACATTCACTAGTAGGAGTGAGAAAAACATCACGGGGTGGTGCGCATTGTATGGGTGTGTGTTACATTACATTCACTAGTAGGAGTGAGAAAAACATCACGGGGTGGTGCGCATTGTATGGGTGTGTGTTACATTACATTCACTAGTAGGAGTGAGAAAAACATTACGGGGTGGTGCGCATTGTATGGGTGTGTGTTACATTACATTCACTAGTAGGAGTGAGAAAAACATCACGGGGTGGTGCGCATTGTATGGGTGTGTGTTACATTACCTTCACTAGTAGGAGTGAGAAAAACGTCACGGTGTGGTGCGCATTGTATGGGTGTGTGTTACATTACATTCACTAGTAGGAGTGAGAAAAAGGTCACGGGGTGGTGCGCATTGTATGGGTGTGTGTTACATTACGTTCACTAGTAGGAGTGAGAAAAACATCACGGGGTGGTGCGCATTGTATGGGTGTGTGTTACATTACATTCAGTAGTGGGAGTGAGAAAAACATCACGGGGTGGTGCGCATTGTATGGGTGTCTGTTACATTACATTCAGTAGTAGGAGTGAGAAAAACATCACGGGGTGGTGCGCATTGTATGGGTGTGTGTTACATTACCTTCACTAGTAGGAGTGAGAAAAACGTCACGGGGTGGTGGGCATTGTATGGGTGTGTGTTACATTACATTCACTAGTAGGAGTGAGAAAAACGTCACGGGGTGGTGGGCATTAAATGGGTGTATGTTACATTACATTCACTAGTAGGAGTGAGAAAAACGTCACGGGGTGGTGCGCATTGTATGGGTGTGTGTTACATTACATTCACTAGTAGGAGTGAGAAAAACCTCACGGGGTGGGGCGCATTGTATGGGTGTGTGTTACATTACATTCACTAGTAGGAGTGAGAAAAACGTCACGGGGTGGTGGGCATTGTATGGGTGTGTGTTACATTACATTCACTAGTAGGAGTGAGAAAAACGTCACGGGGTGGTGCGCATTGTATGGGTGTGTGTTACATTACATTCACTAGTAGGAGTGAGAAAAACATCACGGGGTGGTGCGCATTGTATGGGTGTGTGTTACATTACATTCACTAGTAGGAGTGAGAAAAACGTCACGGGGTGGTGCGCATTGTATGGGTGTGTGTTACATTACATTCACTAGTAGGAGTGAGAAAAACGTCACGGGTGGTGCGCATTGTATGGGTGTGTGTTACATTACATTCACTAGTAGGAGTGAGAAAAACGTCAGGGGGTGGTGCGCATTGTATGGGTGTGTGTTACATTACATTCACAAGTAGCAGTGAGAAAAACGTCACGGGGTGGTGCGCATTGTATGGGTGTGTGTTATATTACATTCACAAGTAGGAGTGAAAAAAACATCACGGGGTGGTGCGCATTGTATGGGTGTGTGTTACTTTACATTAACTAGTAGGAGTGAGAAAAACATCACGGGGTGGGGCGCATTGTATGGGTGTGTGTTACATTACACTCCCTAGTAGGAGTGAGAAAAACTTCACGGGGTGGGGCGCATTGTATGGGTGTGTGTTACATTAGATTCACTAGTAGGAGTGAGAAAAACATCACGGGGTGGGGCGCATTGTATGGGTGTGTGTTACATTAGATTCCCTAGTAGGAGTGAGAAAAACATCACGGGGTGGGGCGCATTGTATGGGTGTGTGTTACATTAGATTCACTAGTAGGAGTGAGAAAAACATCACTGGGTGGGGCGCATTGTATGGGTGTGTGTTACATTACATTCACTAGTAGGAATGAGAAAAACATCACGGGGTGGTGCGCATTGTATGGGTGTGTGTTACATTACCTTCACTAGTAGGAGTGAGAAAAACATCACGGGGTGGTGCGCATTGTATGGGTGTGTGTTACATTACATTCACTAGTAGGAGTGAGAAAAACATCACGGGGTGGTGCGCATTGTATGGGTGTGTGTTACATTACCTTAACTAGTAGGAGTGAGAAAAACATCACGGGGTGGTGGGCATTGTATGGGTGTGTGTTACATTACATTCACTAGTAGGAGTGAGAAAAACATCACGAGGTGGTGCGCATTGTATGGGTGTGTGTTACATTACATTCACTAGTAGGAGTGAGAAAAACGTCACGGGGTCGTGCGCATTGTATGGGTGTGTGTTACATTACATTCACTAGTAGGAGTGAGAAAAACGTCACGGGGTGGTGCGCATTGTATGGGTGTGTGTTACATTACATTCACTAGTAGGAGTGAGAAAAACGTCAAGGGGTGGTGCGCATTGTATGGGTGTGTGTTACTTTACATTCACTAGTAGCAGCGAGAAAAACGTCACGGGGTGGTGCGCATTGTATGGGTGTGTGTTATATTACATTCACAAGTAGGAGTGAAAAAAACATCACGGGGTGGTGCGCATTGTATGGGTGTGTGTTATATTACATTCACTAGTAGGAGTGAGAAAAACATCACGGGGTGGGGCGCATTGTATGGGTGTGTGTTACATTACACTCCCTAGTAGGAGTGAGAAAAACTTCACGGGGTGGGGCGCATTGTATGGGTGTGTGTTACATTAGATTCCCTAGTAGGAGTGAGAAAAACGTCACGGGGTGGGGCGCATTGTATGGGTGTGTGTTACATTAGATTCCCTAGTAGGAGTGAGAAAAACATCACGGGGTGGGGCGCATTGTAAGGGTGTGTGTTACATTAGATTCACTAGTAGGAGTGAGAAAAACATCACGGGGTGGGGCGCATTGTATGGGTGTGTGTTACATTACATTCACTAGTAGGAGTGAGAAAAACATCACGGGGTGGTGCGCATTGTATGGGTGTGTGTTACATTAGATTCACTAGTAGGAGTGAGAAAAACATCACGGGGTGGTGCGCATTGTATGGGTGTGTGTTACATTACATTCACTAGTAGCAGTGAGAAAAACGTCACGGGGTGGTGCGCATTGTATGGGTGTGTGTTATATTACATTCACAAGTAGGAGTGAAAAAAACATCACGGGGTGGTGCGCATTGTATGGGTGTGTGTTACATTACATTAACTAGTAGGAGTGAGAAAAACATCACGGTGTGGGGCGCATTGTATGGGTGTGTGGTACATTACACTCCCTAGTAGGAGTGAGAAAAACTTCACGGGGTGGGGCGCATTGTATGGGTGTGTGTTACATTACATTCACTAGTAGGAGTGAGAAAAACATCACGGGGTGGTGCGCATTGTATGGGTGTGTGTTACATTACATTCACTAGTAGGAGTGAGAAAAACGTCACGGGGTGGTGCGCATTGTATGGGTGTGTGTTACATTACATTCACTAGTAGGAGTGAGAAAAACGTCACGGGGTGGTGCGCATTGTATGGGTGTGTGTTACATTACATTCACTAGTAGGAGTGAGAAAAACGTCACGGGGTGGTGCACATTGTATGGGTGTGTGTTATATTACATTCACAAGTAGGAGTGAAAAAAACATCACGGGTGGTGCGCATTGTATGGGTGTGTGTTACATTACCTTCACTAGTAGGAGTGAGAAAAATATCACGGGGTGGTGGGCATTGTATGGGTGTGTGTTACATTACATTCACTAGTAGGAGTGAGAAAAACGTCACGGGGTGGTGCGCATTGTATGGGTGTGTGTTACATTACATTCACTAGTAGGAGTGAGAAAAACGTCACGGGGTGGTTCACATTGTATGGGTGTGTGTTACATTACATTCACTAGTAGGAGTGAGAAAAACGTCACGGGGTGGTGCACATTGTATGGGTGTGTGTTACATTACATTCACTAGTAGCAGTGAGAAAAACATCACGGGGTGGTGCGCATTGTATGGGTGTGTGTTATATTACATTCACAAGTAGGAGTGAAAAAAACATCACGGGGTGGTGCGCACTGTATGGGTGTGTGTTACATTACATTAACTAGTAGGAGTGAGAAAAACATCACGGGGTGGGGCGCATTGTATGGGTGTGTGTTACATTACACTCCCTAGTAGGAGTGAGAAAAACTTCACGGGGTGGGGCGCATTGTATGGGTGTGTGTTACATTAGATTCCCTAGTAGGAGTGAGAAAAACATCACGGGGTGGGGCGCATTGTATGGGTGTGTGTTACATTAGATTCCCTAGTAGGAGTGAGAAAAACATCACGGGGTGGGGCGCATTGTATGGGTGTGTGTTACATTAGATTCACTAGTAGGAGTGAGAAAAACATCATGGGGTGGGGCGCATTGTATGGGTGTGTGTTACATTACATTCACTAGTAGGAGTGAGAAAAACATCACGGGGTGGTGCGCATTGTATGGGTGTGTGTTACATTACATTCACTAGTAGGAGTGAGAAAAATGTCACGGGGTGGTGCACATTGTATGGGTGTGTGTTACATTACATTCACTAGTAGCAGTGAGAAAAACCTCACGGGGTGGTGCGCTTTGTATGGGTGTGTGTTATATTACATTCACAAGTAGGAGTGAAAAAAACATCACGGGGTGGTGCGCATTGTATGGGTGTGTGTTACATTACATTAACTAGTAGGAGTGAGAAAAACATCACGGGGTGGGGCGCATTGTATGGGTGTGTGTTACATTACACTCCCTAGTAGGAGTGAGAAAAACTTCACGGGGTGGGGCGCATTGTATGGGTGTGTGTTACATTACCTTCACTAGTAGGAGTGAGAAAAACATCACGGGGTGGTGGGCATTGTATGGGTGTGTATTACATTACATTCACTAGTAGGAGTGAGAAAAACATCACGGGGTGGTGCGCATTGTATGGGTGTGTGTTACATTACATTCACTAGTAGGAGTGAGAAAAACGTCACGGGGTGGTGCGCATTGTATGGGTGTGTGTTACATTACATTCACTAGTAGGAGTGAGAAAAACGTCACGGGGTGGTGCGCATTGTATGGGTGTGTGTTACATTACATTCACTAGTAGCAGTGAGAAAAACGTCACGGGGTGGTGCGCATTGTATGGGTGTGTGTTATATTACATTCACAAGTAGGAGTGAGAAAAACATCACGGGGTGGTGCGCATTGTATGGGTGTGTGTTACATTACATTAACTAGTAGGAGTGAGAAAAACATCACGGGGTGGGGCGCATTGTATGGGTGTGTGTTACATTACACTCCCTAGTAGGAGTGAGAAAAACTTCACGGGGTGGGGCGCATTGTATGGGTGTGTGTTACATTAGATTCCCTAGTAGGAGTGAGAAAAACATCACGGGGTGGGGCGCATTGTATGGGTGTGTGTTACATTAGATTCCCTAGTAGGAGTGAGAAAAACATCACGGGGTGGGGCGCATTGTATGGGTGTGTGTTACATTACATTCACTAGTAGGAGTGAGAAAAACATCACGGGGTGGTGCGCATTGTATGGGTGTGTGTTACATTACATTCACTAGTAGGAGTGAGAAAAACATCACGGGGTGGTGCGCATTGTATGGGTGTGTGTTACATTACATTCACTAGTAGGAGTGAGAAAAACATCACGGGGTGGTGCGCATTGTATGGGTGTGTGTTACATTACATTCACTAGTAGGAGTGAGAAAAACATCACGGGGTGGTGCGCATTGTATGGGTGTGTGTTACATTACATTCACTAGTAGGAGTGAGAAAAACATCACGGGGTGGTGCGCATTGTATGGGTGTGTGTTACATTACCTTCACTAGTAGGAGTGAGAAAAACGTCACGGTGTGGTGCGCATTGTATGGGTGTGTGTTACATTACATTCACTAGTAGGAGTGAGAAAAAGGTCACGGGGTGGTGCGCATTGTATGGGTGTGTGTTACATTACGTTCACTAGTAGGAGTGAGAAAAACATCACGGGGTGGTGCGCATTGTATGGGTGTGTGTTACATTACATTCAGTAGTGGGAGTGAGAAAAACATCACGGGGTGGTGCGCATTGTATGGGTGTCTGTTACATTACATTCAGTAGTAGGAGTGAGAAAAACATCACGGGGTGGTGCGCATTGTATGGGTGTGTGTTACATTACCTTCACTAGTAGGAGTGAGAAAAACGTCACGGGGTGGTGGGCATTGTATGGGTGTGTGTTACATTACATTCACTAGTAGGAGTGAGAAAAACGTCACGGGGTGGTGGGCATTAAATGGGTGTATGTTACATTACATTCACTAGTAGGAGTGAGAAAAACGTCACGGGGTGGTGCGCATTGTATGGGTGTGTGTTACATTACATTCACTAGTAGGAGTGAGAAAAACCTCACGGGGTGGGGCGCATTGTATGGGTGTGTGTTACATTACATTCACTAGTAGGAGTGAGAAAAACGTCACGGGGTGGTGGGCATTGTATGGGTGTGTGTTACATTACATTCACTAGTAGGAGTGAGAAAAACGTCACGGGGTGGTGCGCATTGTATGGGTGTGTGTTACATTACATTCACTAGTAGGAGTGAGAAAAACATCACGGGGTGGTGCGCATTGTATGGGTGTGTGTTACATTACATTCACTAGTAGGAGTGAGAAAAACGTCACGGGGTGGTGCGCATTGTATGGGTGTGTGTTACATTACATTCACTAGTAGGAGTGAGAAAAACGTCACGGGTGGTGCGCATTGTATGGGTGTGTGTTACATTACATTCACTAGTAGGAGTGAGAAAAACGTCAGGGGGTGGTGCGCATTGTATGGGTGTGTGTTACATTACATTCACAAGTAGCAGTGAGAAAAACGTCACGGGGTGGTGCGCATTGTATGGGTGTGTGTTATATTACATTCACAAGTAGGAGTGAAAAAAACATCACGGGGTGGTGCGCATTGTATGGGTGTGTGTTACTTTACATTAACTAGTAGGAGTGAGAAAAACATCACGGGGTGGGGCGCATTGTATGGGTGTGTGTTACATTACACTCCCTAGTAGGAGTGAGAAAAACTTCACGGGGTGGGGCGCATTGTATGGGTGTGTGTTACATTAGATTCACTAGTAGGAGTGAGAAAAACATCACGGGGTGGGGCGCATTGTATGGGTGTGTGTTACATTAGATTCCCTAGTAGGAGTGAGAAAAACATCACGGGGTGGGGCGCATTGTATGGGTGTGTGTTACATTAGATTCACTAGTAGGAGTGAGAAAAACATCACTGGGTGGGGCGCATTGTATGGGTGTGTGTTACATTACATTCACTAGTAGGAATGAGAAAAACATCACGGGGTGGTGCGCATTGTATGGGTGTGTGTTACATTACCTTCACTAGTAGGAGTGAGAAAAACATCACGGGGTGGTGCGCATTGTATGGGTGTGTGTTACATTACATTCACTAGTAGGAGTGAGAAAAACATCACGGGGTGGTGCGCATTGTATGGGTGTGTGTTACATTACCTTAACTAGTAGGAGTGAGAAAAACATCACGGGGTGGTGGGCATTGTATGGGTGTGTGTTACATTACATTCACTAGTAGGAGTGAGAAAAACATCACGAGGTGGTGCGCATTGTATGGGTGTGTGTTACATTACATTCACTAGTAGGAGTGAGAAAAACGTCACGGGGTCGTGCGCATTGTATGGGTGTGTGTTACATTACATTCACTAGTAGGAGTGAGAAAAACGTCACGGGGTGGTGCGCATTGTATGGGTGTGTGTTACATTACATTCACTAGTAGGAGTGAGAAAAACGTCAAGGGGTGGTGCGCATTGTATGGGTGTGTGTTACTTTACATTCACTAGTAGCAGCGAGAAAAACGTCACGGGGTGGTGCGCATTGTATGGGTGTGTGTTATATTACATTCACAAGTAGGAGTGAAAAAAACATCACGGGGTGGTGCGCATTGTATGGGTGTGTGTTATATTACATTCACTAGTAGGAGTGAGAAAAACATCACGGGGTGGGGCGCATTGTATGGGTGTGTGTTACATTACACTCCCTAGTAGGAGTGAGAAAAACTTCACGGGGTGGGGCGCATTGTATGGGTGTGTGTTACATTAGATTCCCTAGTAGGAGTGAGAAAAACGTCACGGGGTGGGGCGCATTGTATGGGTGTGTGTTACATTAGATTCCCTAGTAGGAGTGAGAAAAACATCACGGGGTGGGGCGCATTGTAAGGGTGTGTGTTACATTAGATTCACTAGTAGGAGTGAGAAAAACATCACGGGGTGGGGCGCATTGTATGGGTGTGTGTTACATTACATTCACTAGTAGGAGTGAGAAAAACATCACGGGGTGGTGCGCATTGTATGGGTGTGTGTTACATTAGATTCACTAGTAGGAGTGAGAAAAACATCACGGGGTGGTGCGCATTGTATGGGTGTGTGTTACATTACATTCACTAGTAGCAGTGAGAAAAACGTCACGGGGTGGTGCGCATTGTATGGGTGTGTGTTATATTACATTCACAAGTAGGAGTGAAAAAAACATCACGGGGTGGTGCGCATTGTATGGGTGTGTGTTACATTACATTAACTAGTAGGAGTGAGAAAAACATCACGGTGTGGGGCGCATTGTATGGGTGTGTGGTACATTACACTCCCTAGTAGGAGTGAGAAAAACTTCACGGGGTGGGGCGCATTGTATGGGTGTGTGTTACATTACATTCACTAGTAGGAGTGAGAAAAACATCACGGGGTGGTGCGCATTGTATGGGTGTGTGTTACATTACATTCACTAGTAGGAGTGAGAAAAACGTCACGGGGTGGTGCGCATTGTATGGGTGTGTGTTACATTACATTCACTAGTAGGAGTGAGAAAAACGTCACGGGGTGGTGCGCATTGTATGGGTGTGTGTTACATTACATTCACTAGTAGGAGTGAGAAAAACGTCACGGGGTGGTGCACATTGTATGGGTGTGTGTTATATTACATTCACAAGTAGGAGTGAAAAAAACATCACGGGTGGTGCGCATTGTATGGGTGTGTGTTACATTACATTAACTAGTAGGAGTGAGAAAAACATCACGGGGTGGGGCGCATTGTATGGGTGTGTGTTACATTACACTCCCTAGTAGGAGTGAGAAAAACTTCACGGGGTGGGGCGCATTGTATGGGTGTGTGTTACATTAGATTCCCTAGTAGGAGTGAGAAAAACATCACGGGGTGGGGCGCATTGTATGGGTGTGTGTTACATTAGATTCCCTAGTATGAGTGAGAAAAACATCACGGTGAGGGGCGCATTGTATGGGTGTGTGTTACATTAGATTCACTAGTAGGAGTGAGAAAAACATCACGGGGTGGGGCGCATTGTATGGGTGTGTGTTACATTACATTCACTAGTAGGAATGAGAAAAACATCACGGGGTGGTGCGCATTGTATGGGTGTGTGTTACATTACATTCACTAGTAGGAGTGAGAAAAACATCACGGGGTGGTGCGCATTGTATGGGTGTGTGTTACATTACATTCACTAGTAGGAGTGAGAAAAACATCACGGGGTGGTGCGCATTGTATGGGTGTGTGTTACATTACCTTCACTAGTAGGAGTGAGAAAAACATCACGGGGTGGTGAGCATTGTATGGGTGTGTGTTACATTACATTCACTAGTAGGAGTGAGAAAAACATCACGGGGTGGTGCGCATTGTATGGGTGTGTGTTACATTACATTCACTAGTAGGAGTGAGAAAAACGTCACGGGGTGGTGCACATTGTATGGGTGTGTGTTACATTACATTCACTATTAGGAGTGAGAAAAACGTCACGGGGTGGTGCGCATTGTATGGGTGTGTGTTACATTACATTCACTAGTAGGAGTGAGAAAAACGTCACGGGGTGGTGCACATTGTATGGGTGTGTGTTACATTACATTCACTAGTAGCAGTGAGAAAAACGTCACGGGGTGGTGCGCATTGTATGGGTGTGTGTTATATTACATTCACAAGTAGGAGTGAAAAAAACATCACGGGGTGGTGCGCATTGTATGGGTGTGTGTTACATTACATTAACTAGTAGGAGTGAGAAAAACATCACGGGGTGGGGCGCATTGTATGGGTGTGTGTTACATTACACTCCCTAGTAGGAGTGAGAAAAACTTCACGGGGTGGGGCGCATTGTATGGGTGTGTGTCACATTAGATTCCCTAGTAGGAGTGAGAAAAACATCACGGGGTGGGGCGCATTGTATGGGTGTGTGTTACATTAGATTCCCTAGTAGGAGTGAGAAAAACATCACGGGGTGGGGCGCATTGTATGGGTGTGTGTTACATTAGATTCACTAGTAGGAGTGAGAAAAACATCACGGGGTCTGGCGCATTGTATGGGTGTGTGTTACATTACATTCACTAGTAGGAATGAGAAAAACATCACGGGGTGGTGCGCATTGTATGGGTGTGTGTTACATTACATTCACTAGTAGGAGTGAGAAAAACATCACGGGGTGGTGCGCATTGTATGGGTGTGTGTTACATTACATTCACTAGTAGGAGTGAGAAAAACATCACGGGGTGGTGCGCATTGTATGGGTGTGTGTTACATTACATTCACTAGTAGGAGTGAGAAAAACATCACGGGGTGGTGCGCATTGTATGGGTGTGTGTTACATTACATTCACTAGTAGGAGTGAGAAAAACATCACGGGGTGGTGCGCATTGTATGGGTGTGTGTTACATTACATTCAGTAGTAGGAGTGAGAAAAACATCACGGGGTGGTGCGCATTGTATGGGTGTGTGTTACATTACCTTCACTAGTAGGAGTGAGAAAAACATCACGGGGTGGTGGGCATTGTATGGGTGTGTGTTACATTACATTCACTAGTAGGAGTGAGAAAAACATCACGGGGTGGTGCGCATTGTATGGGTGTGTGTTACATTACATTCACTAGTAGGAGTGAGAAAAACATCACGGGGTGGTGCGCATTGTATGGGTGTGTGTTACATTACATTCACTAGTAGCAGTGAGAAAAACGTCACGGGGTGGTGCGCATTGTATGGGTGTGTGTTATATTACATTCACAAGTAGTAGTGAAAAAAACATCACGGGGTGGTGCGCATTGTATGGGTGTGTGTTACATTACATTAACTAGTAGGAGTGAGAAAAATATCACGGGGTGGGGCGCATTGTATGGGTGTGTGTTACATTACACTCCCTAGTAGGAGTGAGAAAAACTTCACGGGGTGGGGCGCATTGTATGGGTGTGTGTTACATTAGATTCCCTAGTAGGAGTGAGAAAAACATCACGGGGTGGGGCGCATTGTATGGGTGTGTGTTACATTAGATTCCCTAGTAGGAGTGAGAAAAACATCACGGGGTGGGGCGCATTGTATGGGTGTGTGTTACATTAGATTCACTAGTAGGAGTGAGAAAAACATCACGGGGTGGTGCGCCTTGTATGGGTGTGTGTTACATTATATTCACTAGTAGGAATGAGAAAAACATCACGGGGTGGTGCGCATTGTATGGGTGTGTGTTACATTACATTCACTAGTAGGAGTGAGAAAAACATCACGGGGTGGTGCGCATTGTATGGGTGTGTGTTACATTACATTCACTAGTAGGAGTGAGAAAAACATCACGGGGTGGTGCGCATTGTATGGGTGTGTGTTACATTAGATTCCCTAGTAGGAGTGAGAAAAACATCACGGGGTGGTGCGCATTGTATGGGTGTGTGTTACATTACATTCACTAGTAGGAGTGAGAAAAACATCACGGGGTGGTGCGCATTGTATGGGTGTGTGTTACATTACATTAACTAGTAGGAGTGAGAAAAACATCACGGGGTGGGGCGCATTGTATGGGTGTGTGTTACATTACACTCCCTAGTAGGAGTGAGAAAAACTTCACGGGGTGGGGCGCATTGTATGGGTGTGTGTTACATTAGATTCCCTAGTAGGAGTGAGAAAAACATCACGGGGTGGGGCGCATTGTATGGGTGTGTGTTACATTAGATTCCCTAGTATGAGTGAGAAAAACATCACGGTGAGGGGCGCATTGTATGGGTGTGTGTTACATTAGATTCACTAGTAGGAGTGAGAAAAACATCACGGGGTGGGGCGCATTGTATGGGTGTGTGTTACATTACATTCACTAGTAGGAATGAGAAAAACATCACGGGGTGGTGCGCATTGTATGGGTGTGTGTTACATTACATTCACTAGTAGGAGTGAGAAAAACATCACGGGGTGGTGCGCATTGTATGGGTGTGTGTTACATTACATTCACTAGTAGGAGTGAGAAAAACATCACGGGGTGGTGCGCATTGTATGGGTGTGTGTTACATTACCTTCACTAGTAGGAGTGAGAAAAACATCACGGGGTGGTGGGCATTGTATGGGTGTGTGTTACATTACATTCACTAGTAGGAGTGAGAAAAACATCACGGGGTGGTGCGCATTGTATGGGTGTGTGTTACATTACATTCACTAGTAGGAGTGAGAAAAACGTCACGGGGTGGTGCACATTGTATGGGTGTGTGTTACATTACATTCACTAGTAGGAGTGAGAAAAACGTCACGGGGTGGTGCGCATTGTATGGGTGTGTGTTACATTACATTCACTAGTAGGAGTGAGAAAAACGTCACGGGGTGGTGCACATTGTATGGGTGTGTGTTACATTACATTCACTAGTAGCAGTGAGAAAAACGTCACGGGGTGGTGCGCATTGTATGGGTGTGTGTTATATTTCATTCACAAGTAGGAGTGAAAAAAACATCACGGGGTGGTGCGCATTGTATGGGTGTGTGTTACATTACATTAACTAGTAGGAGTGAGAAAAACATCACGGGGTGGGGCGCATTGTATGGGTGTGTGTTACATTACACTCCCTAGTAGGAGTGAGAAAAACTTCACGGGGTGGGGCGCATTGTATGGGTGTGTGTCACATTAGATTCCCTAGTAGGAGTGAGAAAAACATCACGGGGTGGGGCGCATTGTATGGGTGTGTGTTACATTAGATTCCCTAGTAGGAGTGAGAAAAACATAACGGGGTGGGGCGCATTGTATGGGTGTGTGTTACATTAGATTCACTAGTAGGAGTGAGAAAAACATCACGGGGTCTGGCGCATTGTATGGGTGTGTGTTACATTACATTCACTAGTAGGAATGAGAAAAACATCACGGGGTGGTGCGCATTGTATGGGTGTGTGTTACATTATATTCACTAGTAGGAGTGAGAAAAACATCACGGGGTGGTGCGCATTGTATGGGTGTGTGTTACATTACATTCACTAGTAGGAGTGAGAAAAACATCACGGGGTGGTGCGCATTGTATGGGTGTGTGTTACATTACATTCACTAGTAGGAGTGAGAAAAACATCACGGGGTGGTGCGCATTGTATGGGTGTGTGTTACATTACATTCACTAGTAGGAGTGAGAAAAACATCACGGGGTGGTGCGCATTGTATGGGTGTGTGTTACATTACATTCAGTAGTAGGAGTGAGAAAAACATCACGGGGTGGTGCGCATTGTATGGGTGTGTGTTACATTACCTTCACTAGTAGGAGTGAGAAAAACATCACGGGGTGGTGGGCATTGTATGGGTGTGTGTTACATTACATTCACTAGTAGGAGTGAGAAAAACATCACGGGGTGGTGCGCATTGTATGGGTGTGTGTTACATTACATTCACTAGTAGGAGTGAGAAAAACATCACGGGGTGGTGCGCATTGTATGGGTGTGTGTTACATTACATTCACTAGTAGCAGTGAGAAAAACGTCACGGGGTGGTGCTCATTGTATGGGTGTGTGTTATATTACATTCACAAGTAGGAGTGAAAAAAACATCACGGGGTGGTGCGCATTGTATGGGTGTGTGTTACATTACATTAACTAGTAGGAGTGAGAAAAACATCACGGGGTGGGGCGCATTGTATGGGTGTGTGTTACATTACACTCCCTAGTAGGAGTGAGAAAAACTTCACGGGGTGGGGCGCATTGTATGGGTGTGTGTTACATTAGATTCCCTAGTAGGAGTGAGAAAAACATCACGGGGTGGGGCGCATTGTATGGGTGTGTGTTACATTAGATTCCCTAGTAGGAGTGAGAAAAACATCACGGGGTGGGGCGCATTGTATGGGTGTGTGTTACATTAGATTCACTAGTAGGAGTGAGAAAAACATCACGGGGTGGTGCGCATTGTATGGGTGTGTGTTACATTACATTAACTAGTAGGAGTGAGAAAAACATCACGGGGTGGGGCGCATTGTATGGGTGTGTGTTACATTACACTCCCTAGTAGGAGTGAGAAAAACTTCACGGGGTGGGGCGCATTGTATGGGTGTGTGTTACATTAGATTCCCTAGTAGGAGTGAGAAAAACATCACGGGGTGGGGCGCATTGTATGGGTGTGTGTTACATTAGATTCCCTAGTATGAGTGAGAAAAACATCACGGTGAGGGGCGCATTGTATCGGTGTGTGTTACATTAGATTCACTAGTAGGAGTGAGAAAAACATCACGGGGTGGGGCGCATTGTATGGGTGTGTGTTACATTACATTCACTAGTAGGAATGAGAAAAACATCACGGGGTGGTGCGCATTGTATGGGTGTGTGTTACATTACATTCACTAGTAGGAGTGAGAAAAACATCACGGGGTGGTGCGCATTGTATGGGTGTGTGTTACATTACATTCACTAGTAGGAGTGAGAAAAACATCACGGGGTGGTGCGCATTGTATGGGTGTGTGTTACATTACCTTCACTAGTAGGAGTGAGAAAAACATCACGGGGTGGTGGGCATTGTATGGGTGTGTGTTACATTACATTCACTAGTAGGAGTGAGAAAAACATCACGGGGTGGTGCGCATTGTATGGGTGTGTGTTACATTACATTCACTAGTAGGAGTGAGAAAAACGTCACGGGGTGGTGCACATTGTATGGGTGTGTGTTACATTACATTCACTAGTAGGAGTGAGAAAAACGTCACGGGGTGGTGCGCATTGTATGGGTGTGTGTTACATTACATTCACTAGTAGGAGTGAGAAAAACGTCACGGGGTGGTGCACATTGTATGGGTGTGTGTTACATTACATTCACTAGTAGCAGTGAGAAAAACGTCACGGGGTGGTGCGCATTGTATGGGTGTGTGTTATATTACATTCACAAGTAGGAGTGAAAAAAACATCACGGGGTGGTGCGCATTGTATGGGTGTGTGTTACATTACATTAACTAGTAGGAGTGAGAAAAACATCACGGGGTGGGGCGCATTGTATGGGTGTGTGTTACATTACACTCCCTAGTAGGAGTGAGAAAAACTTCACGGGGTGGGGCGCATTGTATGGGTGTGTGTTACATTAGATTCCCTAGTAGGAGTGAGAAAAACATCACGGGGTGGGGCGCATTGTATGGGTGTGTGTTACATTAGATTCCCTAGTAGGAGTGAGAAAAACATCACGGGGTGGGGCGCATTGTATGGGTGTGTGTTACATTAGATTCCCTAGTAGGAGTGAGAAAAACATCACGGGGTGGGGCGCATTGTATGGGTGTGTGTTACATTACATTCGCTAGTAGGAGTGAGAAAAACATCACGGGGTGGTGCGCATTGTATGGGTGTGTGTTACATTACATTCACTAGTAGGAGTGAGAAAAACATCACGGGGTGGTGCGCATTGTATGGGTGTGTGTTACATTACATTCACTAGTAGGAGTGAGAAAAACATCACGGGGTGGTGCGCATTGTATGGGTGTGTGTTACATTACATTCACTAGTAGGAGTGAGAAAAACATCACGGGGTGGTGCGCATTGTATGGGTGTGTGTTACATTACATTCACTAGTAGGAGTGAGAAAAACATCACGGGGTGGTGCGCATTGTATGGGTGTGTGTTACATTACCTTCACTAGTAGGAGTGAGAAAAACGTCACGGTGTGGTGCGCATTGTATGGGTGTGTGTTACATTACATTCACTAGTAGGAGTGAGAAAAAGGTCACGGGGTGGTGCGCATTGTATGGGTGTGTGTTACATTACGTTCACTAGTAGGAGTGAGAAAAACATCACGGGGTGGTGCGCATTGTATGGGTGTGTGTTACATTACATTCAGTAGTGGGAGTGAGAAAAACATCACGGTGTGGTGCGCATTGTATGGGTGTCTGTTACATTACATTCAGTAGTAGGAGTGAGAAAAACATCACGGGGTGGTGCGCATTGTATGGGTGTGTGTTACATTACCTTCACTAGTAGGAGTGAGAAAAACGTCACGGGGTGGTGGGCATTGTATGGGTGTGTGTTACATTACATTCACTAGTAGGAGTGAGAAAAACGTCACGGGGTGGTGGGCATTGTATGGGTGTATGTTACATTACATTCACTAGTAGGAGTGAGAAAAACGTCACGGGGTGGTGCGCATTGTATGGGTGTGTGTTACATTACATTCACTAGTAGGAGTGAGAAAAACCTCACGGGGTGGGGCGCATTGTATGGGTGTGTGTTACATTACATTCACTAGTAGGAGTGAGAAAAACGTCACGGGGTGGTGGGCATTGTATGGGTGTGTGTTACATTACATTCACTAGTAGGAGTGAGAAAAACGTCACGGGGTGGTGCGCATTGTATGGGTGTGTGTTACATTACATTCACTAGTAGGAGTGAGAAAAACATCACGGGGTGGTGCGCATTGTATGGGTGTGTGTTACATTACATTCACTAGTAGGAGTGAGAAAAACGTCACGGGGTGGTGCGCATTGTATGGGTGTGTGTTACATTACATTCACTAGTAGGAGTGAGAAAAACGTCACGGGTGGTGCGCATTGTATGGGTGTGTGTTACATTACATTCACTAGTAGGAGTGAGAAAAACGTCAGGGGGTGGTGCGCATTGTATGGGTGTGTGTTACATTACATTCACAAGTAGCAGTGAGAAAAACGTCACGGGGTGGTGCGCATTGTATGGGTGTGTGTTATATTACATTCACAAGTAGGAGTGAAAAAAACATCACGGGGTGGTGCGCATTGTATGGGTGTGTGTTACTTTACATTAACTAGTAGGAGTGAGAAAAACATCACGGGGTGGGGCGCATTGTATGGGTGTGTGTTACATTACACTCCCTAGTAGGAGTGAGAAAAACTTCACGGGGTGGTGCGCATTGTATGGGTGTGTGTTACATTAGATTCACTAGTAGGAGTGAGAAAAACATCACGGGGTGGTGCGCATTGTATGGGTGTGTGTTACATTAGATTCCCTAGTAGGAGTGAGAAAAACATCACGGGGTGGGGCGCATTGTATGGGTGTGTGTTACATTAGATTCACTAGTAGGAGTGAGAAAAACATCACTGGGTGGGGCGCATTGTATGGGTGTGTGTTACATTACATTCACTAGTAGGAATGAGAAAAACATCACGGGGTGGTGCGCATTGTATGGGTGTGTGTTACATTACCTTAACTAGTAGGAGTGAGAAAAACATCACGGGGTGGTGGGCATTGTATGGGTGTGTGTTACATTACATTCACTAGTAGGAGTGAGAAAAACATCACGAGGTGGTGCGCATTGTATGGGTGTGTGTTACATTACCTTAACTAGTAGGAGTGAGAAAAACATCACGGGGTGGTGGGCATTGTATGGGTGTGTGTTACATTACATTCACTAGTAGGAGTGAGAAAAACATCACGAGGTGGTGCGCATTGTATGGGTGTGTGTTACATTACATTCACTAGTAGGAGTGAGAAAAACGTCACGGGGTCGTGCGCATTGTATGGGTGTGTGTTACATTACATTCACTAGTAGGAGTGAGAAAAACGTCACGGGGTGGTGCGCATTGTATGGGTGTGTGTTACATTACATTCACTAGTAGGAGTGAGAAAAACGTCAAGGGGTGGTGCGCATTGTATGGGTGTGTGTTACTTTACATTCACTAGTAGCAGCGAGAAAAACGTCACGGGGTGGTGCGCATTGTATGGGTGTGTGTTATATTACATTCACAAGTAGGAGTGAAAAAAACATCACGGGGTGGTGCGCATTGTATGGGTGTGTGTTATATTACATTCACTAGTAGGAGTGAGAAAAACATCACGGGGTGGGGCGCATTGTATGGGTGTGTGTTACATTACACTCCCTAGTAGGAGTGAGAAAAACTTCACGGGGTGGGGCGCATTGTATGGGTGTGTGTTACATTAGATTCCCTAGTAGGAGTGAGAAAAACGTCACGGGGTGGGGCGCATTGTATGGGTGTGTGTTACATTAGATTCCCTAGTAGGAGTGAGAAAAACATCACGGGGTGGGGCGCATTGTAAGGGTGTGTGTTACATTAGATTCACTAGTAGGAGTGAGAAAAACATCACGGGGTGGGGCGCATTGTATGGGTGTGTGTTACATTACATTCACTAGTAGGAGTGAGAAAAACATCACGGGGTGGTGCGCATTGTATGGGTGTGTGTTACATTACATTCACTAGTAGCAGTGAGAAAAACATCACGGGGTGGTGCGCATTGTATGGGTGTGTGTTACATTACATTCACTAGTAGGAGTGAGAAAAACATCACGGGGTGGTGCGCATTGTATGGGTGTTTGTTACATTACATTCAGTAGGAGGAGTGAGAAAAACATCACGGGGTGGTGCGCATTGTATGGGTGTGTGTTACATTACCTTCACTAGTAGGAGTGAGAAAAACATCACGGGGTGGTGGGCATTGTATGGGTGTGTGTTACATTACATTCACTAGTAGGAGTGAGAAAAACATCACGGGGTGGTGCGCATTGTATGGGTGTGTGTTACATTACATTCACTAGTAGGAGTGAGATAAACATCACGGGGTGGTGCGCATTGTATGGGTGTGTGTTACATTACATTCACTAGTAGGAGTGAGAAAAACATCACGGGGTGGTGCGCATTGTACGGGTGTGTGTTACATTACATTCACTAGTAGGAGTGAGAAAAACATCACGGGGTGGTGCGCATTGTATGGGTGTGTGTTACATTACATTCACTAGTAGGAGTGAGAAAAACATCACGGGGTGGTGGGCATTGTATGGGTGTGTGTTGTATTACATTCACAAGTAGGACTGAAAAAAACCTCACGGGGTGGTGCGCATTGTATGGGTGTGTGTTACATTACATTAACTAGTAGGAGTGAGAAAAACATCACGGTGTGGGGCGCATTGTATGGGTGTGTGTTACATTACATTCACTAGTAGGAGTGAGAAAAACATCACGGGGTGGTGCGCATTGTATGGGTGTGTGTTACATTACATTCACTAGTAGCAGTGAGAAAAACGTCACGGGGTGGTGCGCATTGTATGGGTGTGTGTTATATTACATTCACAAGTAGGAGTGAAAAAAACATCACGGGGTGGTGCGCATTGTATGGGTGTGTGTTACATTACATTAACTAGTAGGAGTGAGAAAAACATCACGGTGTGGGGCGCATTGTATGGGTGTGTGGTACATTACACTCCCTAGTAGGAGTGAGAAAAACTTCACGGGGTGGGGCGCATTGTATGGTTGTGTGTTACATTACATTCACTAGTAGGAGTGAGAAAAACATCACGGGGTGGTGCGCATTGTATGGGTGTGTGTTACATTACATTCACTAGTAGGAGTGAGAAAAACGTCACGGGGTGGTGCGCATTGTATGGGTGTGTGTTACATTACATTCACTAGTAGGAGTGAGAAAAACGTCACGGGGTGGTGCGCATTGAATGGGTGTGTGTTACATTACATTCACTAGTAGGAGTGAGAAAAACGTCACGGGGTGGTGCACATTGTATGGGTGTGTGTTATATTACATTCACAAGTAGGAGTGAAAAAAACATCACGGGTGGTGCGCATTGTATGGGTGTGTGTTACATTACATTAACTAGTAGGAGTGAGAAAAACATCACGGGGTGGGGCGCATTGTATGGGTGTGTGTTACATTACACTCCCTAGTAGGAGTGAGAAAAACTTCACGGGGTGGGGCGCATTGTATGGGTGTGTGTTACATTAGATTCCCTAGTAGGAGTGAGAAAAACATCACGGGGTGGGGCGCATTGTATGGGTGTGTGTTACATTAGATTCCCTAGTATGAGTGAGAAAAACATCACGGTGAGGGGCGCATTGTATGGGTGTGTGTTACATTAGATTCACTAGTAGGAGTGAGAAAAACATCACGGGGTGGGGCGCATTGTATGGGTGTGTGTTACATTACATTCACTAGTAGGAATGAGAAAAACATCACGGGGTGGTGCGCATTGTATGGGTGTGTGTTACATTATATTCACTAGTAGGAGTGAGAAAAACATCACGGGGTGGTGCGCATTGTATGGGTGTGTGTTACATTACATTCACTAGTAGCAGTGAGAAAAACATCACGGGGTGGTGCGCATTGTATGGGTGTGTGTTACATTACCTTCACTAGTAGGAGTGAGAAAAACATCACGGGGTGGTGGGCATTGTATGGGTGTGTGTTACATTACATTCACTAGTAGGAGTGAGAAAAACATCACGGGGTGGTGCGCATTGTATGGGTGTGTGTTACATTACATTCACTAGTAGGAGTGAGAAAAACGTCACGGGGTGGTGCACATTGTATGGGTGTGTGTTACATTACATTCACTAGTAGGAGTGAGAAAAACGTCACGGGGTGGTGCGCATTGTATGGGTGTGTGTTACATTACATTCACTAGTAGGAGTGAGAAAAACGTCACGGGGTGGTGCACATTGTATGGGTGTGTGTTACATTACATTCACTAGTAGCAGTGAGAAAAACGTCACGGGGTGGTGCGCATTGTATGGGTGTGTGTTATATTACATTCACAAGTAGGAGTGAAAAAAACATCACGGGGTGGTGCGCATTGTATGGGTGTGTGTTACATTACATTAACTAGTAGGAGTGAGAAAAACATCACGGGGTGGGGCGCATTGTATGGGTGTGTGTTACATTACACTCCCTAGTAGGAGTGAGAAAAACTTCACGGGGTGGGGCGCATTGTATGGGTGTGTGTCACATTAGTTTCCCTAGTAGGAGTGAGAAAAACATCACGGGGTGGGGCGCATTGTATGGGTGTGTGTTACATTAGATTCCCTAGTAGGAGTGAGAAAAACATCACGGGGTGGGGCGCATTGTATGGGTGTGTGTTACATTAGATTCACTAGTAGGAGTGAGAAAAACATCACGGGGTCTGGCGCATTGTATGGGTGTGTGTTACATTACATTCACTAGTAGGAATGAGAAAAACATCACGGGGTGGTGCGCATTGTATGGGTGTGTGTTACATTATATTCACTAGTAGGAGTGAGAAAAACATCACGGGGTGGTGCGCATTGTATGGGTGTGTGTTACATTACATTCACTAGTAGGAGTGAGAAAAACATCACGGGGTGGTGCGCATTGTATGGGTGTGTGTTACATTACATTCACTAGTAGGAGTGAGAAAAACATCACGGGGTGGTGCGCATTGTATGGGTGTGTGTTACATTACATTCACTAGTAGGAGTGAGAAAAACATCACGGGGTGGTGCGCATTGTATGGGTGTGTGTTACATTACATTCAGTAGTAGGAGTGAGAAAAACATCACGGGGTGGTGCGCATTGTATGGGTGTGTGTTACATTACCTTCACTAGTAGGAGTGAGAAAAACATCACGGGGTGGTGGGCATTGTATGGGTGTGTGTTACATTACATTCACTAGTAGGAGTGAGAAAAACATCACGGGGTGGTGCGCATTGTATGGGTGTGTGTTACATTACATTCACTAGTAGGAGTGAGAAAAACATCACGGGGTGGTGCGCATTGTATGGGTGTGTGTTACATTACATTCACTAGTAGGAGTGAGAAAAACGTCACGGGGTGGTGCGCATTGTATGGGTGTGTGTTATATTACATTCACAAGTAGGAGTGAAAAAAACATCACGGGGTGGTGCGCATTGTATGGGTGTGTGTTACATTACATTAACTAGTAGGAGTGAGAAAAACATCACGGGGTGGGGCGCATTGTATGGGTGTGTGTTACATTACACTCCCTAGTAGGAGTGAGAAAAACTTCACGGGGTGGGGCGCATTGTATGGGTGTGTGTTACATTAGATTCCCTAGTAGGAGTGAGAAAAACATCACGGGGTGGGGCGCATTGTATGGGTGTGTGTTACATTAGATTCCCTAGTAGGAGTGAGAAAAACATCACGGTGTGGGGCGCATTGTATGGGTGTGTGTTACATTAGATTCACTAGTAGGAGTGAGAAAAACATCACGGGGTGGTGCGCCTTGTATGGGTGTGTGTTACATTACATTCACTAGTAGGAATGAGAAAAACATCACGGGGTGGTGCGCATTGTATGGGTGTGTGTTACATTACATTCACTAGTAGGAGTGAGAAAAACATCACGGGGTGGTGCGCATTGTATGGGTGTGTGTTACATTACATTCACTAGTAGGAGTGAGAAAAACATCACGGGGTGGTGCGCATTGTATGGGTGTGTGTTACATTAGATTCCCTAGTAGGAGTGAGAAAAACATCACGGGGTGGTGCGCATTGTATGGGTGTGTGTTACATTACATTCACTAGTAGGAGTGAGAAAAACATCACGGGGTGGTGCGCATTGTATGGGTGTGTGTTACATTACATTAACTAGTAGGAGTGAGAAAAACATCACGGGGTGGGGCGCATTGTATGGGTGTGTGTTACATTACACTCCCTAGTAGGAGTGAGAAAAACTTCACGGGGTGGGGCGCATTGTATGGGTGTGTGTTACATTAGATTCCCTAGTAGGAGTGAGAAAAACATCACGGTGAGGGGCGCATTGTATCGGTGTGTGTTACATTAGATTCACTAGTAGGAGTGAGAAAAACATCACGGGGTGGGGCGCATTGTATGGGTGTGTGTTACATTACATTCACTAGTAGGAATGAGAAAAACATCACGGGGTGGTGCGCATTGTATGGGTGTGTGTTACATTACATTCACTAGTAGGAGTGAGAAAAACATCACGGGGTGGTGCGCATTGTATGGGTGTGTGTTACATTACATTCACTAGTAGGAGTGAGAAAAACATCACGGGGTGGTGCGCATTGTATGGGTGTGTGTTACATTACCTTCACTAGTAGGAGTGAGAAAAACATCACGGGGTGGTGGGCATTGTATGGGTGTGTGTTACATTACATTCACTAGTAGGAGTGAGAAAAACATCACGGGGTGGTGCGCATTGTATGGGTGTGTGTTACATTACATTCACTAGTAGGAGTGAGAAAAACGTCACGGGGTGGTGCACATTGTATGGGTGTGTGTTACATTACATTCACTAGTAGGAGTGAGAAAAACGTCACGGGGTGGTGCGCATTGTATGGGTGTGTGTTACATTACATTCACTAGTAGGAGTGAGAAAAACGTCACGGGGTGGTGCACATTGTATGGGTGTGTGTTACATTACATTCACTAGTAGCAGTGAGAAAAACGTCACGGGGTGGTGCGCATTGTATGGGTGTGTGTTATATTACATTCACAAGTAGGAGTGAAAAAAACATCACGGGGTGGTGCGCATTGTATGGGTGTGTGTTACATTACATTAACTAGTAGGAGTGAGAAAAACATCACGGGGTGGGGCCCATTGTATGGGTGTGTGTTACATTACACTCCCTAGTAGGAGTGAGAAAAACTTCACGGGGTGGGGCGCATTGTATGGGTGTGTGTTACATTAGATTCCCTAGTAGGAGTGAGAAAAACATCACGGGGTGGGGCGCATTGTATGGGTGTGTGTTACATTAGATTCCCTAGTAGGAGTGAGAAAAACATCACGGGGTGGGGCGCATTGTATGGGTGTGTGTTACATTAGATTCACTAGTAGGAGTGAGAAAAACATCACGGGGTCTGGCGCATTGTATGGGTGTGTGTTACATTACATTCACTAGTAGGAATGAGAAAAACATCACGGGGTGGTGCGCATTGTATGGGTGTGTGTTACATTATATTCACTAGTAGGAGTGAGAAAAACATCACGGGGTGGTGCGCATTGTATGGGTGTGTGTTACATTACATTCACTAGTAGGAGTGAGAAAAACATCACGGGGTGGTGCGCATTGTATGGGTGTGTGTTACATTACATTCACTAGTAGGAGTGAGAAAAACATCACGGGGTGGTGCGCATTGTATGGGTGTGTGTTACATTACATTCACTAGTAGGAGTGAGAAAAACATCACGGGGTGGTGCGCATTGTATGGGTGTGTGTTACATTACATTCAGTAGTAGGAGTGAGAAAAACATCACGGGGTGGTGCGCATTGTATGGGTGTGTGTTACATTACCTTCACTAGTAGGAGTGAGAAAAACATCACGGGGTGGTGGGCATTGTATGGGTGTGTGTTACATTACATTCACTAGTAGGAGTGAGAAAAACATCACGGGGTGGTGCGCATTGTATGGGTGTGTGTTACATTACACTCCCTAGTAGGAGTGAGAAAAACTTCACGGGGTGGGGCGCATTGTATGGGTGTGTGTTACATTACATTCACTAGTAGCAGTGAGAAAAACGTCACGGGGTGGTGCGCATTTTATGGGTGTGTGTTATATTACATTCACAAGTAGGAGTGAAAAAAACATCACGGGGTGGTGCGCATTGTATGGGTGTGTGTTACATTACATTAACTAGTAGGAGTGAGAAAAACATCACGGGGTGGGGCGCATTGTATGGGTGTGTGTTACATTACACTCCCTAGTAGGAGTGAGAAAAACTTCACGGGGTGGGGCGCATTGTATGGGTGTGTGTTACATTAGATTCCCTAGTAGGAGTGAGAAAAACATCACGGGGTGGGGCGCATTGTATGGGTGTGTGTTACATTAGATTCCCTAGTAGGAGTGAGAAAAACATCACGGGGTGGGGCGCATTGTATGGGTGTGTGTTACATTAGATTCACTAGTAGGAGTGAGAAAAACATCACGGGGTGGTGCGCATTGTATGGGTGTGTGTTACATTACATTCACTAGTAGGAATGGGAAAAACATCACGGGGTGGTGCGCATTGTATGGGTGTGTGTTACATTACATTCACTAGTAGGAGTGAGAAAAACATCACGGGGTGGTGCGCATTGTATGGGTGTGTGTTACATTACATTAACTAGTAGGAGTGAGAAAAACATCACGGTGTGGGGCGCATTGTATGTGTGTGTGTTACATTACAATCCCTAGTAGGAGTGAGAAAAACTTCACGGGGTGGGGCGCATTGTATGGGTGTGTGTTACATTACATTCACTAGTAGGAGTGAGAAAAACATCACGGGGTGGTGCGCATTGTATGGGTGTGTGTTACATTACATTCACTAGTAGGAGTGAGAAAAACGTCACGGGGTGGTGCGCATTGTATGGGTGTGTGTTACATTACATTCACTAGTAGGAGTGAGAAAAACGTCACGAGGTGGTGCGCATTTTATGGGTGTGTGTTACATTACATTCACTAGTAGGAGTGAGAAAAACGTCATGGGGTGGTGCACATTGTATGGGTGTGTGTTACATTACATTCACTAGTAGCAGTGAGAAAAACGTCACGGAGTGGTGCGCATTGTATGGGTGTGTGTTATATTACATTCACAAGTAGGAGTGAAAAAAACATCACGGGGTGGTGCGCATTGTATGGGTGTGTGTTACATTACATTAACTAGTAGGAGTGAGAAAAACATCACGGGGTGGGGCGCATTGTATGGGTGTGTGTTACATTACACTCCCTAGTAGGAGTGAGAAAAACTTCACGGGGTGGGGCGCATTGTATGGGTGTGTGTTACATTAGATTCCCTAGTAGGAGTGAGAAAAACATCACGGGGTGGGGCGCATTGTATGGGTGTGTGTTACATTAGATTCCCTAGTAGGAGTGAGAAAAACTTCACGGGGTGGGGCGCATTGTATGGGTGTGTGTTACATTAGATTCCCTAGTAGGAGTGAGAAAAACATCACGGGGTGGTGCGCATTGTATGGGTGTGTGTTACATTACATTCAATAGTAGGAGTGAGAAAAACATCACGGGGTGGTGCGCATTGTATGGGTGTGTGTTACATTACCTTCACTAGTAGGAGTGAGAAAAACATCACGGGGTGGTGGGCATTGTATGGGTGTGTGTTACATTACATTCCCTAGTAGGAGTGAGAAAAACATCACGGGGTGGTGCGCATTGTATGGGTGTGTGTTACATTACATTCACTAGTAGGAGTGAGATAAACATCACGGGGTGGTGCGCATTGTATGGTTGTGTGTTACATTACATTCACTAGTAGGAGTGAGAAAAACATCACGGGGTGGTGCGCATTGTATGGGTGTGTGTTACATTACATTCACTAGTAGGAGTGAGAAAAACATCACGGGGTGGTGCGCATTGTATGGGTGTGTGTTACATTACCTTCACTAGTAGGAGTGAGAAAAACATCACGGGGTGGTGGGCATTGTATGGGTGTGTGTTACATTACATTCACTAGTAGGAGTGAGAAAAACATCACGGGGTGGTGCGCATTGTATGGGTGTGTGTTACATTACATTCACTAGTAGGAGTGAGAAAAACGTCACGGGGTGGTGCGCATTGTATGGGTGTGTGTTACATTACATTCACTAGTAGGAGTGAGAAAAACGTCACGGGGTGGTGCGCATTGTATGGGTGTGTGTTACATTACATTCACTAGTAGGAGTGAGAAAAACGTCACGGGGTGGTGCACATTGTATGGGTGTGTGTTACATTACATTCACTAGTAGGAGTGAGAAAAACGTCACGGGGTTGTGCGCATTGTATGGGTGTGTGTTATATTACATTCACAAGTAGGAGTGAAAAAAACATCACGGGGTGGTGCGCATTGTATGGGTGTGTGTTTCATTACATTAACTAGTAGGAGTGAGAAAAACATCACGGTGTGGGGCGCATTGTATGGGTGTGTGTTATATTACACTCCCTAGTAGGAGTGAGAAAAACTTCACGGGGTGGGGCGCATTGTATGGGTGTGTGTTACATTAGATTCCCTAGTAGGAGTGAGAAAAACTTCACGGGGTGGGGCGCATTGTATGGGTGTGTGTTACATTAGATTCCCTAGTAGGAGTGAGAAAAACATCACGGGGTGGGGCGCATTGTATGGGTGTGTGTTACATTAGATTCCCTAGTAGGAGTGAGAAAAACATCACGGGGTGGGGCGCATTGTATGGGTGTGTGTTACATTAGATTCACTAGTAGGAGTGAGAAAAACATCACGGGGTGGGGCGCATTGTATGGGTGTGTGTTACATTAGATTCCCTAGTAGGAGTGAGAAAAACATCACGGGGTGGCGCGCATTGTATGGGTGTGTGTTACATTAGATTCACTAGTAGGAGTGAGAAAAACATCACGGGGTGGTGCGCATTGTATGGGTGTGTGTTACATTACATTCACTAGTAGGAGTGAGAAAAACGTCACGGGGTGGTGCGCATTGTATGGGTGTGTGTTACATTACATTCACTAGTAGGAGTGAGAAAAACGTCACGAGGTGGTGCGCATTTTATGGGTGTGTGTTACATTACATTCACTAGTAGGAGTGAGAAAAACGTCATGGGGTGGTGCACATTGTATGGGTGTGTGTTACATTACATTCACTAGTAGCAGTGAGAAAAACGTCACGGGGTGGTGCGCATTGTATGGGTGTGTGTTATATTACATTCACAAGTAGGAGTGAAAAAAACATCACGGGGTGGTGCGCATTGTATGGGTGTGTGTTACATTACATTAACTAGTAGGAGTGAGAAAAACATCACGGGGTGGGGCGCATTGTATGGGTGTGTGTTACATTACACTCCCTAGTAGGAGTGAGAAAAACTTCACGGGGTGGGGCGCATTGTATGGGTGTGTGTTACATTAGATTCCCTAGTAGGAGTGAGAAAAACATCACGGGGTGGGGCGCATTGTATGGGTGTGTGTTACATTAGATTCCGTAGTAGGAGTGAGAAAAACTTCACGGGGTGGGGCGCATTGTATGGGTGTGTGTTACATTAGATTCCCTAGTAGGAGTGAGAAAAACATCACGGGGTGGTGCGCATTGTATGGGTGTGTGTTACATTACATTCAATAGTAGGAGTGAGAAAAACATCACGGGGTGGTGCGCATTGTATGGGTGTGTGTTACATTACCTTCACTAGTAGGAGTGAGAAAAACATCACGGGGTGGTGGGCATTGTATGGGTGTGTGTTACATTACATTCCCTAGTAGGAGTGAGAAAAACATCACGGGGTGGTGCGCATTGTATGGGTGTGTGTTACATTACATTCACTAGTAGGAGTGAGAAAAACATCACGGGGTGGTGCGCATTGTATGGGTGTGTGTTACATTACATTCAGTAGTAGGAGTGAGAAAAACATCACGGGGTGGTGCGCATTGTATGGGTGTGTGTTGCATTACCTTCACTAGTAGGAGTGAGAAAAACATCACGTGGTGGTGGGCATTGTATGGGTGTGTGTTACATTACATTCACTAGTAGGAGTGAGAAAAACGTCACGGGGTGGTGGGCATTGTATGGGTGTGTGTTACATTACATTCACTAGTAGGAGTGAGAAAAACGTCACGGGGTGGTGCGCATTGTATGGGTGTGTGTTACATTACATTCACTAGTAGGAGTGAGAAAAACGTCACGGGGTGGGGCGCATTGTATGGGTGTGTGTTACATTACATTCACTAGTAGGAGTGAGAAAAACGTCACGGGGTGGTGGGCATTGTATGGGTGTGTGTTACATTACATTCACTAGTAGGAGTGAGAAAAACGTCACGGGGTGGTGCACATTGTATGGGTGTGTGTTACATTACATTCACTAGTAGGAGTGAGAAAAACGTCACGGGGTGGTGCGCATTGTATGGGTGTGTGTTATATTACATTCACAAGTAGGAGTGAAAAAAACATCACGGGGTGGTGCGCATTGTATGGGTGTGTGTTTCATTACATTAACTAGTAGGAGTGAGAAAAACATCACGGTGTGGGGCGCATTGTATGGGTGTGTGTTATATTACACTCCCTAGTAGGAGTGAGAAAAACTTCACGGGGTGGGGCGCATTGTATGGGTGTGTGTTACATTAGATTCCCTAGTAGGAGTGAGAAAAACATCACGGGGTGGGGCGCATTGTATGGGTGTGTGTTACATTAGATTCCCTAGTAGGAGTGAGAAAAACATCACGGGGTGGGGCGCATTGTATGGGTGTGTGTTACATTAGATTCACTAGTAGGAGCGAGAAAAACATCACGGGGTGGGGCGCATTGTATGGGTGTGTGTTACATTAGATTCACTAGTAGGAGTGAGAAAAACATCACGGGGTGGTGCGCATTGTATGGGTGTGTGTTACATTACCTTCACTAGTAGGAGTGAGAAAAACATCACGGGGTGGTGGGCATTGTATGGGTGTGTGTTACATTACATTCACTAGTAGGAGTGAGAAAAACGTCACGGGGTGGTGGGCATTCTATGGGTTTGTGTTACATTACATTCACTAGTAGGAGTGAGAAAAACGTCACGGGGTGGTGCGCATTGTATGGGTGTGTGTTACATTACATTCACTAGTAGGAGTGAGAAAAACGTCACGGGGTGGGGCGCATTGTATGGGTGTGTGTTACATTAGATTCACTAGTAGGAGTGAGAAAATCGTCACGGGGTGGTGGGCATTGTATGGGTGTGTGTTACATTACATTCACTAGTAGGAGTGAGAAAAACGTCACTGGGTGGTGGGCATTGTATGGGTGTGTGTTACATTACATTCACTAGTAGGAGTGAGAAAAACATCACAGGGTGGTGCGCATTGTATGGGTGTGTGTTACATTACATTCACTAGTAGGAGTGAGAAAAACATCACGGGGTGGTGCGCATTGTATGGGTGTGTGTTACATTACATTCACTAGTAGGAGTGAGAAAAACGTCACGGGGTGGTGCGCATTGTATGGGTGTGTGTTACATTACATTCACTATTAGGAGTGAGAAAAACGTCACGGGGTGGTGCGCATTGTATGGGTGTGTGTTACATTACATTCACTAGTAGGAGTGAGAAAAACGTCACGGGGTGGTGCACATTGTATGGGTGTGTGTTACATTACATTCACTAGTAGCAGTGAGAAAAACGTCACGGGGTGGTGCGCATTGTATGGGTGTGTGTTATATTACCTTCACAAGTAGGAGTGAAAAAAATATCACGGGGTGGTGCGCATTGTATGGGTGTGTGTTACATTACATTAACTAGTAGGAGTGAGAAAAACATCATGGTGTGGGGCGCATTGTATGGGTGTGTGTTACATTACACTCCCTAGTAGGAGTGAGAAAAACTTCACGGGGTGGGGCGCATTGTATGGGTGTGTGTTACATTAGATTCCCTAGTAGGAGTGAGAAAAACATCACGGGGTGGGGCGCATTGTATGGGTGTGTGTTAAATTAGATTCCCTAGTAGGAGTGAGAAAAATATCACGGGGTGGGGCGCATTGTATGGGTGTGTGTTACATTACATTCACTAGTAGGAGTGAGAAAAACATCACAGGGTGGGGCGCATTGTATGGGTGTGTGTTACATTACATTCACTAGTAGGAGTGAGAAAAACATCACGGGGTGGTGCGCATTGTATGGGTGTGTGTTACATTACATTCACTAGTAGGAGTGAGAAAAACATCACGGGGTGGTGCGCATTGTATGGGTGTGTGTTACATTACATTCACTAGTAGGAGTGAGAAAAACATCACGGGGTGGTGCGCATTGTATGGGTGTGTGTTACATTACATTCAGTAGTAGGAGTGAGAAAAACATCACGGGGTGGTGCGCATTGTATGGGTGTGTGTTGCATTACCTTCACTAGTAGGAGTGAGAAAAACATCACGTGGTGGTGGGCATTGTATGGGTGTGTGTTACATTACATTCACTAGTAGGAGTGAGAAAAACGTCACGGGGTGGTGGGCATTGTATGGGTGTGTGTTACATTACATTCACTAGTAGGAGTGAGAAAAACGTCACGGGGTGGTGCGCATTGTATGGGTGTGTGTTACATTACATTCACTAGTAGGAGTGAGAAAAACGTCACGGGGTGGTGCGCATTGTATGGGTGTGTGTTACATTACATTCACTAGTAGGAGTGAGAAAAACGTCACGGGGTGGTGCGCATTGTATGGGTGTGTGTTACATTACATTCACTAGTAGGAGTGAGAAAAACGTCACGGGGTGGTGGGCATTGTATGGGTGTGTGTTACATTACATTCACTAGTAGGAGTGAGAAAAACGTCACGGGGTGGTGCGCATTGTATGGGTGTGTGTTACATTACATTCACTAGTAGGAGTGAGAAAAACGTCATGGGGTGGGGCGCATTGTATGGGTGTGTGTTACATTACATTCACTAGTAGGAGTGAGAAAAACGTCACGGGGTGGGGCGCATTGTATGGGTGTGTGTTACATTACATTCACTAGTAGGAGTGAGAAAATCGTCACGGGGTGGTGGGCATTGTATGGGTGTGTGTTACATTACATTCACTAGTAGGAGTGAGAAAAACGTCACTGGGTGGTGGGCATTGTATGGGTGTGTGTTACATTACATTCACTAGTAGGAGTGAGAAAAACATCAGGGGGTGCGGCGCATTGTATGGGTGTGTGTTACATTACATTCACTAGTAGGAGTGAGAAAAACGTCACGGCGTGGGGCGCATTGTATGGGTGTGTGTTACATTACATTCACTGGTAGGAGTGAGAAAAACTTCACGGGGTGGTGCGCATTGTATGGGTGTGTGTTACATTAGATTCACTAGTAGGAGTGAGAAAAATATCACGGGGTGGGGCGCATTGTATGGGTGTGTGTTACATTACATTCACTAGTAGGAGTGAGAAAAACATCACGGGGTGGTGCGCATTGTATGGGTGTGTGTTACATTACATTCACTAGTAGGAGTGAGAAAAACATCACGGGGTGGTGCGCATTGAATGGGTGTGTGTTACATTACATTCACTAGTAGGAGTGAGAAAAACATCACGGGGTGGTGCGCATTGTATGGGTGTGTGTTACATTACATTCACTAGTAGGAGTGAGAAAAACATCACGGGGTGGTGCGCATTGTATGGGTGTGTGTTACATTACATTCAGTAGTAGGAGTGAGAAAAACATCACGGGGTGGTGCGCATTGTATGGGTGTGTGTTACATTACATTCACGAGTAGGAGTGAGAAAAACGTCACGGGGTGGTGCGCATTGTATGGGTGTGTGTTACATTACATTCACTAGTAGGAGTGAGAAAAACGTCACGGGGTTGTGTGCATTGTATGGGTGTGTGTTACATTACATTCACTAGTAGGAGTGAGAAAAACATCACGGGGTGGTGCGCATTGTATGGGTGTGTGTTACATTACATTAACTAGTAGGAGTGAGAAAAACATCACGGTGTGGGGCGCATTGTATGGGTGTGTGTTACATTACACTCCCTAGTAGGAGTGAGAAAAACTTCACGGGGTGGGGCGCATTGTATGGGTGTGTGTTACATTAGATTCCCTAGTAGGAGTGAGAAAAACATCACGGGGTGGGGCGCATTGTATGGGTGTGTGTTACATTAGATTCCCTAGTAGGAGTGAGAAAAACATCACGGGGTGGGGCGCATTGTATGGGTGTGTGTTACATTACATTCACTAGTAGGAGTGAGAAAAACATCACGGGGTGGGGCGCATTGTATGGGTGTGTGTTACATTACATTCACTAGTAGGAGTGAGAAAAACATCACGGGGTGGTGCGCATTGCATGGGTGTGTGTTACATTACATTCACTAGTAGGAGTGAGAAAAACATCACGGGGTGGTGCGCATTGTATGGGTGTGTGTTACATTACATTCACTAGTAGGAGTGAGAAAAACATCACGGGGTGGTGCGCATTGTATGGGTGTGTGTTACATTACATTCAGTAGTAGGAGTGAGAAAAACATCACGGGGTGGTGCGCATTGTATGGGTGTGTGTTACATTACCTTCACTAGTAGGAGTGAGAAAAACGTCACGGGGTGGTGGGCATTGTATGGGTGTGTGTTACATTACATTCACTAGTAGGAGTGAGAAAAACGTCACGGGGTGGTGGGCATTGTATGGGTGTGTGTTACATTACATTCACTAGTAGGAGTGAGAAAAACGTCACGGGGTGGTGCGCATTGTATGGGTGTGTGTTACATTACATTCACTAGTAGGAGTGAGAAAAACGTCACGGGGTGGGGCGCATTGTATGGGTGTGTGTTACATTACATTCACTAGTAGCAGTGAGAAAAACGTCACGGAGTGGTGCGCATTGTATGGGTGTGTGTTATATTACATTCACAAGTAGGAGTGAAAAAAACATCACGGGGTGGTGCGCATTGTATGGGTGTGTGTTACATTACATTAACTAGTAGGAGTGAGAAAAACATCACGGGGTGGGGCGCATTGTATGGGTGTGTGTTACATTACACTCCCTAGTAGGAGTGAGAAAAACTTCACGGGGTGGGGCGCATTGTATGGGTGTGTGTTACATTAGATTCCCTAGTAGGAGTGAGAAAAACATCACGGGGTGGGGCGCATTGTATGGGTGTGTGTTACATTAGATTCCCTAGTAGGAGTGAGAAAAACTTCACGGGGTGGGGCGCATTGTATGGGTGTGTGTTACATTAGATTCCCTAGTAGGAGTGAGAAAAACATCACGGGGTGGTGCGCATTGTATGGGTGTGTGTTACATTACATTCAATAGTAGGAGTGAGAAAAACATCACGGGGTGGTGCGCATTGTATGGGTGTGTGTTACATTACCTTCACTAGTAGGAGTGAGAAAAACATCACGGGGTGGTGGGCATTGTATGGGTGTGTGTTACATTACATTCCCTAGTAGGAGTGAGAAAAACATCACGGGGTGGTGCGCATTGTATGGGTGTGTGTTACATTACATTCACTAGTAGGAGTGAGATAAACATCACGGGGTGGTGCGCATTGTATGGGTGTGTGTTACATTACATTCACTAGTAGGAGTGAGAAAAACATCACGGGGTGGTGCGCATTGTATGGGTGTGTGTTACATTACATTCACTAGTAGGAGTGAGAAAAACATCACGGGGTGGTGCGCATTGTATGGGTGTGTGTTACATTACATTCACTAGTAGGAGTGAGAAAAACATCACGGGGTGGTGGGCATTGTATGGGTGTGTGTTACATTACATTCACTAGTAGGAGTGAGAAAAACATCACGAGGTGGTGCGCATTGTATGGGTGTGTGTTACATTACATTCACTAGTAGGAGTGAGAAAAACGTCACGGGGTGGTGCGCATTGTATGGGTGTGTGTTACATTACATTCACTAGTAGGAGTGAGAAAAACGTCACGGGGTGGTGCGCATTGTATGGGTGTGTGTTACATTACATTCACTAGTAGGAGTGAGAAAAACGTCACGGGGTGGTGCACATTGTATGGGTGTGTGTTACATTACATTCACTAGTAGGAGTGAGAAAAACGTCACGGGGTGGTGCGCATTGTATGGGTGTGTGTTATATTACATTCACAAGTAGGAGTGAAAAAAACATCACGGGGTGGTGCGCATTGTATGGGTGTGTGTTTCATTACATTAACTAGTAGGAGTGAGAAAAACATCACGGTGTGGGGCGCATTGTATGGGTGTGTGTTATATTACACTCCCTAGTAGGAGTGAGAAAAACTTCACGGGGTGGGGCGCATTGTATGGGTGTGTGTTACATTAGATTCCCTAGTAGGAGTGAGAAAAACTTCACGGGGTGGGGCGCATTGTATGGGTGTGTGTTACATTAGATTCCCTAGTAGGAGTGAGAAAAACATCACGGGGTGGGGCGCATTGTATGGGTGTGTGTTACATTAGATTCCCTAGTAGGAGTGAGAAAAACATCACGGGGTGGGGCGCATTGTATGGGTGTGTGTTACATTAGATTCACTAGTAGGAGTGAGAAAAACATCACGGGGTGGGGCGCATTGTATGGGTGTGTGTTACATTAGATTCCCTAGTAGGAGTGAGAAAAACATCACGGGGTGGGGCGCATTGTATGGGTGTGTGTTACATTAGATTCACTAGTAGGAGTGAGAAAAACATCACGGGGTGGTGCGCATTGTATGGGTGTGTGTTACATTACATTCACTAGTAGGAGTGAGAAAAACGTCACGGGGTGGTGCGCATTGTATGGGTGTGTGTTACATTACATTCACTAGTAGGAGTGAGAAAAACGTCACGAGGTGGTGCGCATTTTATGGGTGTGTGTTACATTACATTCACTAGTAGGAGTGAGAAAAACGTCATGGGGTGGTGCACATTGTATGGGTGTGTGTTACATTACATTCACTAGTAGCAGTGAGAAAAACGTCACGGGGTGGTGCGCATTGTATGGGTGTGTGTTATATTACATTCACAAGTAGGAGTGAAAAAAACATCACGGGGTGGTGCGCATTGTATGGGTGTGTGTTACATTACATTAACTAGTAGGAGTGAGAAAAACATCACGGGGTGGGGCGCATTGTATGGGTGTGTGTTACATTACACTCCCTAGTAGGAGTGAGAAAAACTTCACGGGGTGGGGCGCATTGTATGGGTGTGTGTTACATTAGATTCCCTAGTAGGAGTGAGAAAAACATCACGGGGTGGGGCGCATTGTATGGGTGTGTGTTACATTAGATTCCCTAGTAGGAGTGAGAAAAACTTCACGGGGTGGGGCGCATTGTATGGGTGTGTGTTACATTAGATTCCCTAGTAGGAGTGAGAAAAACATCACGGGGTGGTGCGCATTGTATGGGTGTGTGTTACATTACATTCAATAGTAGGAGTGAGAAAAACATCACGGGGTGGTGCGCATTGTATGGGTGTGTGTTACATTACCTTCACTAGTAGGAGTGAGAAAAACATCACGGGGTGGTGGGCATTGTATGGGTGTGTGTTACATTACATTCCCTAGTAGGAGTGAGAAAAACATCACGGGGTGGTGCGCATTGTATGGGTGTGTGTTACATTACATTCACTAGTAGGAGTGAGAAAAACATCACGGGGTGGTGCGCATTGTATGGGTGTGTGTTACATTACATTCAGTAGTAGGAGTGAGAAAAACATCACGGGGTGGTGCGCATTGTATGGGTGTGTGTTGCATTACCTTCACTAGTAGGAGTGAGAAAAACATCACGTGGTGGTGGGCATTGTATGGGTGTGTGTTACATTACATTCACTAGTAGGAGTGAGAAAAACGTCACGGGGTGGTGGGCATTGTATGGGTGTGTGTTACATTACATTCACTAGTAGGAGTGAGAAAAACGTCACGGGGTGGTGCGCATTGTATGGGTGTGTGTTACATTACATTCACTAGTAGGAGTGAGAAAAACGTCACGGGGTGGGGCGCATTGTATGGGTGTGTGTTACATTACATTCACTAGTAGGAGTGAGAAAAACGTCACGGGGTGGTGGGCATTGTATGGGTGTGTGTTACATTACATTCACTAGTAGGAGTGAGAAAAACGTCACGGGGTGGTGCACATTGTATGGGTGTGTGTTACATTACATTCACTAGTAGGAGTGAGAAAAACGTCACGGGGTGGTGCGCATTGTATGGGTGTGTGTTATATTACATTCACAAGTAGGAGTGAAAAAAACATCACGGGGTGGTGCGCATTGTATGGGTGTGTGTTTCATTACATTAACTAGTAGGAGTGAGAAAAACATCACGGTGTGGGGCGCATTGTATGGGTGTGTGTTATATTACACTCCCTAGTAGGAGTGAGAAAAACTTCACGGGGTGGGGCGCATTGTATGGGTGTGTGTTACATTAGATTCCCTAGTAGGAGTGAGAAAAACATCACGGGGTGGGGCGCATTGTATGGGTGTGTGTTACATTAGATTCACTAGTAGGAGCGAGAAAAACATCACGGGGTGGGGCGCATTGTATGGGTGTGTGTTACATTAGATTCACTAGTAGGAGTGAGAAAAACATCACGGGGTGGTGCGCATTGTATGGGTGTGTGTTTCATTACATTAACTAGTAGGAGTGAGAAAAACATCACGGTGTGGGGCGCATTGTATGGGTGTGTGTTATTTTACACTCCCTAGTAGGAGTGAGAAAAACTTCACGGGGTGGGGCGCATTGTATGGGTGTGTGTTACATTAGATTCCCTAGTAGGAGTGAGAAAAACATCACGGGGTGGGGCGCATTGTATGGGTGTGTGTTACATTAGATTCCCTAGTAGGAGTGAGAAAAACATCACGGGGTGGGGCGCATTGTATGGGTGTGTGTTACATTAGATTCACTAGTAGGAGCGAGAAAAACATCACGGGGTGGGGCGCATTGTATGGGTGTGTGTTACATTAGATTCACTAGTAGGAGTGAGAAAAACATCACGGGGTGGTGCGCATTGTATGGGTGTGTGTTACATTACCTTCACTAGTAGGAGTGAGAAAAACATCACGGGGTGGTGGGCATTGTATGGGTGTGTGTTACATTACATTCACTAGTAGGAGTGAGAAAAACGTCACGGGGTGGTGGGCATTGTATGGGTTTGTGTTACATTACATTCACTAGTAGGAGTGAGAAAAACGTCACGGGGTGGTGCGCATTGTATGGGTGTGTGTTACATTACATTCACTAGTAGGAGTGAGAAAAACGTCACGGGGTGGGGCGCATTGTATGGGTGTGTGTTACATTAGATTCACTAGTAGGAGTGAGAAAATCGTCACGGGGTGGTGGGCATTGTATGGGTGTGTGTTACATTACATTCACTAGTAGGAGTGAGAAAAACGTCACTGGGTGGTGGGCATTGTATGGGTGTGTGTTACATTACATTCACTAGTAGGAGTGAGAAAAACATCACAGGGTGGTGCGCATTGTATGGGTGTGTGTTACATTACATTCACTAGTAGGAGTGAGAAAAACATCACGGGGTGGTGCGCATTGTATGGGTGTGTGTTACATTACATTCACTAGTAGGAGTGAGAAAAACGTCACGGGGTGGTGCGCATTGTATGGGTGTGTGTTACATTACATTCACTATTAGGAGTGAGAAAAACGTCACGGGGTGGTGCGCATTGTATGGGTGTGTGTTACATTACATTCACTAGTAGGAGTGAGAAAAACGTCACGGGGTGGTGCACATTGTATGGGTGTGTGTTACATTACATTCACTAGTAGCAGTGAGAAAAACGTCACGGGGTGGTGCGCATTGTATGGGTGTGTGTTATATTACCTTCACAAGTAGGAGTGAAAAAAATATCACGGGGTGGTGCGCATTGTATGGGTGTGTGTTACATTACATTCACTAGTAGGAGTGAGAAAAACGTCACGGGGTGGGGCGCATTGTATGGGTGTGTGTTACATTACATTCACTAGTAGGAGTGAGAAAAACGTCACGGGGTGGTGGGCATTGTATGGGTGTGTGTTACATTACATTCACTAGTAGGAGTGAGAAAAACGTCACGGGGTGGTGGGCATTGTATGGGTGTGTGTTACATTACATTCACTAGTAGGAGTGAGAAAAACGTCACGGGGTGGTGCGCATTGTATGGGTGTGTGTTACATTACATTCACTAGTAGGAGTGAGAAAAACGTCATGGGGTGGGGCGCATTGTATGGGTGTGTGTTACATTACATTCACTAGTAGGAGTGAGAAAAACGTCACGGGGTGGGGCGCATTGTATGGGTGTGTGTTACATTACATTCACTAGTAGGAGTGAGAAAATCGTCACGGGGTGGTGGGCATTGTATGGGTGTGTGTTACATTACATTCACTAGTAGGAGTGAGAAAAACGTCACTGGGTGGTGGGCATTGTATGGGTGTGTGTTACATTACATTCACTAGTAGGAGTGAGAAAAACATCACGGGGTGCGGCGCATTGTATGGGTGTGTGTTACATTACATTCACTAGTAGGAGTGAGAAAAACGTCACGGCGTGGGGCGCATTGTATGGGTGTGTGTTACATTACATTCACTAGTAGGAGTGAGAAAAACTTCACGGGGTGGTGCGCATTGTATGGGTGTGTGTTACATTAGATTCACTAGTAGGAGTGAGAAAAATATCACGGGGTGGGGCGCATTGTATGGGTGTGTGTTACATTACATTCACTAGTAGGAGTGAGAAAAACATCACGGGGTGGTGCGCATTGTATGGGTGTGTGTTACATTACATTCACTAGTAGGAGTGAGAAAAACATCACGGGGTGGTGCGCATTGAATGGGTGTGTGTTACATTACATTCACTAGTAGGAGTGAGAAAAACATCACGGGGTGGTGCGCATTGTATGGGTGTGTGTTACATTACATTCACTAATAGGAGTGAGAAAAACATCACGGGGTGGTGCGCATTGTATGGGTGTGTGTTACATTACATTCAGTAGTAGGAGTGAGAAAAACATCACGGGGTGGTGCGCATTGTATGGGTGTGTGTTACATTACATTCACGAGTAGGAGTGAGAAAAACGTCACGGGGTGGTGCGCATTGTATGGGTGTGTGTTACATTACATTCACTAGTAGGAGTGAGAAAAACGTCACGGGGTTGTGTGTATTGTATGGGTGTGTGTTACATTACATTCACTAGTAGGAGTGAGAAAAACATCACGGGGTGGTGCGCATTGTATGGGTGTGTGTTACATTACATTAACTAGTAGGAGTGAGAAAAACATCACGGTGTGGGGCGCATTGTATGGGTGTGTGTTACATTACACTCCCTAGTAGGAGTGAGAAAAACTTCACGGGGTGGGGCGCATTGTATGGGTGTGTGTTACATTAGATTCCCTAGTAGGAGTGAGAAAAACATCACGGGGTGGGGCGCATTGTATGGGTGTGTGTTACATTAGATTCCCTAGTAGGAGTGAGAAAAACATCACGGGGTGGGGCGCATTGTATGGGTGTGTGTTACATTACATTCACTAGTAGGAGTGAGAAAAACATCACGGGGTGGGGCGCATTGTATGGGTGTGTGTTACATTACATTCACTAGTAGGAGTGAGAAAAACATCACGGGGTGGTGCGCATTGCATGGGTGTGTGTTACATTACATTCACTAGTAGGAGTGAGAAAAACATCACGGGGTGGTGCGCATTGTATGGGTGTGTGTTACATTACATTCACTAGTAGGAGTGAGAAAAACATCACGGGGTGGTGCGCATTGTATGGGTGTGTGTTACATTACATTCAGTAGTAGGAGTGAGAAAAACATCACGGGGTGGTGCGCATTGTATGGGTGTGTGTTACATTACCTTCACTAGTAGGAGTGAGAAAAACGTCACGGGGTGGTGGGCATTGTATGGGTGTGTGTTACATTACATTCACTAGTAGGAGTGAGAAAAACGTCACGGGGTGGTGGGCATTGTATGGGTGTGTGTTACATTACATTCACTAGTAGGAGTGAGAAAAACGTCACGGGGTGGTGCGCATTGTATGGGTGTGTGTTACATTACATTCACTAGTAGGAGTGAGAAAAACGTCACGGGGTGGGGCGCATTGTATGGGTGTGTGTTACATTACATTCACTAGTAGGAGTGAGAAAAACGTCACGGGGTTGTGGGCATTGTATGGGTGTGTGTTACATTACATTCACTAGTAGGAGTGAGAAAAACGTCACGGGGTGGTGGGCATTGTATGGGTGTGTGTTACATTACATTCACTAGTAGGAGTGAGAAAAACGTCACGGGGTGGTGCGCATTGTATGGGTGTGTGTTACATTACATTCACTAGTAGGAGTGAGAAAAACGTCACGGGGTGGGGCGCATTGTATGGGTGTGTGTTACATTACATTCACTAGTAGGAGTGAGAAAAACGTCACGGCGTGGGGCGCATTGTATGGGTGTGTGTTACATTAGATTCACTAGTAGGAGTGAGAAAAACTTCACGGGGTGGTGCGCATTGTATGGGTGTGTGTTACATTAGATTCACTAGTAGGAGTGAGAAAAATATCACGGGGTGGTGCGCATTGTATGGGTGTGTGTTACATTACATTCAGTAGTAGGAGTGAGAAAAACATCACGGGGTGGTGCGCATTGTATGGGTGTGTGTTACATTACATTCACTAGTAGGAGTGAGAAAAACATAACGGGGTGGTGGGCATTGCATGGGTGTGTGTTACATTACATTCACTAGTAGGAGTGAGAAAAACATCACGGGGTAGTGCACATTGCATGGGTGTGTGTTACATTACATTCACTAGTAGGAGTGAAAAAAACATCACGGGGTGGTGTGCATTGCATGGGTGTGTGTTACATTACATTCACTAGTAGCAGTGAGAAAAACATCACTGGGTGGTGCGCATTGCATGGGTGTGTGTTACATTACATTCACTAGTAGCAGTGAGAAAAACATCACGGTGTGGTGCGCATTGCATGGGTGTGTGTTACATTATATTCACTAGTAGGAGTGAGAAAAACATCACGGGGTGGTGCGCATTGCATGGGTGTGTGTTACATTACATTCACTAGTAGGAGTGAGAAAAACATCACGGGGTGGTGCGCATTGCATGTTTGTGTGTTACATTACATTCACTAGTAGGAATGAGAAAAACATGACGTGGTGGTGCGCATTGTATGGGTGTGTGTTACATTACATTCACTAGTAGGAGTGAGAAAAACATCACGGGGTGGTGCGCACTGTATGGGTGTGTGTTACATTACATTCACTAGTAGGAGTGAGAAAAACATCACGGGGTGGTGCGCATTGTATGGGTGTGTGTTACATTACATTCACTAGTAGGAGTGAGAAAAACATCACGGGGTGGTGCGCATTGTATGGGTGTGTGTTACATTACATTCACTAGTAGGAGTGAGAAAAACATCACGGGGTGGTGCGCATTGTATGGGTGTGTGTTACATTACATTCACTAGTAGGAGTGAGAAAAACATCACGGGGTGGTGCGCATTGTATGGGTGTGTGTTACATTACATTCACTAGTAGGAGTGAGAAAAACATCACGGGGTGGTGCGCATTGTATGGGTGTGTGTTACATTACATTCACTAGTAGGAGTGAGAAATACATCACGGGGTGGTGTGAATCGGAGTGTCTGAATTAGGATAGGCAGTGATTGGAAATGTAGGATGGAGAAAAGCACCCCGGCATGGTCAGCATGGGGAGGTCAGGGAACATGCTGTGGCAATGTAGGATAGGTTTCTGAAAAACATTGCGGGGTGGTGCGCATTGTATGGGTGTGTGTTACATTACACTCCCAAGTAGGAGTGAGAAAAACTTCACGGGGTGGGGCGTATTGTATGGGTGTGTGTTACATTAGATTCCCTAGTAGGAGTGAGAAAAACATCACGGGGTGGGGCGCATTGTATGGGTGTGTGTTACATTAGATTCACTAGTAGGAGTGAGAAAAACATCACGGGGTGGGTCGCATTGTATGGGTGTGTGTTACATTACATTCACCAGTAGGAATGAGAAAAACATCACGGGGTGGTGCGCATTGTATGACTGTGTGTTACATTACATTCACTAGTAGGAGTGAGAAAAACATCACGGGGTGGTGGGCATTGCATGGGTGTGTCTTACATTACATTCACTAGTAGGAGTGAGAAAAACATCACGGGGTGGTGTGCATTGCATGGGTGTGTGCTACATTACATTCACTAGTAGGAGTGAGAAAAACATCACGGGGTGGTGCGCATTGCATGGGTGTGTGTTACATTACATTCACTAGTAGCAGTGAGAAAAACATCACTGGGTGGTGCGCATTGCATGGGTGTGTGTTACATTACATTCACTAGTAGCAGTGAGAAAAACATCACGGGGTGGTGCGCATTGCATGGGTGTGTGTTACATTACATTCACTAGTAGGAGTGAGAAAAACATCACGGGGTGGTGCGCATTGTTTGGGTGTGTGTTACATTACATTCACTAGTAAGAGTGAGAAAAACCTCACGGGGTGGTGTGCATTGTATGGGTGTGTGTTACATTACATTCACTAGTAGGAGTGAGAAAAACATCACAGGGTGGTGCGCATTGCATGGGTGTGTGTTACATTACATTCACTAGTAGGAGTGAGAAAAACGTCACGGGGTGGTGCGCATTGTATGGGTGTGTGTTACATTACATTCACTAGTAGGAGTGAGAAAAACGTCACGGGGTGGGGCGCATTGTATGGGTGTGTGTTACATTACATTCACTAGTAGGAGTGAGAAAAACGTCACGGGGTGGTGGGCATTGTATGGGTGTGTGTTACATTACATTCACTAGTAAGAGTGAGAAAAACGTCACGGGGTGGTGGGCATTGTATGGGTGTGTGTTACATTACATTCACTAGTAGGAGTGAGAAAAACGTCACGGGGTGGGGCGCATTGTATGGGTGTGTGTTACATTACATTCACTAGTAGGAGTGAGAAAAACATCACAGGGTGGTGCGCATTGTATGGGTGTGTGTTACATTACATTCACTAGTAGGAGTGAGAAAAACATCACGGGGTGGTGCGCATTGTATGGGTGTGTGTTACATTACATTCACTATTAGGAGTGAGAAAAACATCACGGGGTGGTGCGCATTGTATGGGTGTGTGTTACATTACATTCAGTAGTAGGAGTGAGAAAAACATCACGGGGTGGTGCGCATTTTATGGGTGTGTGTTACATTACATTCACTAGTAGGAGTGAGAAAAACATCACGGGGTGGTGGGCATTGCATGGGTGTGTGTTACATTACATTCACTAGTAGGAGTGAGAAAAACATCACGGGGTGGTGCGCATTGCATGGGTGTGTGTTACATTACATTCACTAGTAGGAGTGAGAAAAACATCACGGTGTGGTGCGCATTGCATGTGTGTGTGTTACATTACATTCACTAGTAGCAGTGAGAAAAACATCACTGTGTGGTGCGCATTGCATGGGTGTGTGTTACATTACATTCACTAGTAGCAGTGAGAAAAACATCACGGGGTGGTGCGCATTGCATGGGTATGTGTTACATTACATTCACTAGTAGGAGTGAGAAAAACATCACGGGGTGGTGCGCATTGCATGGGTGTGTGTTACATTACATTCACTAGTAGGAGTGAGAAAAACATCACGGGGTGGTGCGCATTGTATGGGTGTGTGTTACATTACATTCACTAGTAGGAGTGAGAAAAACATCACGGGGTGGTGCGCATTGTATGGGTGTGTGTTACATTACATTCACTAGTAGGAGTGAGAAAAACATCATGGGGTGGTGCGCATTGTATGGGTGTGTGTTACATTACATTCACTAGTAGGAGTGAGAAAAACATCACGGGGTGGTGCGCATTGTATGGGTGTGTGTTACATTACATTCACTAGTAGGAGTGAGAAAAACATCACGGGGTGGTGCGCATTGTATGGGTGTGTGTTACATTACATTCCCTAGTAGGAGTGAGAAAAACATCACGGGGTGTTGCGCATTGTATGGGTGTGTGTTACATTACATTCACTAGTAGGAGTGAGAAAAACATCACGGGGTGGTGCGCATTGTATGGGTGTGTGTTACATTACATTCACTAGTAGGAGTGAGAAATACATCACGGGGGGGTGCGCATTGTATGCGTGTGTGTTACATTACATTCACTAGTAGGAGTGAGAAATACATCACGGGGTGGTGTGAATCGGAGGGTCTCAATTAGGATAGGCAGTGATTGGCAATGTAGGATGGAGAAAAGCACCGCGGCATGGTCAGCATGGGGAGGTCAGGGAACATGCTGTGGCAATGTAGGATAGGTTTCTGAAAAACATCGCGGGGTGGTACGCATTGTATGGGTGTGTGTTACATTACATTCACTAGTAGGAGTGAGAAAAACATCACGGGGTGGTGCGCATTGTTTGGGTGTGTGTTACATTACATTCACTAGTAAGAGTGAGAAAAACATCACGGGGTGGTGCGCATTGTATGGGTGTGTGTTACATTACATTCACTAGTAGGAGTGAGAAAAACATCACGGGGTGGTGCGCATTGCATGGGTGTGTGTTACATTACATTCACTAGTAGGAGTGAGAAAAACATCACGGGGTGGTGGGCATTGCATGGGTGTGTGTTACATTACATTCACTAGTAGGAGTGAGAAAAACATCACGGGGTGGTGCGCATTGCATGGGTGTGTGTTACATTACGTTCACTAGTAGGAGTGAGAAAAACATCACGGGGTGGTGCGCATTGCATGGGTGTGTGTTACATTACATTCACTAGTAGCCGTGAGAAAAACATCACGGGGTGGTGCGCATTGCATGGGTGTGTGTTACATTACATTCACTAGTAGGAGTGAGAAAAACATCACGGGGTGGTGCGCATTGCATGGGTGTGTGTTACATTACATTCACTAGTAGGAGTGAGAAAAACATCACGGGGTGGTGCGCATTGCTTGGGTGTGTGTTACATTACATTCACTAGTAGGAGTGAGAAAAACATCACGGGGTGGTGCGCATTGCATGGGTGTGTGTTACATTACATTCACTAGTAGGAGTGAGAAAAACATCACGGGGTGGTGCGCATTGCATGGGTGTGTGTTACATTACGTTCACTAGTAGGAGTGAGAAAAACATCACGGGGTGGTGCGCATTGCATGGGTGTGTGTTACATTACATTCACTAGTAGCCGTGAGAAAAACATCACGGGGTGGTGCGCATTGCATGGGTGTGTGTTACATTACATTCACTAGTAGGAGTGAGAAAAACATCACGGGGTGGTGCGCATTGTATGGGTGTGTGTTACATTACATTCACTAGTAGGAGTGAGAAAAACATCACGGGGTGGTGCGCATTGTATGGGTGTGTGTTACATTACATTCAGTAGTAGGAGTGAGAAAGACATCACGGGGTGGTGCGCATTGCATGGGTGTGTGTTACCTTACATTCACTAGTAGGAGTGAGAAAAACATCACGGGGTGGTGCGCATTGTATGGGTGTGTGTTACATTACATTCACTAGTAGGAGTGAGAAAAACATCACGGGGTGGTGCACATTGTATGGGTGTGTGTTACATTACATTCACTAATAAGAGTGAGAAAAACATCACGGGGTGGAGCGCATTGTATGGGTGTGTGTTACATTACATTCACTAGTAGGAGTGAGAAAAACATCACAGGGTGGTGCGCATTTTATGGGTGTGTGTTACATTACATTCACTAGTAGGAGTGAGAAAAACATCACGGGGTGGTGCGCATTGTATGGGTGTGTGTTACATTACATTCACTAGTAGGAGTGAGAAAAACATCACGGGGTGGTGGGCATTGTATGGGTGTGTGTTACATTACATTCACTAGTAGGAGTGAGAAAAACATCACAGGGTGGTGCGCATTGTATGGGTGTGTGTTACATTACATTCACTAGTAGGAGTGAGAAAAACATCACGGGGTGGTGCGCATTGTATGGGTGTATGTTACATTACATTCACTAGTAGGAGTGAGAAAAACGTCACGGGGTGGAGCGCATTGTACGGGTGTGTGTTACATTACATTCACTAGTAGGAGTGAGAAAAACGTCACGGTGTGGTGCGCATTGTATGGGTGTGTGTTACATTACATTCACTAGTAGGAGTGAGAAAAACGTCACGGGGTGCTGGGCATTGTATGGGTGTGTGTTACATTACATTCACTAGTAGGAGTGAGAAAATCGTCACGGGGTGGTGCGCATTGTATGGGTGTGTGTTACATTACATTCACTAGTAGGAGTGAGAAAAACATCACGGGGTGGTGCGCATTGTATGGTTGTGTGTTACATTACATTCACTAGTAGGAGTGAGAAAAACATCACGGGGTGGTGCGCATTGCATGGGTGTGTGTTACATTACGTTCACTAGTAGGAGTGAGAAAAACATCACGGGGTGGTGCGCATTGCATGGGTGTGTGTTACATTACATTCACTAGTAGCCGTGAGAAAAACATCACGGGGTGGTGCGCATTGCATGGGTGTGTGTTACATTACATTCACTAGTAGGAGTGAGAAAAACATCACGGGGTGGTGCGCATTGCTTGGGTGTGTGTTACATTACATTCACTAGTAGGAGTGAGAAAAACATCACGGGGTGGTGCGCATTGCATGGGTGTGTGTTACATTACATTCACTAGTAGGAGTGAGAAAAACATCACGGGGTGGTGCGCATTGTATGGGTGTGTGTTACATTACATTCAATAGTAGGAGTGAGAAAAACATCACGGAGTGGTGCGCATTGTATGGGTGTGTGTTACATTACATTCAGTAGTAGGAGTGAGAAAAACATCACGGGGTGGTGCGCATTGCATGGGTGTGTGTTACCTTACATTCACTAGTAGGAGTGAGAAAAACATCACGGGGTGGTGCGCATTGTATGGGTGTGTGTTACATTACATTCACTAGTAGGAGTGAGAAAAACATCACGGGGTGGTGCGCATTGTATGGGTGTGTGTTACATTACATTCACTAGTAGGAGTGAGAAAATCGTCACGGGGTGGTGCGCATTGTATGGGTGTGTGTTACATTACATTCACTAGTAGGAGTGAGAAAAACATCACGGGGTGGTGCGCATTGTATGGGTGTGTGTTACATTACATTCACTAGTAGGAGTGAGAAAAACATCACGGGGTGGTGCGCATTGCATGGGTGTGTGTTACCTTACATTCACTAGTAGGAGTGAGAAAAACATCACGGGGTGGTGCGCATTGTATGGGTGTGTGTTACATTACATTCACTAGTAGGAGTGAGAAAATCGTCACGGGGTGGTGCGCATTGTATGGGTGTGTGTTACATTACATTCACTACTAGGAGTGAGAAAAACATCACGGGGTGGTGCGCATTGTATGGGTGTGTGTTACATTACATTCACTAGTAGGAGTGAGAAAAACATCACGGGGTGGTGCGCATTGCATGGGTGTGTGTTACATTACGCTCACTAGTAGGAGTGAGAAAAACATCACGGGGTGGTGCGCATTGCATGGTTGTGTGTTACATTACATTCACTAGTAGCCGTGAGAAAAACATCACGGGGTGGTGCGCATTGCATGGGTGTGTGTTACATTACATTCACTAGTAGGAGTGAGAAATACATCACGGGGTGGTGCGCATTGCTTGGGTGTGTGTTACATTACATTCACTAGTAGGAGTGAGAAAAACATCACGGGGTGGTGCGCATTGCATGGGTGTGTGTTACATTACATTCACTAGTAGGAGTGAGAAAAACATCACGGGGTGGTGCGCATTATATGGGTGTGTGTTGCATTACATTCACTAGTAGGACTGACAAAAACGTCACGGGTTGGTGCGCATTGTATGGGTGTGTGTTACATTACATTCACTAGTAGGAGTGAGAAAAACGTCACGGGGTGGTGCGCATTGTATGGGTGTGTGTTACATTACACTCACTATTAGGAGTGAGAAAAACGTCACGGGGTGGTGCGCATTGTATGGGTGTGTGTTACATTACATTCACTAGTAGGAGTGAGAAAAACGTCACGGGGTGGTGCGCATTGTATGGGTGTGTGTTACATTACATTCACTAGTAGGAGTGAGAAAAACGTCACGGGGTGGTGCACATTGTATGGGTGTGTGTTACATTACATTAACTCGTAGGAGTGAGAAAAACATCACGGGGTGGGGCGCATTGTATGGGTGTGTGTTACATTACACTCCCTAGTAGGAGTGAGAAAAACTTCACGGGGTGGGGCGCATTGTATGGGTGTGTGTTACATTAGATTCCCTAGTAGGAGTGAGAAAAACATCACGGGGTGGGGCGCATTGTATGGGTGTGTGTTACATTAGATTCCCTAGTAGGAGTGAGAAAAACATCACGGGGTGGGGCGCATTGTATGGGTGTGTGTTACATTAGATTCACTAGTAGGAGTGAGAAAAACATCACGGGGTGGGGCGCATTGTATGGGTGTGTGTTACATTACATTCACTAGTAGGAATGAGAAAAACATCACGGGGTGGTGCGCATTGTATGGGTGTGTGTTACATTACATTCAGTAGTAGGAGTGAGAAAAACATCACGGGGTGGTGCGCATTGTATGGGTGTGTGTTACATTACATTCACTAGTAGGAGTGAGAAAAACATCACGGGGTGGTGCGCATTGCATGGGTGTGTGTTACATTACATTCACTAGTAGGAGTGAGAAAAACATCACGGGGTGGTGCGCATTGTATGGGTGTGTGTTACATTAGATTCCCTTGTAGGAGTGAGAAAAACGTCACGGGGTGGTGCGCATTGTATGGGTGAGTGTTACATTAGATTCCTTAGTAGGAGTGAGAAAAACATCACGGGGTGGGGCGCATTGTATGGGTGTGTGTTACATTACATTAACTAGTAGGAATGAGAAAAACATCACGGGGTGGGGCGCATTGTATGAGTGTGTGTTACATTACACGCCCAATAGGAGTGAGAAAAACTTCACGGGGTGGGGCGCATTGTATGGGTGTGTGTTACATTAGATTCCCTTGTAGGAGTGAGAAAAACATCACGGGGTGGGGCGCATTGTATGGGTGTGTGTTACATTAGATTCCCTAGTAGGATTGAGAAAAACATCACGGGGTGGGGCGCATTGTATGGGTGTGTGTTACATTACATTCACTAGTAGGAATTTGAAAAACATCACGGGGTGGTGCGCATTGTATGGGTGTGTGTTACATTACATTCAGTAGTAGGAGTGAGAAAAACATCACGGGGTGGTGCGCATTGTTTGGGTGTGTGTTACATTACATTCACTAGTAGGAGTGAGAAAAACATCACGGGGTGGTGCGCATTTCATGGGTGTGTGTTACATTACATTCACTAGTAGGAGTGAGAAAAACATCACGTGGTGGTGCGCATTGCATGGGTGTGTGTTATATTACATTCACTAGTAGGAGTGAGAAAAACATCACGGTGTGGTGCGCATTGATTGGGTGTGTGTTACATTACATTGACTAGTAGGAGTGAGAAAAACATCACGGGGTGGTGCGCATTGCATGGGTGTGTGTTACATTACATTCACTAGTAGCAGTGAGAAAAACATCACAGGGTGGTGCGCATTGCATTGGTGTGTGTTACATTACATTCACTAGTAGGAGTGAGAAAAACATCACGTGGTGGTGCGCATTGCATGGGTGTGTGTTACATTACATTCACTAGTAGGAGTGAGAAAAACATCACGGGGTGGTGCGCATTGTATGGGTGTGTGTTACATTACATTCACTAGTAGGAGTGAGAAAAACATCACGGGGTGGTGCGCATTGTATGGGTGTGTGTTACATTACATTCACTAGTAGGAGGGAGAAAAACATCACGGGGTGGTGCGCATTGTATTGGTGTGTGTTACATTACATTCACTAGTAGGAGTGAGAAAAACATCACGGGGTGGTGAGCATTGTATGGGTGTGTGTTACATTACATTCACTAGTAGGAGTGAGAAAAACATCACGGGGTGGTGCGCATTGTGTGGGTGTGTGTTATATTACATTCACTAGTAGGAGTGAGAAAAACATCACGGGGTGGTGCGCATTGTGTGGGTGTGGGTTACATTACATTCACTAGCAGGAGTGAGAAAAACATCACGGGGTGGTGCGCATTGTGTGGGTGTGTGTTACATTACATTCACTAGCAGGAGTGAGAAAAACATCACGGGGTGGTGCGCATTGTGTGGGTGTGTGTTACATTACATTCACTAGTAGGAGTGAGAAAAACATCACGGGGTGGTGCGCATTGTATGGGTGTGTGTTACATTACATTCACTAGTAGGAGTGAGAAAAACATCACGGGGTGGTGCGCATTGTATGGGTGTGTGTTACATTACATTCACTAATAGGAGTGAGAAAAACATCACGGGGTGGAGCGCATTGTATGGGTTTGTGTTACATTACATTCACTAGTAGGAGTGAGAAAAACACGGGGTGGGGCGCATTGTATGGGTGTGTGTTACATTACATTCACTAGTAGGAGTGAGAAAAACATCACGGGGTGGTGCGCATTGTATGGGTGTGTGTTACATTACATTCACTAGTAGGAGTGAGAAAAACATCACGGGGTGGTGGGCATTGTATGGGTGTGTGTTACATTACATTCACTAGTAGGAGTGAGAAAAACATCACGGGGTGGGGCGCATTGTATGGGTGTGTGTTACATTACATTCACTAGTAGGAGTGAGAAAAACGTCACGGTGTGGTGCGCATTGTATGGGTGTGTGTTACATTACATTCACTAGTAGGAGTGAGAAAAATTTCACGGGGTGGTGCGCATTGTATGGGTTGTGTGTTACATTACATTCACTAGTAGGAGTGAGAAAAACGTCACGGGGTGGTGCGCATTGTATGGGTGTGTGTTACATTACATTCACTAGTATGAGTGAGAAAAACGTCACGGGGTGGTGCGCATTGTATGGGTGTGTGTTACATTACATTCACTAGTAGGAGTGAGAAAAACGTCACGGGGTGGTGCGCATTGTATGGGTGTGTGTTACATTACATTCACTATTAGGAGTGAGAAAAACGTCACGGGGTGGTGCGCATTGTATGGGTGTGTGTTACATTACATTCACTAGTAGGAGTGAGAAAAACATCACGGGGTGGTGCGCATTGTATGGGTGTGTGTTACATTACATTAACTCCTAGGAGTGAGAAAAACATCACGGGGTGGGGCGCATTGTATGGGTGTGTGTTACATTACACTCCCTAGTAGGAGTGAGAAAAACTTCACGGGGTGGAGCGCATTGTATGGGTGTGTGTTACATTAGATTCCCTAGTAGGAGTGAGAAAAACATCACGGGGTGGGGCGCATTGTATGGGTGTGTGTTACATTAGATTCCCTAGTAGGAGTGAGAAAAACATCACGGGGTGGGGCGCATTGTATGGGTGTGTGTTACATTAGATTCACTAGTAGGAGTGAGAAAAACATCACGGGGTGGGGCGCATTGTATGGGTGTGTGTTACATTACATTCACTAGTAGGAATGAGAAAAACATCACGGGGTGGTGCGCATTGTATGGGTGTGTGTTACATTACATTCAGTAGTAGGAGTGAGAAAAACATCACGGGGTGGTGCGCATTGTATGGGTGTGTGTTACATTACATTCACTAGTAGGAGTGAGAAAAACATCACGGGGTGGTGCGCATTGCATGGGTGTGTGTTACATTACATTCACTAGTAGGAGTGAGAAAAACATCACGGGGTGGTGCGCATTGTATGGGTGTGTGTTACATTAGATTCCCTTGTAGGAGTGAGAAAAACGTCACGGGGTGGTGCGCATTGTATGGGTGAGTGTTACATTAGATTCCTTAGTAGGAGTGAGAAAAACATCACGGGGTGGGGCGCATTGTATGGGTGTGTGTTACATTACATTAACTAGTAGGAATGAGAAAAACATCACGGGGTGGGGCGCATTGTATGGGTGTGTGTTACATTAGATTCCCTTGTAGGAGTGAGAAAAACATCACGGGGTGGGGCGCATTGTATGGGTGTGTGTTACATTAGATTCCCTAGTAGGATTGAGAAAAACATCACGGGGTGGGGCGCATTGTATGGGTGTGTGTTACATTACATTCACTAGTAGGAATGAGAAAAACATCACGGGGTGGTGCGCATTGTATGGGTGTGTGTTACATTACATTCAGTAGTAGGAGTGAGAAAAACATCACGGGGTGGTGCGCATTGTTTGGGTGTGTGTTACATTACATTCACTAGTAGGAGTGAGAAAAACATCACGGGGTGGTGCGCATTTCATGGGTGTGTGTTACATTACATTCACTAGTAGGAGTGAGAAAAACATCACGGGGTGGTGCGCATTGCATGGGTGTGTGTTATATTACATTCACTAGTAGGAGTGAGAAAAACATCACGGTGTGGTGCGCATTGATTGGGTGTGTGTTACATTACATTGACTAGTAGGAGTGAGAAAAACATCACGGGGTGGTGCGCATTGCATGGGTGTGTGTTACATTACATTCACTAGTAGCAGTGAGAAAAACATCACAGGGTGGTGCGCATTGCATTGGTGTGTGTTACATTACATTCACTAGTAGGAGTGAGAAAAACATCACGTGGTGGTGCGCATCGCATGGGTGTGTGTTACATTACATTCACTAGTAGGAGTGAGAAAAACATCACGGGGTGGTGCGCATTGTATGGGTGTGTGTTACATTACATTCACTAGTAGGAGTGAGAAATACATCACGGGGTGGTGCGCATTGTATGGGTGTGTGTTACATTACATTCAATAGTAGGAGGGAGAAAAACATCACGGGGTGGTGCGCATTGTATTGGTGTGTGTTACATTACATTCACTAGTAGGAGTGAGAAAAACATCACGGGGTGGTGAGCATTGTATGGGTGTGTGTTACATTACATTCACTAGTAGGAGTGAGAAAAACATCACGGGGTGGTGCGCATTGTGTGGGTGTGTGTTATATTACATTCACTAGTAGGAGTGAGAAAAACATCACGGGGTGGTGCGCATTGTGTGGGTGTGGGTTACATTACATTCACTAGCAGGAGTGAGAAAAACATCACGGGGTGGTGCGCATTGTGTGGGTGTGTGTTACATTACATTCACTAGCAGGAGTGAGAAAAACATCACGGGGTGGTGCGCATTGTGTGGGTGTGTGTTACATTACATTCACTAGTAGGAGTGAGAAAAACATCACGGGGTGGTGCGCATTGTATGGGTGTGTGTTACATTACATTCACTAGTAGGAGTGAGAAAAACATCACGGGGTGGTGCGCATTGTATGGGTGTGTGTTACATTACATTCACTAATAGGAGTGAGAAAAACATCACGGGGTGGAGCGCATTGTATGGGTTTGTGTTACATTACATTCACTAGTAGGAGTGAGAAAAACATCACGGGGTGGGGCGCATTGTATGGGTGTGTGTTACATTACATTCACTAGTAGGAGTGAGAAAAACATCACGGGGTGGTGCGCATTGTATGGGTGTGTGTTACATTACATTCACTAGTAGGAGTGAGAAAAACATCACGGGGTGGTGGGCATTGTATGGGTGTGTGTTACATTACATTCACTAGTAGGAGTGAGAAAAACATCACGGGGTGGGGCGCATTGTATGGGTGTGTGTTACATTACATTCACTAGTAGGAGTGAGAAAAACGTCACGGTGTGGTGCGCATTGTATGGGTGTGTGTTACATTACATTCACTAGTAGGAGTGAGAAAAATTTCACGGGGTGGTGCGCATTGTATGGGTTGTGTGTTACATTACATTCACTAGTAGGAGTGAGAAAAACGTCACGGGGTGGTGCGCATTGTATGGGTGTGTGTTACATTACATTCACTAGTATGAGTGAGAAAAACGTCACGGGGTGGTGCGCATTGTATGGGTGTGTGTTACATTACATTCACTAGTAGGAGTGAGAAAAACGTCACGGGGTGGTGCGCATTGTATGGGTGTGTGTTACATTACATTCACTATTAGGAGTGAGAAAAACGTCACGGGGTGGTGCGCATTGTATGGGTGTGTGTTACATTACATTCACTAGTAGGAGTGAGAAAAACATCACGGGGTGGTGCGCATTGTATGGGTGTGTGTTACATTACATTCACTAGTAGGAGTGAGAAAAACATCACGGGGTGGTGCGCATTGTATGGGTGTGTGTTACATTACATTCACTAGTAGGAGTGAGAAAAACATCACGGGGTGGTGCGCATTGTATGGGTGTGTGTTACATTACATTCACTAGTAGGAGTGAGAAAAACATCACGGGGTGGTGCGCATTGTATGGGTGTGTGTTACATTACATTCACTAGTAGGAGTGAGAAAAACATCACGGGGTGGTGCGCATTTTATGGGTGTGTGTTACATTACATTCACTAGTAGGAGTGAGAAAAACATCACGGGGTGGTGCGCATTGTATGGGTGTGTGTTACATTACATTCACTAGTAGGAGTGAGAAAAACATCACGGGGTGGTGCGCATTGTATGGGTGTGTGTTACATTACATTCACTAGTAGGAGTGAGAAAAACATCACGTGGTGGTGCGCATTGCATGGGTGTGTGTTACATTACATTCACTAATAGGAGTGAGAAAAACATCACGGGGTGGAGCGCATTGTATGGGTGTGTGTTACATTACATTCACTAGTAGGAGTGAGAAAAACATCACAGGGTGGTGCGCATTGTATGGGTGTGTGTTACATTACATTCACTAGTAAGAGTGAGAAAAACATCACAGGGTGGTGCGCATTGTATGGGTGTGTGTTACATTACATTCACTAGTAGGAGTGAGAAAAACGTCACGGGGTGGTTCGCATTGTATGGGTGTGTGTTACATTACATTCACTAGTAAGAGTGAGAAAAACATCACGGGGTGGTGCGCATTGTATGGGTGTGTGTTACATTACATTCACTAGTAGGAGTGAGAAAAACGTCACGGGGTGGTTCGCATTGTATGGGTGTGTGTTACATTACACTCACTAGTAGGAGTGAGAAAAACGTCACGGGGTGGTGCGCATTGTATGGGTGTGTGTTACATTACATTCACTAGTAGGAGTGAGAAAAACGTCACGGGGTGGTGCGCATTGTATGGGTGTGTGTTACATTACATTCACTAGTAGGAGTGAGAAAAACGTCACGGGGTGGTGCACATTGTATGGGTGTGTGTTACATTACATTCACTAGTAGCAGTGAGAAAAACGTCACGGGGTGGTGCGCATTGTATGGGTGTGTGTTATATTACATTCACTAGTAGGAGTGAAAAAAACATCACGGGGTGGTGCGTATTGTATGGGTGTGTGTTACATTACATTAACTAGTAGGAGTGAGAAAAACATCACGGGGTGGGGCGCATTGTATGGGTGTGTGTTACATTACACTCCCTAGTAGGAGTGAGAAAAACTTCACGGGGTGGGGCGCATTGTATGGGTGTGTGTTACATTACATTCACTAATAGGAGTGAGAAAAACGTCACGGGGTGGAGCGCATTGTATGGGTGTGTGTTACATTACATTCACTAATAGGAGTGAGAAAAACGTCACGGGGTGGAGCGCATTGTATGGGTGTGTGTTACATTACATTCACTAGTAGGAGTGAGAAAAACATCACAGGGTGGTGCGCATTGTATGGGTGTGTGTTACATTACATTCACTAGTAGGAGGGAGAAAAACATCACGGGGTGGTGCGCATTGTATGGGTGTGTGTTACATTACATTCACTAGTAGGAGTGAGAAAAACATCACGGGGTGGTGGGCATTGTATGGGTGTGTGTTACATTACATTCACTAGTAGGAGTGAGAAAAACATCACGGGGTGGTGCGCATTGTATGGGTGTGTGTTACATGACATTCACTAGTAGGAGTGAGAAAAACGTCACGGGGTGGTGCGCATTGTATGGGTGTGTGTTACATGACATTCACTAGTAGGAGTGAGAAAAACGTCATGGGGTGGTGCGCATTTTATGGGTGTGTGTTACATTACATTCACTAGTAGGAGTGAGAAAAACATCACGGGGTGGTGCGCATTGTATGGGTGTGTGTTACATTACATTCACTAGTAGGAGTGAGAAAAACGTCACAGGGTGCTGGGCATTGTATGGGTGTGTGTTACATTACATTCACTAGTAGGAGTGAGAAAAA